>NW_006408596.1:8433974-8440940 GCF_000296735.1 Chrysochloris asiatica
TAACTCAAAACACAGAAAGAGACAGGACTTGCCTGGGTTAATGTGCTAAGAGGGGTTCAGGGTGACCCCACAGTAGACCCAGTCATCTGTATCTGCTCCATTCTGAAGCCTCACTACAGGGCGGCTCTCTTCATTGCCACAGGTGTTCTGGTAGGATGGCAGGGACCTGGATGGGATGTGACAAGGGAGCAGATGGGCAGAGTACCAACATCATCTGCTGTAGGGAAGAAAGACAGAAGCTCAGAAGGGACTCTGGGGGCTCCAGGAGCCTAGAAGGAAGAGCTCCAGACCCTCAAAGTTCTGGGAATACTGTTGAGAGAGGAAGCAGCCACTCTCACATCCCCACCCCTGAGAGACTGCACCATAAAGAACAGGACCGTTTTTAGGTTTATTTGGGTTCAGGGTGTGTGCTTGATGAGCTAGTGGGAAGATGTTCTGATCACACGCGGTACCTCCCTCCTCTCCACTCTGAAGAGTGCAGTGAGGCCCGTGAAAGCTGCAACTCCACAGGGCCACCTTGCTTCTTTGGTTCTCGCAAGTTTTCCATCTTCTTTGACCGTCTGCTCTCTGTTACACTTTCTATCGAGATTCCTACCTCATCTTAAAGAGCTCTGGTAGTGTAGAGGTCGTGAGTCCGGTTGCTAAATTCTCAAGGTCAGCAGTTTGAAACTACTAGTCATTCTGCAGAGAAAGATGAGGCTTTCTGCTCCTGTAAAGATTTACAGCCTTGGAAACTCTGTACAGGGTCGCTATGGGTCGGAACCGACTCCATAGCCCACCACCACCACTACCTCATTTTCAATGTTTTTTTGTTTGTTTTTTTTTTAGTTTTCCATCTCTAACTAACCTCCTGTATTATACAGGTCGTGGTGTTCACAGATTATGTCTTACAGTGTGCACTTAGTTCCCTGTTGTGTCCTTCAGGATTTGATTCTGCTATAAGTCTCAGAAGACAAAAAAACCAAACCTAGTTAGATTGATTTCTGACTCATTCCAACCCCAACAAGGGTTTCCAAATGGAGCTGTGCTCCGTAAGCTTTTCTCACCTGTCTTTGTTAAGAAGCAGGATCACCAGACCTTTTTTACACAGCACTTCTGGGCACCTTCAAACTGCCAATCATTAGGTCAGTAGTTGAATGCTAACTACTTGTGCCACCCAGGGACCTTGAAAATGCTAGAGACATGATAGAGAACCGCTAGTACAAGACAGTAGTTAATCCTCTGTCACGAAAAAGAAGCCTAGAGGCAAAACAGTCCAAACTCAAAGTGCTTCTGAGCTCAGAAAGCAATGCCAGTGAGGGGAGCCATGAGGTGGCTGCATGGTGAAGGAAGGCAGGCACGGCCCATCTCAGGGGCGGCTGTTACCCTGCTTGGTTCCACTGTTGCCAGAGGGGATTGTAGGCCCAATGGTGCTGGGTCTTTTCATGTTTTAACAGAAGCTTAAAATCTGGATTTTGTTTGTGAAATCTGACTTCTAAATGTTGGCAACTAATTAAATCATTTGATAGCACTTTTCAGACCATATAAAACCTAGAAGAGGGGCATAGTTAACCCAGGGCAGCTACTTTGTGACTGCTGGTCTAATAAGAACTGTAGAAGTTCTTGTTTGTATACATACATATATATCAGTATGTGTATACATAAATAGTTTGATCTAGTATGTGGTGTCCTGGTATGGCGCTGTGGGCTAATGCATCAGACTGCAAAGCCGTTTGAACTATAAGGTCGGCATTTCAAGCTTACGAGCCACTTCTTGGTTGCTATGGGTCGGAATGAACTCGATGGCACTTAACAACAGTGTGTGGCGTTCTTACGGAACTGCGATGGGGCTTCAAACAGTTTGTGGGAAAATGGAACGAAAAGATAAAGGAATTTCCCCAGGAAATCAAAGGGTTTCTTTAGATGAGGTTTTGGGAATACATCACTAGGTCATTCTTGGAAGGTGCTTCTGGGTGGACTTGAACCTCCAACCTTTTGTTTAACAGCCATGTATGCTAACTGCACCACCGAAGGATGCCAGAAAGGGAGTAGGAACAATGAAAGTGAAGATAATGGAATGGAGAAAGAATGGAGTGTACCAATGAGAGTGGAGAACACATGGTGTGAGCTGGAGTGGTTGAGAAATTAGGTACCAATGCCATATCAATACACACACATGTAAAATATATAAAGACATACACATATGTGTGCTTATATACAGAAAAAGCTACCAGCACACTGACATCTTAGCACATATACAGTACATACTTGTATGCACATAACAAGTCACCATTCAGCACACAGTATGCATACATGCCTGGTCATACAGAGACCCCCATGTGACCCGTACTAACTCCTGTCCACTCGCTCACACAGCAGATGGCAGCAAGTGTTCATTCTGGTTAGATACTGAGCAGGACTTGGAGGACCTTTTCCAGGATCTAGTGTGGTATTTCCATCACGTGGCATTCCCTCCATCATTGGTGGGCAGACCACAGCTGCACCCCCTCACCCCCTCACTCCTAAAGGCATACAGCCCTATTAGACATCACGTGTTCAAGTGGAAAACAACAACAACAACAACAACAACACAAACCAAAATTCTTTTTGACACAATAGCCTAACTTCTCCAGTGCTAAATTTGGGTTTGGCTTCCCTAGGGAGCTCTAAGATAAGGTCTTGTTTCGGATACATTTAACAACCCACTTCACTTTGTTATTAGTGACTGTAACAAACCATAAAAGCAAGGGAGGAAATGAGGCAGCCGAACAGTCCCCCGCTGTGACTTTTGGTGAGAAACCCAAAGAATCAATGAATGGGAAGGACACACAGTGGTCCTGGGGTTTGCTGGAGTCAGATGCTGCAAAGAATCAAAATACACAACCCAGGTAGGTAGGTAGGTAGGTAGATAGGTGTGTAGATGTAGGTGTGTGTGTGAGGGAGAGACACACACACACCATGTGGGTATCCATAGGAGAGTGCTCGTTACTAAGTGTCTATATCTGAGGAGTCAGCAAAGGAACCTGAAACCCTAGAAATCACCTCTGTCGATTGTTCAGAATGAAAACAAAACAAAATGCAAACTTCTGGTTCCTGGCGGCTGCACTGGTGGCAGGATAGCCCTGATCTCTGTAAGAGTTCCATGACTGTAGCCTTTAAGGAAGTAGATCACCAGAACTTTGTTCCCTGGTGCTGTTGGGACAACTTCTAGGCTTGGTGGTGGTGGTGGTTGTAAAGTGCTGTCGAGTTGGTTCTGACTCAGGGACCACATCTAGGATTTCTGAGGAGTGGCTGGTGAGCTTGAACCACTGACCTTGCAGTCCAGCACTAGATGAGTGCAAACACTAGTGACATCCAGGGACATTTCAGAGGCTGTATTTTCTCTGGAGTCCTTGCCTCCCCTTCTGCATACTGAGCGTGTACTCTAAGAAGTGTGGATGACAGCAAAAATGGTGACGTCTTAGTTTGTGCTGGTTGTGTTAAGGTGAAGGTAGGCTTCGTGCATCATCCTGTTCTGAGCATGCACCTCCGCGCATTTGGAGGAAGGCCAGGAAAGCCCTTGAGTGTGTCTGCACTGGAGACTGGAGAAATACCCATTTGCTTAATCAAATAGGGTGTTTTTTTCCAGATGACCCCTGGCACTGGAGAGGGGACCTGAGAAAGCACAAACAGAAAAGGTACCAAACAGGTTGCTCTAGGGAAGGACAGTGTCTAACAAGTTCTCCAGGGAGCTGGATAAAGAAACTTTTAAGGAGGGAGGTGGTGAGTTTTAGTATTAAGCTGTTTCCTGCTTCACACTGTGCTGTAATTCATTTGGGATATGGCTCACCCATCCGTAAAAGACTGTGTATTACCAGAGATAAAGGCTAAGCTGCTGTAACAAAGAAGTCCAAAATATACTGGATTAAAGAAAACAGATGCTTATTTCTTATTCATGAAATGGTTCTGAGGTGATTGGTCCAGGAGAGTGTCAGCCTTCGCTAAAAGGCTCCTTCCACAGCTTTATCCTTGTTGATACTGTTCAGCTGCATCTAGACATATCCCTGCCCCTCCTTTTAGAAAGGGGAAGGGAGGGAAAGAACAAGACAGCCATTTGCTTTGAGTGGGGCAAAGTTGAATGCATCACATTACTTACATTTCATTGGCTACATTTACTCACATGGCCATACCTTACACTAAAGGAGGATGGGAAATGTAGTCCCTGGCTGAGCTGCCATGTGCTTAGCTTTTGTTTTGAAACGTAAGAATGGAATTGATTTAAAAACTTGCAGTCTCAATCCTGGTTTGAGTCATTTTTGTTTCTTGAGTGGATTAAAACTCTCCAGTGGTTTTCCATCTGTTCTCTGTTAAAAAAAAAATGCATTAAGTAGATGAGTTCTTGGCATTGTTTACAAAGCCTAGAGGGTTTCCAACCCCCTACCCAGTTCCTTTCTAACCCCATTTCCTACTACTCACCTCCTAGATCACTCTATCCAGCCACATTAGTCTCTATGTCTTCTTTAAACACGTTGGGCAAGCTCCAACCTCAGGGACTTTGTACGAGTTATTCTTTTGCCTGAAATCATCTTTCCCCGGATATCCCTATGGTTCATTATTTCACCTGCTTTAAATACTTTGTTCAAATCCCACTTTCTCATGAGGTGTTCTCTGACCATTTCCGTGAAAACTTTGACTCCTCCCCTCTGGTACTACCCAACTCCCTTCTGATTTTTTCCCATTGTATTTATCACATACTAGGTCTTTGAAATCTGATGCATAGTGTGCACTTAACAGCATATTTCAGTTCAGACTTACATTTCTCCATGCTCCTTCTGGATGTATATATAAAATTTCATATATGCATCAATAGGATTCTGACTCACAGTGACTCTATATAGGGTTCCCAAGACTATAAACCTTTACAGGCAGCCTCAGCTTGCTTTTGCAGAATGGTTAATGGGTTCCAACTACCAACCTTGTAACTCACAGACCAGTGTTTATCCCAAAGTTTTATCAGGGCTCTGGCACACACGGTGTACATATGTGTACATGTATTTGATTAATTATTCTCCTGCCCCATTAGAATGTATTTTCTCGGTGTGAATGTGCACATGTATACATATATATGCATGTGTATGTGTGTGCTTGCCACACATATGCATATATACAACAACCAGTTAATAACCACCAGCAGCCTCCTTACTGATAAACTGTCCTGGACATGGGCAGGAATATAGCAGTCACCGAAGCAGCCTCAAGTCCTAGACTTCCTGGAGCTTATTTCTTGGTGGAGGAAGGAAGGCTGATACCCAAATGCCTGGACAAGTGATTGTTGTTACTTTCGAGTTGGCGCTGCCTCATAGCAACCCTGTGTAGGGTTTCCGAGGAGCACCTGGTGGTTCAGACCAACCTAATGTAGAGTGCTAATCCTACAGTGCCACATGAGGAGTTTCTGGACAAATAATAAGTATGCTTAATTCAGAAGGTGACAAGTTCTATGAGGAAATGAACCCAGGATGAGTTGTTGGGGGATAACAGGCCAAGGAGGCTCCTTAGATCAAGTTGTCAGGAAAGGCCTCTCGGAGTGGGTAGGTGGTCTTTGAGGTGAGACTTGAGTGACAGGAAGAGTTCTGAGAGCACAGGATGCTGGAGAGGTACCAGCAGCTACAGCTGGTCTGGGTATGTGTACGGAATGGGATGGAAAGTCAGGGGACCAGAACACAGGATGGTAGAGGTGAAAGGTGTCTCAGGACTCAGGGATACAGTCATCTTGGGCTTCACTCTCCACTTAAGGAGCGGTGGCTGGCATGTGGCTTTTGAACACTTGGAAGATGGCGGGTCCAAATGGAGATGTGCTTCCAGTGCAAAATCCGCACCCAATTTCAGGGACCTATTATGATAAAATGAAAACAAGTCCACAAAAGCCAAAATATGACCTTTAATATATCCTACCTGAATTCAGGGATCATCTGATGAACAGATTTGATACATTAAACTCTAAAAACTGAAGACCAGAAGAGTTATGGAATGACATCAAGAACAATCAGACATGAAGAAAGCAAAAAGTCATTAAGAAGACAAAAAAGAAGGAAAAGATCAAAATGGGTGTCAGAAGAGACTCTGAAACTTGCTCTCCAATGTAGAGATGCTAAAGCAAATGAAAGAAATGAGGAGGTACAAGAGCTGAACAGAAAAATTTAAAGGTCAGCTTGAGAAGACGAAGTCAATTATTACATCAAAATGTGCAAAGATCTGGAGTCAGAAAAAGAAAATTGAAGAATACACTCAGCATTTCTCAAGCTGGGGGACCTGAAGAAAAAATTCAAGCCTCAACTTTTGTTACTGAAGGATTCTCTGGGCAAATTATTGAATGATACAGAAAGCATCAAAAGAAGATGGAAGGAATACACAGAGTTACTGTACCTAAAGGAAATGGTTGACGTTCAACCATTTCAAGAGGTAGCATATGATCAAGAGCCAATGACACTGAAGGAGGAAGTCCAAGGTGCATTGATGGAATTGACAAAGAACAGGGCACCAGGAAATGATGGAATCAAAATTGAAATCTTTCAAGAAAGTGAGGCGGCACTGGAGGCACTCACTCATCTATGCCAAGAAATGTGGAAGACATCTATCTGGCCGACTGATTGGAACAGATCCGTACGTGTGCCTACTGCAAAGAGAGGTGACCCAATGGAATGTGGAAATCATTGGACAATATCTTTGATATCCCATGCGAGTAAAGTTTTACTGAAGATAAATAATACGAGAAGCTGAGTTATATGAAGAAAAACGTGGCATCAGGATTGGAGGAAGACTCATTAACAACCTGAGATATGCAGATGGTACAACCTTGCTTGCTGAAAGTGAAGAGCACTTAAAACATTTACTGATGAAGATCAAAGACCACAGCCTTCGGTATGGATTACATCTCAATGTCAAGAAAACAAAAACCTCACCACGGGACCAATAAACTACATTCTTATCAATGGAGAAAAGATTGAAGTT
>NW_006408596.1:8441487-8446772 GCF_000296735.1 Chrysochloris asiatica
GATCAGGCAGTGTTTCATTCTGCTGTGCATAGGGTAGCTATGAGTTGGTACCAACTTGATGGCACCTAACAACAACAACAACAATTATGATTTTTAAAAAAGAATGTAAAATAGTCCTGAATTTTTATGAAGTACCGTCAAGGTGGTTCAGACTCATAGCTACCCTGAGTCTATAGGTGGTTTTGAACCACTGACCTTGTGATAAGCAGTCCAGTGCTGATCCTCCAGTGCCACACCATGACTCCATTAAGTGGGTGATTTCATTGATGATGAGCAATGGAGTGTGGGGGGTGGCAGAGTTAGAAGGACAGGTTGGGAAGAGCCAGCAAGGGGTGGCTCTCCATGCATGTGGGGGACCCTATGAGCAAAGGAGCAGAGATGAACAGCACAAAGAAACCTCAGAGATGGTGAAGAGCCAGCATTCATTGTAGAGGAGGGATGAGGGATGAATGCACCTGCAGGTTGGGTGGGCGGGGTGGCGATGTTAGGTGGGACCAGATGCCCTGCACAGGAAATGGAGGCCTCCCTAGTCCTCAGACCTCAGGGCTAGCTATTTAAGATCCAAAAGAGAAACCAAAAAAGGAAGCGAATTCTTGGCAACCAGGTACCTCCGGGCCATTCCCCAGCTTTCTGTCAGGCTGTGTCATGGTATTGATCTAGGCGTTCGATTTCATGTCCCACATCCTCAGGCCCTAAATGATGCTCCTGTTCAGGAGGTCCTGTCTGTGAGGGCTGTGTTTCTTTAGGACTCCAGAGGCAGAACTCGGAGGTAAAGAAACCAAGTCGGTCTTCACATCCTACAAGAGTGTCCCTTTGGTTCAACGAAAAGGGCATCGGCATGGGGCGTGGAAAACTCCAGGCATCATCAGCAACTCCTTGTGTGATTCTGGACAAGGCTCTTCGCTCTGGACCCCAGCCCCCACCGTACGCAGATGAGGGTTGGGCAGTGGATTCAGTGGTCCCTCTTAGCTTTCCTTTTTGATTCATTAAGCACAGGTGTCATTCAGTGGTGGAATTCGTGCCTCCCAGTGCAAGATCCACATTCAATTTCCAGCCAGTGCATCTCATGCACAGCCACCTCTCTTCTGTCAGTAGGGGATTGCACATCCCTGTGATACTGAGCAGATTTCAGCAGAGCTTCTAATTTAAGATAGAGCAGGAGGAAAGGCCTGGTGATCTGCTTCTGAAAATCAGCCACTACAAACCTATGAAGTCGCCATGAGTCAGAGCTGACTCAACAGTAGTTAACAAGAACAGTAAGCATTTTACATGGGTGATCGTATTTAATCCCCACAATAACGCCATGAGCACTGTTGCCGTTGTGTGTTGTCAAGTGGATCTGACTCATAGAGCCCCTGTAGGATAGGGTAGAACTACCACATCAGCTTTCCTGGCTGTAATCTACTGAAGCCAACTGCCACAGAGTAGCTGGTGGGTTCGAACTGCTGACCTTTTTACCAGCAGCCAAGTGCTTAACCACAATGCCACCAGGAATTTGTGAGTGAGCACTGTTGTCCCCAGTTTTCAAATTAGGAGACTGAAACTCAGATTTAAGGGACTTGTTTAAGGTGACAGCTACTAAGTGTTGAAATAGTTGTTTTTGTTAAGTGCTGTTGAGTCACTTCTGATTCATAGCAACCCTGTATAGGATTTCCAAGGAGTGCCTCGTGAGTTTGAACCGCTGACCTTGTGGTTCAGACTGGCCTTGTGTTCGGTGCTTTATCCCACCGTGCAATTAGGTTTAAATATTGGCAACCGAGTCTTGATCGATCTATTTTAGGTTTCCCCCAATAACCTGGAATGGTTTTTTGGTTTGCCTTTAGCCTGCATTGTCCAACTTGCGGGGGAAGGATTCCTCCAGGATCACACACAACTAGGGCTGGAACCCCAAACTGTTGGTCTGATACCCATCTTACTCTCCATACTTCTGGTCTGGAATCACATATGGGGTTCAGTAGAATTGACCTTGATTGATACTATCTCAGAAGGGCTGGAGTTTGAGACAGGAGTGAGAATCTGGGAGGCTATAAGTTGCTTCCCACTGGGCTTTACAATAGATGCATTGACACATCAGATCCTGCAGAAAAGTCCAAGCTCCTCCAGTCTCAAGGTGTGCTCTGTGTCCAGTTACTTCAGTTCTCTGCAGCTGAATCTCCAGAGACTGCCCAGCCTGGGGTGCGGTACTGCTGCCAAGATGGTCTCCAACCCTGCTGCCTCCCTGCCCTGCTGGGCACCACAGGCAGACGCAGGTACCCCAACAGAGAGACTTGTACTGGATACTTGCTCCGGGAAACTAGCCCACACACCCGACTGCCTGTAAGCCTGGCTGAGGAGAGAAACAAGAGATGTCTAGTCTCAGCCAGGCGTTGCAATGAGAAGAGCAATCAGGCTTCCTGGAGGGAAATGTGGCCCTTGTACATGCCCAGTTGAGGCTCCTTTTGTTAAATACAGAAACTTACGTTCATGGAAGCATGACTGGAGCTCAACACTTGAATGGTGGTGGTTTCTGCATGGTAGGTTTTTAAGGATTTTTTTTTTCTTTTGTGCATCTGTGCTTCTAATATTTCTGCAACAGCATGGTGGTCCAGAATATGAACTTCAGAGCCCGACAGATATGGGTTGGATTCCAATTGAAACATTAATCTAATAGGCATTTTTGTGATGCCTAATGGTTAATATGGAGTTCTGGTGTGGTGCTGTGGGTTCATGTGCCAGACTGCAAAGCCATTTGAACTGCAAGGTCGGTGGATCAAGCTCACCAGCTGTTCCTCGGAAACCCTATACAGGGTCTCTATGAGTCAGAACCGACTCATCGGCACTTCACAACAACAATGGTTGATGTGCTCACTGCTAACTGACAGGTTGGAAGTTTGAGTTCACTCATAAGTGACTTAGAAGAAAGACCTGGTGATTTACTTTGGGAAAACCCGCCATTTAGAACCCTCTGGAGCCTACTTCTGCTCTGATACATCTGGGTTTGCCATGCACTGCAGTCAGCTCAATGGCAACTGGTGAGGTATTTTCATCTTTCTAGTATTTCATGAGTAAAGGAACTGAGACACAAAGAGCTTGGGTTACCAGGGAATGGGGTAGTCAGGGTGTGTGGCAGGCAGACACTAAGATGGTTTTCTGTGATTAATGGCCCTCCCTTCTGGGGGTAACCTCTCTCCTTGAGTGTGGACAATACCAGTGACATACTTCCAGTATGTTGCAAAGGTGATGGGATGTCATCACTGTGATTCTATTGCTTAAGACAAGTACATCTTTCTTTACTAGTAGACTCCCTCCCTTGCTTGGATGAAGCAAGTTCCTGGGTTGGGTAAAGAACTCTGAGGATTGGCCAACAGCCAGCAGGTTCTTAGTTAAGAGCCCTGAATCTGGCCACCCTTGAAGATGGGCATTCTGCCAACACCCATGTGGACTTGGAAGCGGACCCTTCCTAAGTTGAGTCTTCAGATGAGCTGAAACCTTGATTGCAGCCTCATGAGAACTCCTGAAGCAGAAACTCAGCTGAGCCGTGGTCTGGACTGTGTTTCAACGACTGTGCGCATCATCCCAACAGCTCCGTTTCTGGTGATTTATTAGGCATCAGTGGACAGCTGATGCAGGATGTAAACAAGTCCCCATTGACGTCACTGCCTTACCTTGCTGCTGTTTCTCTGCTATGTGGTCTTGGGCAAACGACTTAAGTTGTCCAAAGTGGAAATCATACTAATTCATAATGCATAAAGTTGCTTTGTTGTTGTTGTTAAGTGCCTTTGAGTTGGTTCCAACCCATAGCGACCCTGTACAGGTTTCAGGGGAGCAGCTGGTGAGTTTGAACCACCGCTTTTCAATGAATAGACCAGTGCTTATCCTATAACGCCATCCCAGAATCCTCAAAACCCAACCCATTGCACTGAGCCAGTTCCAACTCCTGGCAACCTCATGCATGTCGTAGTAGAACTGTGTGCCATAGTGTGTCTCTGGGTAAGTTTGAACCACGAACCTGTCAGTTAGTGCCAGAGCACTTAACTGTTTGCACCACAACAGAATTCCTTACTATAGGAGATGAATGAGGATATCAGAGGAAGCCTTCTGTATGGTGTTGGGATTTTAATAAGGTATGGAAAGCATAATGATAAATGTAATGATATAAATGCATAGTAAATAAATAAAAATGATCCCCTCCACATATAATTGCTGTTGCCCTTCACAGCATTTGGAAGAGTGCATAGTGTCAGTTATCAATACTCATGGAAGCAGCAGTCAAGATGTCAAACGACGTATTGCAGTAGGCAAATCTGCTGCACAAGTCCTCTTGAAAGTGTTGAAGAGCAAAGATGTCCGTTTGAGGACTAAGCTACACCTTACCCAAACCATGGTATTTTCAGTAACCTCAAATGCATGTGAAAGTTAGACAGTAAGGAAGACCACAGAAGAATTCGTGAATTTGAGTTATAATGTTGGAGGAGAATATTGAAAGTACCATTGACTGTCAAAAGAACCAGCAGATCCATGTTGGAAGAAGTACTGTCCAAATGCTCCTTGGAAGTCAGGATGGCCAGACTTCATCTCTCAGACTTCAGACATACTATCAGGAGGGACCAGTCCCTGGAGAAGGATAGCATGTTTGGTAAAGTGGAGAGTTGGAGAAAAAGAGGAAGGATCCCCCAAGTAGATGGATTGGCAGAGTGGCAGCAGCAGTGAGCTCAAACTATTGCGAAGTTGGCGGAGAACCAGGCATTGTTTCGTTCTGTTGTGTATAGGGTAGACATGAGTCGGTACTGACTTGATGGCACCTAATAACATAGGTATTAAAAGAAAGTAGTCACATAAGTGGATGGTCTCAAGCAAATGAGAAGTCCAGAGACTGAGGCAAAAATTAACATCTTATTGAACATCGTTCAGTCTCCCTAAAATGTCAGTCAGATAAGGTCCAGGGGATATAGCTGTTTTCCTCATTTCTTCAGTCTCTCTACTCTTGTTCACTGTAAATTCTGTTCTTCCCCTCAAAGTCCCAACATCATCCTGGATCAAGACTAAAAGAAAACATCTCAAAAGTCAAAATTGCCCTTGACCTCCCTTGATGGTGGTGGTGATGTGCCGTGGAGTCGGTTCCGACTTCGGAGGTATTTTATTGGAGCGCTGCACATTGCTCCATGCTCAATCTTCCTCCAGAAATGAAGTGTACTGCTGATTCTTTGGTTCATTATCTAAGGAAGGAGTTGGCTTGTGATGGGGGGTCATGTTGAGTTATATTTGTAGCTATCTATGAGAGGCTGGAAAAACCTCACGGGAAAATT
>NW_006408596.1:8447537-8465408 GCF_000296735.1 Chrysochloris asiatica
GGGAGAAAGATGAGGCTTTCTACTCCCGTAAAGATTTATACCCTTGGAAACCCTGTACAGGGTCGCTATGGGTCGGAACCGACTCGATGGCACTTCACAACAACAGTAACAACAATCTACCTACCTGCCTACCTAATCTACCTAATCTATCTACCTACCTAATCTACCGTAGGTCATAATGAATTGAGTCAGTGGTAATGGGTTTGGGTTCTAGTTAGGTACTGTGGACATGTGTGTATCTTAGAACTCGAGAACCACCCTCAACGTGGCCAAAAAAAGTTATCTGACAGGCAGGCTAGAAATGACATGAAAGCAGACTTCGACAGATCAACATGCTGGTTTGGGGACTCACACTTACTGAGAAGTAAGGAAGCATAATTTTTAGTAGCCTTATCACTGGACAGCTAACTGCAAAGTCAGCAATTCTAACCTGTAACTGCTCCACATGAGAAAGATGAGGCTTTCTGCTCCCATAAGGAGTTACAGCCTCGGAAACCCTGTGCAGGGCAGCTTGGAGTCGGAACTGACTTGATGACACGGGTTTTGGTTTAATATATCAATAGACTTCTCTTAAGATTATTTTGTGAATCCCAATGATCATAGTTTTAAAATTCTAGGATACATATTTCCCCCCTAATTTTAACACCTTTAAAGTTGAATACATCTTACAGTTTGCCATCCATTAGCAGCAGGCTGTGCCGTCCAAACAGAGCAGTGGTGTGGAAATTTAATATCAGTGGAGCAAACTCTATCATCTTTGGGGAAACGATTCCAGTTTCATCGTTTCTGGCAAAGCAACAACCCAATCTTTCCTGAATTCCTGAAGTAGAAGCTGTGCTGCATTCTGTCAATGAGATTTGGTGTGTAGGTCACACACCGAACCAGGAAAACATGCTACTGGGTTTTTACCCACAAATATCACTCCCACACATAACACAGGGAGATGACGGAAGGAAGTAAAATATTTCTGGTACTATGCATGCTATTTTCATTAAAATATGATAAATCCTTCTGAAGAGATCAAAGGAATTTGAAACCAACAAGAAATGGCATGCGTGACCCTGGTGTTGTAATAGGGGTATTTCTGAGACAGTGGGTTATAATTTAACTAGAAATGCTTCCCTCTCTCTGCATAACTGCATATAAAATAATGATGTATCCTAAAATCTGTGATTTTTTTTTTTTTTACATTTAACGCAAGACAAATACAAATTAAGTATGTATGATACAATTCCAAATTAGTAATTAGCCCTCAGAGTCTGTATTGTGTTATTAACAGAGCCTCTGATTTTATTCCACTTTTCCATAGATGTTACCGCACAAGAGGTAAGGAAAAGGAGAAGAGAAACTGTGTATTTTGGTAGTGAAATATGTGCTTGTTAGGGGCCCTCAAGTATGTTCCAGCTCGCAGTGCGACCTTATGGGTAATAAAAGAGGATGTAGCGTGGTGCTTTCTAACTGCCTTCATCTTTGATACTTTTGAGCCTGTTGTGGAGGCCACTTGGGAAAATCTGTGTGTATTTGTCTTGCGGACACACAGTAATAACAGAACTATGTATATCCACTCATGCATAAATGCCAGTTCTAAGGATATAAATTAAAGAAAAAAACATGAACGAGTCAAAATATTTTGCTCTAAGGATGCTTATCTCAGTTTTGTTTATAAGAAAAAAGAAAAGAAAGAAAGAATCTAAATATGCATCAGTAGGAGTGGACTCAAAGAGATTGTAAAAAATAAAGTCAATCTGTATTTATTGGCATGGAAGGGCACTCATGATATGTATAATTAATAAAAAATACAGAGCAGTAAGTCCAACTTTACCATTTTTATAAAAATATAAATTACCGTGGACTGAACACCAGCTTACGGTGACTTGTTGTGTGTCAGAGTAGAACTGTGTTCCACCACGTTTTCCATGGCTGGCTTTGCAGAAGTAAGATCTGGACATCTTTAGGCACTGTGCCTAAAGGTTGGTTTGACCTGTACAGTCAGTAGTTCCAACTTGCCAGATGGTCCTTGGAAACCCTGTACCGGGTCAATATGAATCGGGACTGACTAGACGACACTTAACAGCAACACATTTCTCTAAAGGAGCCCTAGTGAAACAGTCATTAAGCGCTTTGCTGCTACCTGAAAGGTCAGTGGTTTGAACCCACCAACCACTCCCCAGGAGAAAGAAGAGACTTTATGCTCATTTAAAAAAATTGTTATTGTTGTTAGGTGCCATCGAGTCAGAATTGACTCGTAGCAAGCAGCCTTATGCACAGTAGAACGAAACAATGTCCGATCCTGGGCCAACCTCACTACTGTTGCCACTTAAGTCTATCGATGCTGCCACCTGGCCAATCCATTGGGGGTCTTCCTCTTTTTTCTCTGAACCTCCATTTTACCAAACATGATACCCTTCTCCAACGACTGTTCCCTCCTGACAATATGTCCGAAGTATGAGAGACAAAGTTTAGCCATCTTGGTCTCTAAGGAGCACTCTGGCTGTACTTCTTCCACAACAGATCTATTGGTTCTTTTGGCAGCCCATGGCACTTTTAGTATTCTCCTCCAACACCATAATTCAAAGGCATCAGTATTTCTACCATCTTCCTTATTCACTGTCCAGCTTTTGCATCCATATGAGGTTATTGAAAATACCATGGCTTGGGTCAGGCGCACCTGAGTCCTCAAGCTGACATCTTTGCCCTTCAACATTTTAAAAAGTTCCTGTGCAGCAGATTTGCCTGATGTAATACGTTGTCTGAGCTTTCCAACCTTGTAAATCCGGAGGCCTTTCTGCTCTTCCTTGTAGGGTCTCTAAGCAACAGATTAGGCTGTAAATCGCTTATATGTGTCTGTGTGCATGTGTCAATGGGAAAGACACATGCAAAATGTCATAGATGTAAATTCCGTCTCTGAATGGGGTGGCGGTGAGGGGTTGTAGGTGATGTTTGTTTTCTCTCGACTTTTCTGATTTGCCTTCAGTAAAATATTATATGTTGTTAAAGAACAGTATGATTGGGGTGGGGGAAATCTGTGTGGATCCTGTCGGAGCAGCGACACTTGACTTTCTGCCAATGTCTCTCTTCTTGTCCACAGGGTCTTTATCTAGTAATGACTTGGCCTGCTGGGAAAAAATTCTAATCATACCACTAATAAAAGCATTTCAGTGGCAAATATTTTTAGTTCAATAAACTGAGACGGCAGCCGTGGAAGCCTCTGGTGTCTGTTTGCTTTTGCGCGGGAAAGTCGGGGAGGGCATTTTCCAGTTGGCAAATATTTGCTGCTGCCTGGGTGGAATTCCCTTTTCGTTTGTTTCCCCACTTTTGCCTCCTCCTTTTAGGAGAGGAGGAGGCTTTTGTTTTTGCCATCAGTGGATTTTTTTCTTAGTGCGTGTGGATAGTAGAGCTCCGAGCAGAGAAGTGGTGAGAGGGAGGACCCCCAGGTCTCCCACCTGCCTCCCCCATGAGGAGATGCCTGCCTTATGCATGGTCTGGCCTGAGCCAGGGAGTCAGCCTGGAGTCATGTGCACCTGCGTTCAAATCCGACTCCTGCTGCTTCCTGTTTCGGGCAAGTGCTTTCTTATTTCTGAGCTTTGGTGTGCTTATCAGGCAATGGTAATAATGATGGCCCATTTGCCTCTTGGGGGTGTGGTGGCTCTGCAGTGTAAACACTGACTATGAACCACAAGGTTGTCTGTTCGAGCCCACCATCGACACCAAAAGAGAAAGGTGAGGCTTTCTGCTTCCACTAACATGTACAACCTTGGATACCCTTTTTTGGGATTGTTATGAGTGGGAACCACCTCAATAGCACTTAACAACAGCAGCAGTGGTAAAGCACTCCACCACGAACTGGAAAGTGGCCAGTTCAAACCCAGCAGCCCTTCTGCAGGAGGAAGATGAGGCAATCTGCTCCCATAAAGAGGGCAGTCTAGAAAACCTGATGCAGCTCGTCTACTCTGCCCTCTAGGGTAGGTAGGACTTGGAATCGATGGGATGGCCATGGTTTTGTTTTTGGAGCTTACCTCTTGGAGTCCTTTGACTAGGTTAGCACTCTTGCTGGTAAATGAAAAGCTGGAGGTTCAAGTCCACCCAGAAGTAAGCACCTCAGAAGAAAGGTCTGGTGATCGGTTTCTGAAACCTCAGTATGGAAAACCCTGTGAAGCACAGAGACAACCACCGGGCAGAATCGGCTTAAGGCCAACTAGTTTTCCTTGCTTCTTGGGGTGTTGTAAGAATTCAATAATCTTATCCGTATCCTCTTCACCATTCTGTCAAGCCAGTATCCCACTTAAAATTCTCTTTACAGAAATAACTAAAGCCGATAAAGTGCCTGGCACACAGTAGGTGCTCAGTATGCAAAGGGGTTTCAAATACTTCATGGAAAATTACCTGAACAGACTGGGGAATTATTCCATGGACTTTTTGAATCCCTCTCATATGTGAGTCCCCTCATTTCTAAGGATTTTTCAGTCATTTACTCATTCGTCATGTAGTCATTCTGTGCCTCAGAGAAACTCTCCGTAGCTGGAGCTAGATCAGCTCGAATTTATAGAAGAAAAAACTAAAGTTCAGTGGTTCTGTCAGGTGCTCATGGCCACATAGAGAATGGTCAAGCTGAAATTCTAACCCAGAGTCAGCCAGTGCCCTCAGTCTAGAGAGGGCAGGGGGTACTCGAGAGGTCAGGGCACAGCTGGACGGTCAGGACTTGACCAAAGTTGGAGAAGAGGGAGGTGAGAGGTGAATTGTTGCAGACTTTCTCCCATGGGCAGACTCTGAATATCCTCCCCACAGATACCAGGTTGTGAAGGGATTTGGCCACTCCCCTCAAAATTGGTTTCATGAACCAATCAAATGGCTAGTGAAATTTGCCAGGTTTTGCAAATTTGGTCAAACTTGATTTTTCAAACCCTGGTTTTAAGGAACATTAATGACAAATATACTTAATGAGTATATTCTTCTTGAATACAAAGAGGCTTCAAAAGTTCGTAGAAAAAAATGGATTTACACGATAATGGAATCTTTCCATGAACTTTTCTCTGAAGCCCTTTCATATAGTCTATGATTATGTTCTTATTAATATGCTGTTTTTAATATGTTCAGTGATGATACTCTATAAAATTTTGCTGCTTAAATATTATCTAAAACTGTATTCAAGATATTCTAACTCTACCCAATCCTCAGTGTAAGACTGTATTCAGGGATATATTATCCATTAGAAGATAGTCATAAGAAGGGTGAACAACCCCCATGATATTTAGCTTTAGACCAATGGACCTTAAAATGCTACTAAGAAGAATATATTCAAGACTAATTTATTAAGAAGACCGTATTTGTATTCATAGAATATATTCAAGAAGGCTAGTCTTCAAGAATGTTTTTGGACACTCAGCAAATTGTCGTATTGGTGGTCTGACTTCCAGCTAGGCATTACAATGAGGTCTCCTTGTCCAAGTCTGGACTGTGCATCCTACAATTATGGGGTCGCATGAGATTCACAAATTCTATTAGAAACTATAGAATCCCTGGTGATGGATTAGTTAAGCGCTTGGCTGCTAACCTAAAGGTTGGCAGTTCAAATCTCCCAGCTGCTCCTTGGGAGAAAGATGTGGCAGTCAGCTTCCATAAAGATTTCAGTCTTCTTGTTGTTCTGGTTTGTCCGAAAGGGTCGATGTGGGTTGGAATTGACTCACTGGCAACAGGTTTGTCACTAGAAACTGACGAGTTTGATTTAGACCTTCACAAGTTAAGAAAGACTGTTCTGTCTGTAAACATCATCAAATATCATGTCCAAAGAAGCAAGGCAGAAAAGAGAGAAGGGATTCAGGTTCGCTTAGACATTCTTAGGGCTTTGTAAGCATTCTATCCCGTAATCAACCCTTTGAATTGGTTATGAAACTGTCCCCTTTCACTGATGGGGATGCTGAGGCTCAAATCCAACCAATCTCTGCACTTGGCTGAGTGACTTGTCTGAGGTCATCTAGCTGGTGAATGGAAGAGTGAGGATTTGAATCAGGTAGAGTGGGGATTGGAACTTGGATGGCGTGGTGGTTGTTGGTGATTTGTCCATCAAGTTGGTTCCGACTCATAGCAACCCCACCTAGGGTTTCTGAGGCTGTAAATCTTCATGGGAGCAGAAAACCATATCTTTTCTGGTAGACTCCAACTGTTGACCTTGTAATTAGCAGGCCAGCTCATAACCCACCATGCTACCAGTGCTCCTTGGGACAAGTGGGGATTTGCGTTCTGAAGAAGTGGGTATTCGAAGTAAAAGTGGGAATAGAAGTCAGGCTGACTTGGATTGTAGGTTTAGAACCCAGACTGAGTAGGATGGAAACTTAGGCAGTCTGACTTTAGAGTCCAGAGTCTTAACCATGAGACCATCCTTTGTCTCACAAAGAAATGAATGGCGAGGCTAGAGGTGGGAGCCTGCTAATGGGGACTGAGGGTGTGAGGCCTCTGGAGTGAAGGAACTGGGGAGCCACATGGAGATTGATGGGATTCCCAAGTGAATTTTAGACGAAGCTGGAAAGGCAGGGGAGGGAAATTGTGAGTCACAAGGATAGGTCTCTTTCCTGTCTCTGTACCATGCAGAAACAACAAGGACAACGGAAGTTCTCATGAGTGACCTGTGTTTACTGGTTCAACTGTAACCTGATAACCTCATAGCTTAGATTCATCTCTAGAGTGTTTCCTGAAACGTAAAACCTCAGCATGCCGAGCCAGAGGAAAACACTGCTAGATACGTGTGCGATTCCTCATTAGCAACGTATGGAAGTTCCTAAAGTAGTCATTTCATTCTTTTCTTTTGAGGAGGGAAATAAAAACCCCTACGACCCTGAAAATACACATACACTTAAATCAGTCTACCAATTCCAAGACTGTCATTGTTAATATCTGGATGTATTTCATTCCAAGGTTTTAATTTTAATGGAATTTTAATGGACTTGTATTATGCAGAGTCCATGGGTGATGCAGACAGTTAATAAGCATTTGACTGTTAATCAACAGGTTGACAGTTCAAAACCATCCTAGAGGTGCCTTGGAAGTCTGCTTCTGAATGGTCAATAGCCTTGAAAACTTTGTGGAGCTCAGCACAGGTGGGACTGCTGTGAGTCAGAACTGAATTGATGGGTAACTAGCAGGTTGGTTACCATGCGTGCTATTTTGTAACCTGATTCCTTTCATTTATTTCCATCACAGTCAAGACGATCTTGCAGCATTATGTCTTTAACTGCAGGTTTCTGGTTGTCAGTGACTTACTCTGTACTGCAGAGAGGCGTGAAGTACACTGGGCTAACTGAGGCATCGGCTGTAGGGTGGGAGTCTTGCGCCAGGACTTACGAGGCTTTGGTGGATGGGACTTTGATGATCCAGTCAGGGTCCAGGGGATGTGGAATAACTGGGAAACTTCTGTGAGGGGCCCTTTTGAGAAAGCTTACAGTGACATTCTGTCAGAGTCTTATGGCTCTAGCCAAGTTCCCTCACCTTCTTCTGCTCATGTTTCCAGTGGGGATCATGACAGTGCTAACTGATGGGGTTGTTTGGGAATTTTAAAAATCAGCATGCTGAGTACCTACACTACCACCTCTATATCTGTCTGTTGTACTGTGGTGACGGGCATGTTGCCACAATGCCGGAAGCTATGGCACTGGTATTGCAAATACCAACAGGATCACCCCTGGTGGGCAAGTTTTCAGACTGAGAAGACCTAGAACTCTATTTCTAAACTTAGCCATTGAAAGCCTTTCAGATCCCAGGAGAACACTGGAACACAGTGTGTTTGCTTTGGACAGGTCCTCAGAAGAGGTCACCTACTAGAGACAGAAGTCATGATGGTAAAACTCGATGAGTTTAGGAAGCCCCTCTGGGAGGTCCCCTGGCTTGATGGTTTCAACCATGGACTCTTAGACAGGCCGGCAATTCTGAGGATGGCGCACGGCTAGGCAACGTTTTGTTCTGTTTTGTATAAGAGCAGCACGTTGTTGTTAGGTGTGGTTGAGTCAGTTCCAGCTCAGTGTGACCCTATGAATGACAGAACAAGACATTAGCCCGTCCTGCACCAGCCTCACGGTTGTTACCGTTGAGCCCATCGATGAGTCCTGATAGGTCCAGAGTATGAGAGGCAAAGTCTCACCATCCTGCCATCTAAGGGGCATTCTGACTGTACTTTTTCTAAGACAGATTTGTTTGTTCTTCTGGCAGTCCACTGTAATTTCAATATTCTTTGCCAGCACTATAATTCAAAGACATCTATTCTTCTTCCATCATCCTTAGCCACTGTCCAACTTTCACATGTTTATGAGGCAATTGAAAACACCATGGCTTGAGTTAGGCACACCTCAGTCCTTAGAGTGACATCTTTGCTCTTTAACACAAACGAGGTTTTGTGTATTATATTTGTCCAATGCAATAATAGATTGTTTGATTTCTTGACTGCTGCTTCCCAGGGCATTAATTGTGGATCCAAGTGAAATGAAATCCTTAACAGCTTCAATCTTTTCTCCAGCAATCATGATGTTGTTTACTGATGTAGTTGTGGAGATTTTTGTTTTCTTTGCATTGAAGGAAAAACCAAAACGAAAAACGGAATCCTTGAACCTCAAAAAGGGTTCAAAGCCCAAGGGCCTCCAACAAGCAAAGCCAAGGCAACCGCAAAATGCAAGGTGGTGGTGAACATCCTGATGCTGCATTCTTCTTCATACAGTCCAGCTTCTCGGAATATTTGCTCAGCATATAGATGAAATATAGTGAAAGGTTACTACCCTGACACACACCTTTCCTGATTTTAAACTACTCAATATCCCTTTGTTCAGATGACTGCCTTTTAGTCTATGTACAGGTTCTTCATGAGCACATTTAACTGTTCTGGAATTCCCCTTCTTTGAAAAATTTACCCATTGTTTGCTCTAATTCACATAGTTAAAACACAAGTAAACATCTCTCTGGTATTCTCTGCTTTCAGCCTAGATCCATTTGACGTCAGTAATGATAGTCCTCATTCTATGTTCTCTTCTGATTCTGACTCGAATTTCTGGCACCTTCCTGTCTGTGTATTGCTGCAACGATTTTAAAAACATTATCTGAAGCAAAATTTTACTTGCATGTAAGATTTACTTTTCCATTGAGTCACCTCTCTTTGGAATGGGTACAAATATGGATCTCTTCTAATCACTTGACCAGGTAGTTGTCTTCTGAATTTCTTAGCATAGACTAGTGAGTGTCTCCAGTGCTGCTTCAGTTTGTTGAAACGTTTCCATTGGTTTTCTGTCAATTTTTGGAGTCTTGGTTTTGTGGGTTTTTTTTTTGTTTTTGCTAATTCCTCAGTACAGCTTGAACTTCTTCCTTAAATACCATCGGTTCTTGATCATATGATACTTTCAGAAATGGTTGAACCTCAGGGTTAGTTCAATGGCAACTAATAACAAGTGTTACGTAAACATCAAGGGTCCCTGATAGCATAGCGATTGCACATTGGGCTTGTAAATGCAAAGCCCTTGGTTCAAATCTACCAGTCGCTCCATAGAAGGCAAATGAGACTTTCTGCTCCTGTAAAGATTTACAACCTCAACACCCTATACAGGGTTGCTGTAAGTAAGAACCACATAACCACTGCACAAACATTTCCTACGCCACCCCATCTAACTTATTTAGTTAACATTGAAACCTGTATAGTCCCTGGCAGGATTCTCCTCAACGCCCTTCCTAAACACAGTTAACTTCTCCAGGACAACTCTGTGGCTGAGCACAGCAAAATGTGGTAAGACAGTCTGACTGAGGAGCCACAGGAACTCAGTTTGGAGCTCTTGGTGCCCTGGACCTGTGTTCTGTTTACCTCCCAAGTACCCTGGCTTTACCACTTTTCCTGCTCTGCCTTTCCCTCTGTCCCCTCACTATCCCCTGCGGTCTCTTGATCCAAGTCAACCATGGAGAGAAGAGGCTTACTGCTGTGCTTGCTGCTGTTGATGGTGGGAAGTCGGGGAAAGCCTTGGGAGGTGGCCCCTGGACTTCAGCTGAGCACCCCTGACCTAGAGCTAGGCCAGGTCTCTTAGATGTCATTTACCATGTGAGAATCAGTGTGAAGAACAGCTAAGCTCAAAGAGGTCATTTTCCTCTATGCACCAGACACCTCTTTTTTCTTTTTAGTCTGTCAGTTAGATAAGTGCGTTAAAAGCTCATCACATGCCTGGAACATGGTAGGCACTCAATACTTAAAAAATTTCAAACTCACTGCCATTGCTTCTATTCCAACTCATGATGACCTCGTGTATTTCAGATGATCCACACGGCTCCATTGGCTGTGATCTTTACAGAAGCCTGCTGTGGGGTGTGTTCAAACTGCCAACCTTTAATTACTTGTCCTGTTGTTCCTGGGTGCCCTTGAGTCAATTGCAGCTCATAGCTATCCCATGTGAAGAGTAGAACGATCCCATAGGGTTTTCTAGGTTCTTATCTTTATGAGAGGGAACACTGTGGCTCCATAGGATAAGCACAGGACTATGAGCCACAAGGTTGGTGGTTTGAGTCCACCAGCCACTCCTCAGAAGAAAAATGAGGCTTTCTGCTATCATGTGGATTTAAAGGCTAGGAAACTGTATACAGCATCACTGTGAGCTGGAACCAACTCAACAGCACTTAACTACAACAACAATCTTTATGGAATCCTGATCTTTTCTTCTGTAGAGGCTCTGGTGCATTCAAACTGCCAGTCTTTCAGTTCACAGCTGAACTCTTAACCACTGAGCATCAACCCAGAGACCTAGTCACACAATACATGCTATTACTCTTATTTTGTTGTTTTTCATAGCATAGAAAACATCAGGACCCTGCACCAGGGCAACAGTGGGAAATCTAAAGTGAACCAGGTTCCTGGAATGAAGGCCTGACTCCCCTCATCCTCCCAGTCCCACCAGCCCCTTCCTCAAATACCCCCAGGCAGAGTATGTGCTGGAGAATATTTTCATATCCCCGCGCAGCCCGAAAACATCCAGGGTATCATAAAAGCAGATAAATGCACTCATCTTCTTCTGTGGAAATTGGCACGTCCAGCGTGGAGAGCCGATGATTTATTTACCAGTGACAGTTGTGCTCTAGGGTGGAAGTACCCTGGTTCCCCCAGTGGTTCATTCATTTGTCTTAGTTGGCAACACAAGCTCTTGAGATCCCCCACCCAACTCCCACTGACTGCGGTTCCTCCAGATCCAGTGCTCACAGCTGGGTCCCGAGCTTGTGTTCCCACCAACGGAGTTGCCCCCTGGGGTCTCGTTTGGGCAAGGAGATCTGCCTCTGGGGTTCATCTTGGCTTTGGAGAAATTTCATCTCAATAATAATTGATCTTCTCAAGATCCCACAGGCTTAGGTGTCATCTTACTCTGTTATTTAGGAGTTGTGTGACTTGACCCTTTGATTCTTTGGTTCCTCTTCTGCTCTGTGGACTTTCAGGCAGCAGTTTCCTGCTTTCATGTGGGCGTACCCTATCAAAGTGAACCTGACTTGGGAGGGTTGAGCACTGTGGAGAGCTCCTATTTGCTATTATTCAGATTCTTACCACTGTTGTTACTCCCCAGAGTCAGAGCAGCTCCCTGGAGAAAGCCTCTTCTCTCAGCTTTATGAAATACTAGACCTGGAAGCAAAGCAACTTAGAAGGGAAGCTCACTGCTGGGTTGAAGCTCTGATACTAACACTTTGCCTTTCTGAACCGTGGTTTCCTCCACTGTAAAATGGGAATAATAAAATGAGGTCTGTCGTAGAAAGTCTCTAGATACTCAGAGTACTTGCAGAAGTTTGATTTTCTCTCACCTCCTCTTACAAACATAGTGGTAACAGTTTGCAAATGGTGATTACAGTCAGTATCTGACACGACCTCCAACATGTCACCCCTTTAGGGATGAATCATAATTCATAGAGACAGAAGTCTAGAGAAGTATAGTACCTTTTCTTAACCAATGTTCACTCATTCATTCAACAAATATTTCCTGAATGCCTACTGCATACCAGCACCTATTGCAGGTTCTCCTGACTCAGGGGAGCATCTCCGCCCTTGTAGAGCTTGCTTCTACAGGTGAGAACAGATAATAAACAATGGAGGCTGGGGACATTAGTGATTCAATGGTAGAGAACTCGTCCACGCAGAAGACCTGGGTTTAATTTCTGGCACATGCACCTTGTGTGCGTTCACCACCCATCTGTCATTGAAGGCTTGTGTGTAACTCAGATGCTGAGCAGGTTTCTGCGGAGCTTCCAGACTAAGATAGACTAGAAAGAAAGGCCTGGAGGTCTACTTCTGAAAATCAGCCAATGAAAACTCCATGGCTCACAATGGTCCATCCTAACTAATCATGGGGTGGCACAGGCCTGAACAGTGTTCCATTGTGCTGTTATGTGCAGACCTCCCATAAATTAGGGGCCACCCCAGCTAACAACGACCCCAACTTTGTACATTGATCAGTTATGTGCTCTGTTAGAACGTGGTAAGTGCTGTGGGAAAATTGATCATGCACAGGCATGACAAGGAACCAGTGCTGCTGGATGAAGGGGCAGAGCACAAGTTGCTACTTTAGTTTGTGCAAGGCTCCTTCCATCTGAGCAGAAAGATTTGGAGGAGGGGGTTGGCCACACAGAGGAGCAGCTTGTGCAAAGGGTCTGTAGTGGGTGAGACGTGGACCCTCCTTTTCTAAGCCCTCCTGGTGCTCCAGACCACACAGCTAGTGCTTCGTGATGACTACAGATCACCACCTGCCCAGCCTTCCAGGCTTCCAGCTCCTGGTGGCCCTGCCAGAACTGGGTGTTGTGTTCCTCTGGCTCACTGGGGGACACAGTGCTAACCTCAGGGGAGGGATGGTGGTGGCCTGGAGCCCTGATGGACGTCAGCTACCGTCTTGGGCTTACACCACCAATCCTGCCTGGGCAGCTCTGTTCCCACTTGGCAGGCCCTCCTCTGTTTGTTGCATCACCCTGTTGTCTTGGAGATGAGTGCTGAGGTCACGCATCCGGATTAGGAGCTGGGTGGAACCCATGAGCTCATAAACAGCACTGTCACTGTTTGCACTGTGGGCCTTAGTAACCACCCAGGGAGCCCCAACCTCACTCATCCCGCAGCCAGGCACTGTAGACAGAGGGGTCCTAGAGAAGTGAGCACAGGCATGGGGCTCAGACAATTCGGGGTTCAAAGCCCAACTCTGCCTCCTACTCTTTCATAACCCAGGACAGATCGCTTTGCTTCTCTGATTCCCCCCATTTTCTCCATTAAGGATTATATCACCCACTTCCTGGGCTGGTTGTTAGGGTTCAATGATGAATAATGATTGGCTATTGTGAAGTGAGAACTGCTGGACATAACAGGACTCAGATAACGAGGAAGCCAGAGAGAATGGACCCAGTACCAGACCCACTCCCAATGAGCTAATTCCAACTCATATCGTACCTCCTAGGAGGCTGACAGGGAGCTCTGGTAGCATAGTGGTTACTAGTCGGGCTGCTAACCTCAAGGTCAGCAGTTAGAAACAACCAGCTGTTCTGAGGGTGAAAGATGAGACTTTCTCCTCCCGTAAAGATATACAGCCTTGGAAACCCTGTACAGGGTCGTCATGAGTCGGAACCGACTCCACGGCACATAACCAGCCAACCAATAGGCTGACAAGGACAGAGAGGAATCTGGGGACCTTCTAGGGTTTTGAAAGGGTATGCTGATGCCATAAGGAGGCCTGATGCTGCTGTGGGTTAAACATTGGCTTGCTAACGACAAGCTCAGCAGTTCAAGACCACCAGCTGCTCCTTGGTGGGAGAAAAACTACCTGCTCCTATCAAGGAATTTACAGTCTCAAAAACCCTATTTAGGGTCCCTATAAGTCAGATTCAAAATTGACCCAGAGGCAGTGGGTTTGGTTTAAGCCATGGGTATCCCTCATGGGCAGGGATTGGTGCTTGGTTCCTAATGTGTAAGAGTTGGTGGTTCCTGGTTGCAGTCATCCTGCAGAAGAAAACTTGGATTGGAGCTGTGTTTTCATAAAGAAAGCAACCATAGACAGCTTATGGGACAGTAACCACATGGGGTTGCCATGAGTCAGAATGGACTCACTGGCAGCAGGTTTTGGTCTGGTTGATGGTTGTTGTTGTTGTTATGTGCTGTCGAGTCGGTACCGAAACACTGTCCAGTCCTGTGCCAACCTTAAAGTCATTTTTACGCTTGGCCCATTGCTGCTGCCACTGTATCACCACCTCATTGGGGGTCTTCCTTTGTTTTGCTGACCCTCCACTTCACCAAGCATGATGTCCTTCTCCAGGAACTGGTCCCTCCTGATAATGTTCAAAGTATGTTTCTGAGGAGCATTCTGGTTGTACTTCTTCCGACACAGATCTATTTCTTCCTTTGGTAGTTCATGATACTTTTAATATTCTCCAACACCATAACTCAAATGCATCAATTCATCTATGGTTTTCCTTATTCATTGTCCAACTTTCACATGCATATGAGGTTACTGAAAATTCTATGGTTTGGATCAGGCGCACCTTAGTCATTAAACTGATGTCTTTGCTTTAAAGAGGTCTTGTGCAGCGGATTTGCCTAATACAACAATTCATTTGATTTCTTGACTGCTGCTTGCATGGGTGTTGATGGTTGATCTGAGCAAAATGAAATCTTTGACAACTTCAATGTTTTCTCCATTTATCTTGATGTTATTTATTGGTCCAGTGGTGAGGATTTTTGTTTTCTTTGCATTGATGTACAAGGCTGTTACCGTGTACTAAAGTGAGGGCAGGAGAGTGGTATGGGGAGGTGTATTGTATAGGACATGTGGAAGTGGAGACGGCTAAGGAGCTCTGGTAGCGTAGTGGTTATGAATCGGGCTGCTAACCTCAAGGTCAGCAGTGCGAAACTATCAGCTGTTCCCCGGGAGAAAGATGAGGCTTTCTCCTCCCATAAAGATTTACAGCCTCAGAAACCCTGTGTAGTAGAGTCACTATGCGTCAGAATCGACTCCACAGTACTTAACAACAGGAGGTATTTGGAGCTCTGGAGATCTCATCTGAACTAGAAATATGGATGATCATCTTTATGGGGCTATGGGACGTGCATGCTGATGATTCCAAAGAGAAGCAGAGGGGCTCTGGATAGTACTCTATGCACTACTGCATGTATGAGATGGTTCTAGAAGGATGCCCTTACAAAGGAGACTGAGGAGCCAGGATAGAAACGGGGCGGGGGGGACATGTCCAGTCAACAGAGGAGTTCATGATTTAGCTGGGTTCCCACTAAGGCATTACATCTGTCTCTCCCCGCCCCACTCTCTAGCAGCTGGAATGCTTTGTTTTCAAGCTAGAGAAATGGACTAGGAGTCATTTAAGGGCAAATGCCCTGGAATTAAGCTGAAATAAAAGCTGAATCCTAGACTTCAGCAAGGACAGGGACAGATTGCTTGGGATCCAGGGAGCAAGAGGAATGGATGTCCTTTCAGGGCACTGTCCCTGGGGTGACTCAACCTCAGCCATCTCCCACCCTCTGCTCAAGGGTCACCTTCTCCAGGAGACAAACCCTGATTGGCTTAACTTGGACTGTGTGCCCACCCTCGGTAAAGGAAAGGTAGGACCCATTGATGGAAAGGCTCAGTGAAACTGCATAAAACAGGGAGAAGTGACACCCCAAAGAGAAACTGAGGGGCTGTGACTAGAGGAAAGGTAGACATGTGCTGTCAGCCAGGTGCCCCGGGTGTTCCTGCACAGGGCCGTCTGTAACTAGGTCCAAGTGCATTCCTGGAGGATGTGAGACCGAAGCATAGATGGATATGATTGACCAGTGTGATTAATTCATCTCTCCCCACTTAACACCTGGCAGGATCCCAAAGGGTACAGCAGAAGGTGGAACTAGACAGCATTAATGAGAGGGGACAGAGGAAAATGCGTCCTTAGCCATCCAGACTAGTTAAGGGGTAAGGGTGAGGGTTGAGAAGACAGGCTTGTGCCACCATAGTGCTTTTCATATGCAGTAATTTCTGTATGCATTTTACATATCATAACTCATTCATTCCTCTTCACAACCAAGCAAGGGGCTCTGTTGTCACCCTGTGCTACAGAAAAGGAGACTGCGGCACAGAAAAGTTACAAAATCTGCCCAGTTAATAAGGGTGGAGCAGAATTTAAACCTAGGCAGTCCATTTCTAGAGACTATCTGTGTCATCATTGCACAGTGTGGCTACATGAATGTCATGTTGTAGAAGGGGACGTGAAATTTACATCAGGTAAGCCATCTTACCACCACTCATCTGTCAGTGTGTCACACTGTGGTGGCTTGTGTGTTGCTAAGATGTTGGAAGTTATGCCACAGGTTTCAAATACCAGCAAGGTCATCCAGGGTGTGCATCAGATTTGTATCTTCTGACCGGATTTGTTCAATCTGTATGCTAGACAAATAGTCCAAGAAACTGGCCTAGCTGAAGAAGACTGTGGCATCAGGATTGGAGGAAGATTCATTGACAAATTATAATCTGCTTACTTAAAGTGAAGAGGACTTGAAGCAGTTACTGATGAAGATCAGAAACTACAAACGAAACCCTTCACCTATGGACCAATAGGCAGCAGCATAATAAACTGAGAAAACATTGACGTTGTCAACTGAATGCCTGAACCTCACGAAGTGCGAGACAATACGTGTGATTGTTTAAAGCCACCAGATGTTACGGTTGTTTGCTGTGCCACAGTAGAAAACTAATAGAGCCGCCCCTTCCTCTTGTAGACTCGTGGTCACACATCCCCAGACTAAAGAAGAATGGTTAGCTTTGTCTAATCTAGCACTTTCCAGACTTATTTGGCTGCAGAAACTCCCCCCACCCCCACCCCTTGTGTTTTCCTGGAGTCTACTTTGGGGACTGCTGACTTAGCATGAAATCTTAAACATACCCCAAGAATGTCAACTTCTGTCACTTCTGCAAAGACATTCTTTGTCCTCCAACAACCGTGTGTGTGTGTGTGTGCGTGTGTGTGTGCGTGTGCGTGTGCGTGTGCGTGCGCGTGCGTGCGCGCCACGTGTGGGCCTTTGGCAGCGGACTCTGTTATCATGTCTGCTATGGATTCCATACGCCATCACCACTGGAACCAATACAAGTCAGCCTGTCACGTAACTCTGGTGGAGCACAAACAGGCACCGGGAAAATTGGAATCATTCCATGATACCAGGTCACTAAGCAACATTTCCAAGACAGCTAGTCTTTCCATTCCTTCCCTGCCCTATCTCCCTTCCCAGAAGAGCTGATAATAACTCTGCAGTAGTCCTGTGTGGTTTGTAAACTCTTGCTCAAATTTTCCTAGCAACTCTCTAGAGGCTGTTTCACTTGGTGCTGAATTATTCTTGTTAAACAGATGGAGAAACTGAGACCCCAAGTGAGCATTATGACTTTGTTCTATTTAAAAGAAACACACGTACTAAGCCTATGCTTTATTCCCTCTGCCGGAAACTCTCAATCTTACCCTGCCCACCTCTGACCCGCCTTACAAGGTGGTCTGGAATCAGCCTGTCTGAATTTGAAATGGCCTTAGCTACTCAACCTTTCTCCATGGGCACATACATGGGTCTTGGTGGCAATTTGCAGAGTTGCCCACAGATTTAAAGGAATGATAGATTTGAACAATGTAGACAGAACCTTGTACCAATAAGCATTCAACAATGTTAGGAGTAATTCTCACCACACAGGTTTCAGCTTTAGCACTAGAAGATTTTTGTTTGATTGTATTTGTTTGTTTTTTTAACTGGAGTGAAGCCTGAGACAATTGGATTATATTTTTTTAACAATTCTGAAAGAAAATCTTGAACTGTGTTTACAGAGAGAATTGCTTCATCTGTAAACCTGATCATGATTGTATATGGTGTGGTTTGGGCCTACTATAAAT
>NW_006408596.1:8467739-8470128 GCF_000296735.1 Chrysochloris asiatica
CACTTTGGCTGTCTCCATCTTTTTGCTATTGTAAATAGTGCTGCTATGAACATTAGTGTGACTATATCTTCTCATGTTGTGGCTTGTTTTTCTTGTGGGTAAATACCAAGCAGAGGAATTGCTGGATCATAAGGTATTTCTATTTTTAAACTTCTGAGGAAATGCTGTATTGCTTTCCAGAGAGGCTGGACCATTTTGCAGTCCCACCAGCAATGCAGGAATGTCCCAGTCTCTCCACATCCCCACCAGCATTTATTGTCCTCTCCATTTTTAATGTTTGCTGTTATTGTTGGTGTGAAATGATACCTCATTGTTGTTTTGAAGTGCATTTCTCTAATGGCTAGTGATCGTGAACATTTCTTCATATGTTTGTTGGCTGCCCAGATCTCTTCCTTAGTGAAGTGTCTGTTCATGTCAGCACAAGAAGTTTTGGGGAACTATTCTCAGCCCCACCCAGGTGGGGTCCAGATCTCCTCTGGGTTCCTTCATCCCAGTGCCTAATTCCCTGGTGGATCTTAACCCTGACAGAGAGAGCGAATTCCCTGGGAAGCTTTTAAAAGATATGCATGCCCAGGTCCCATCCCAGACTAATTCCATCAGAATTTATGGAAATGGGGCCTGGGCATGAGTGTTTTTGTCTGGCCTTTTCATAGATGCTGCCCCTACCCCCCAGCTTCCATCACTGAGGGCCTGGAGCAGACTTGGTGCTCAGGAGATGTTTGTTGAGTGACTGAATAAATGCATGAAAGGGTGGATGTGTGCACAGTGGGAAGGGCCAGCAGTCAGTAGGTAGCTGCCTCATCCTTGGAATTCAGCCTGGGTCTCAGTTCCCTTCATCTGGAGACATGTTTGGAAGGATCATGGTCATGGGTTGGGAGAGGTGTGTGGCTCCGCAGTCAGGTGGGGTAGGACCCAGGCAAACTCCAGCGCTGATTTCAGAGCTGTGCTCAGGAGACAGCTGAGGCTCCTTTGTAGGACAGACCTCAGAAACTGGGACTCCCTATTCTAACTGGAGACATTCAGAGAGAAGAGCGGGAAAGGACTTTGAGAGCCTCCTTCAGTGCTCAGAGAGCCAGTGAGGTTTGATCAAAGGGAGCTCAGTTTTGAGTCTGAGTTAAGACTCAACTCTTCCAGCTGTAGGATGTGTGGCCTTGGACTTCACATGCTTCAAGTTCCTTCATCTGCCAACTGGGACCAAGTAAACGAGTGCCCATGGGGGCAGGAGGCTGGCTTGCAGAATATGCCCTTTGGGCATTTACAGACTGGCTAAGGAGCTTCATAACTCTTACCCAAGCAGGGCAGAGGCTGAGGGACCAAAGACAAGAGAGAGGCTTGTCTACAGTACCGCAGAGAAGAGGCATTCCTGAATAGATAACTGTTGCCTCCTGAGTTGTTTCTGATCCTGAATTATACCCGGTTCACTTTCCTAATAAATCCTATAATCATGAGTATTGTCTATGAGTTCTGTGTGGCCATCGCAACAGATTACTGACCTCAGATGTATAGCAGGGAGTACTATGGGAAGGATTCCATAGTTGGTGTCAGAATGGGATAAAGAAGGTTGAAGGATGGAAGCATGTCTGACCTCCACTTTATAAGAATTGGCCTTGGGTTGATTTTCCGTTTGATTCCCCTTAACCCTTGAGAAGCCAGAGGAAGTCAGACATGGACTCTGTGCTGGTTTTGCAGTTGGTAATTTAAAGTAGGTTTTGATGTGTCCATTAGAAAGCAGAGCACCTCCTGGGCTTTACAAGGGGACATCAAAATGTTTGTAGGAAAATTCCATTATCTTTTCATTCCCATTTTCCACACAATTTTTGAAGCCCCCTCGTATTAGAAGTTAGATGTGGACCAGTCTTCTTGAATAGAGTTTTAACCCCCCAAAGGCAAAGATGTTGTTAAGTGCCATTAAGCCAGTTCCAACCATAGGGACCCTGTATAGGGTTTCTGAGGAATAGTTGGTGGGTTTGAACCAACAGCTTTGTGGTTAGCAGTCCAGTGCTTGTCCTACAACACCATATAAGGTTGCGGGTTAATTCACTGGACTGCAAGATTCATTTGAAATGCAAGGTTGACAGTTCAAGCTCACCAGCAGCTTCTTGTAAACTCTAAACAGGGTCACTTTGAGTTGGAACCAATTCGACGGCACTTAACAACAACAACAACCCGCAGCAACAAGTACAGATTCAGATACAATCAAAAGACAATCTGTGGGGATCTCCTCAAAATTTAAAGAGACAGTTTCCAATTAAAACCAAACAGCCACAGCCGGCCCTGAACTGTTTCAACTAGAAAAAAGGACTGAATGGGGATTGTGGAGCGGGACAAGCAGACAAAAGAGGAAATAGGCCAAAAATTAAATCCTAAGTTACATCAAAACGACCAACAG
>NW_006408596.1:8471224-8472053 GCF_000296735.1 Chrysochloris asiatica
TCCATGGGAGCATTAACCTGAACCTCAGTCGACAAATGAAAGAGTCAAGCACAGAATAAAATTATAAGAACAGAAAGAAAAAAAAAAAGACAATCTGTGGGGATGTAACTTAACCTGTGCTGGTCTTGGCTTCAATCAGAAATCCCATCATCCCCTTTTTCCCCTTCTTAACTCACTGAGTCACTAACATTTCTAGGGAGTCCTTGGGTGGTGAAAACAGTTAATATGCTTGAGGTTGGAGGTTCTATTCCACACAGAGGTACCTTGGAAGAAAACATGATGATCCACCTCCCACAACATAGCTACTGAAAACTCTTTGGAGCCTGATTCTACTCTGACACACATGAGGCTGTCATAGGTAGGGACCAGCAGCAAGGAAACCTCGGAAAACCTCTACAGAGGCACTACGAGTTGGAACTGGCTTGGCGTCACTTAACAACAACATCTTTGCCTTTGGGGGTTCATACTCTTAACATTTATAGAGCAGATCTGTTGTGCCTTGCATTGGGCTGGGCTTTGTCCAAGCACCACCCCATCAAATTCCCATAATACCCCCTTTTCACAGATCTATGGGATGCCACTAGCCAAACCCACACAGTTGTTAGCTCAAGTGGTAGAGCCTGGATTAGAAACCCACACTGTATCTCGGAAAATCCAATTTCAGCTCATCATCCTGCGTCCTTCGATAAATAGCAAAACTTTGAGTTTCCCTACCTTCCTAAATTATTTTTTTTATTAATGTTTTATTGAGAATTATATGATCGTTTACATGAGAGAACTTTAGTTTTACATTCATTCCACCGTATATCGTTTCATTGCCATGGTTCCA
>NW_006408596.1:8472153-8474407 GCF_000296735.1 Chrysochloris asiatica
TAAGGATTTTATTCACATAAGTTATTTAATTTATCTAGAGATATACCTTGACATTGCCTTCAATTTTTCATTAATAGGAATTATTCTCTGTGTAATAATTTTTTTCTAAATTTTATTTATTTTTTTGTTGCAGTTTTATATAACAAACCTACACCAATTCAATAGTTTCAACATATACAATCTAGTAACATTAATTCCTTTTTAAAAAATGTTTTATAGTGAATTATGTGATAGTTTACATGGGAGAACATTAGTTTTACATTCATTCTATCATATATTGTTTCATTGCCATGATTACAATCCCCTCCATGCATCATCAACCAACCAAAGGGTATACACTACAAGCATGCACCCTGGTCATCAGCACACAGTCGCTCTCCCTCTCTGGGTCTAAAGTCCCCAGCTGCGCCATCTCTCCACGTCATCATCTCTCCACATCATCATGTCTCTGGCATCACTGCTTCCCTGGGTAGGGTCCCCCTCTCCACTCTTCTCCATTGATGGTCCCAGGGACCTCCGCTCCTAGACTGAAACATTAGTCACTCCCCTCCTTGCTATAAAACGTCTACCTTTACATTGCCAACCCTCACAATCAGTCCTGATAATACGTATTCACTATTGTATCATAAGAGACCTGTCTGCATTTCATTTCATCAGCCCCACCCAGACAGATTGGACACTACTCACTGGAGACTCTACCTTCCTCCACGCCCTCTGGATCTAGGTTCCCTCATGAACGCATGTAAGCCAGTCACTTCTTGCCTTTATAGCCAACCCCCACCCCCAATTTTGGGTAGTCAATGTCCAAGTTACCCATCCCTGTCTACTCTGTGTGTGGAGGGGGTGGGAATGATCCTTGCTGTAAGGATTTTGCTTCCTTTTTTGAGCTATTACATCCATAGGTGTAGGTCAAGTTCATCAAATTGTATCATGTTACTCTTTTTATTTTTTCCTCTTCTATCTTCTTCTGGTTGAGCTCTGATCATCCAGTCATTGAAGCCAGGTCAAGTGGGTATTATCTGCACGTATGGGTGTTCTTGTGCATGTGCCCTCTCTTTTTATCAGCTGTACACTTCATTCTCCACTCTAGTCCTCTGTGTCTATGTCACTGACTCTGGGCCGAAGATTCTCCAGATCTTGCCACACTGCTGGCCAACCAGGTCTCCACCCAGGTTTACAGGAGTCTATTGAATGTTGTAGGGCTTAGCTCACAGCTTCATTGCTGTTTTTCCCTCATTTCCTCGTATCGGTGATGAGCGTGGTCACCAATCAGAGCATGTATTCCTGTTGAGTCTTGGTCTTGGAAGGGGGTTTGCACTGAGGGGACCCGACCACTTGCCTTGATGTCTCCTGGGCAGACAACTTGCTTGTTCTTGTAGTAACAGTCAGTCTGCCTATATTGTTTTGTACTTTTCCTGTAGGTCTTTCTTTCAAGAAGTATCTTCTGTTCTTCTAGCTGGTCCAGGCTGGTCTGCTCGTCCTTTCAAGCGGAAATTTCCCATCTCTGAAGCTCTGGATGTGGTTCAGGCTTCCACCTATAGTCTTATGTAATGCAGAGGCTCTGCAGGAAGCCTCCTTCACTGGGCATGTTGTAGCCCCATTTTAGGTATTCCAATCAGTTATAGCCAGAAGACGGACTTACAAGCTTTCTTTGGTGATGTTTCTGGCTATTCCTTTCTCTCTCCCTCCAGTGTCTACTTTATAATATAATGCAAGGAAAACCAAGATTCAAAACACAGCCAAGCATCTTATTCCCCACTTTTCCCCATTACAACCATAGCTCAATCTCTGTATCACAGAGCCCTGTTGTTCCAAGGTTGTGCATACATCATTATTTACCTCTGTCCCACTTAGCCCATTCAGACCTGCCTAATTGTTCTCCCATCTGCTTTGTTCTTCCATTCCCCTCTCCCTTCTTGTATATTGCCCCCCTCCCCAGCACCCAAGCTATCCCGTGTCTATTCACTGCCCTGTGCTCCACCTTCCCCTGCCTCCCCTGACCCCACCCCCACATCCCAGCAACCAGCAAAGAATCCACCCCCCCACACACACACACACCCCTTGTTAGTATGGGTTATTTGTCTTAGTCTTTTACAGTAGTGGTCCTATACAGTATTTCTCCCTTTGTGACTGACTAATTTCACTCAACATAATGTCCTCAAGGTTCATCCATGTTGTGCGGTGGCTTGCAGCTTCCTAGTTATCTTTCAAGGTAGCATAGTATTCCATTGTGTGTATGTACCACAGTTTATTT
>NW_006408596.1:8479440-8502421 GCF_000296735.1 Chrysochloris asiatica
CGCTGCTTCTCTGGGTAGGGTCCTGCTTTCGGCTCTTCTCCATTGATGGTCCCAGGGACCTCCGCTCCTAGACTGGAGAGTTAATCACTCCCTTCCTTGCTACAAAATGTCTACCTTTACATTTCCAACCCTCACAATCAGTCCTGATAACAATTGTTCACTATTTTATCACAAGTGACCCATCTGCATTTCTTTTCATCAGCTTCACCTAGACAGATTGGATAGTACTCACTGGAGATTCTGCCTTCCTCCATGCCCCCTAGCTCTAGGTTCCCTCTTGAAAGCTTGTAAGCCAGTCACTTCTTGCCTTTGTAGTCCCTCTCCACCCCCCCATTTGGGTATCCAATGTCCAAGTTGCCCATCTCTGTCTACTCTGTGTGTGGAGGGGGTGGGAATGATTTTTGCTGTAAGGATTTGTTCACTCTTTTGGGTTACTGCATCCATAGGTGTAGGGAGGTTCACCAAATTGTATCAGATCACTCTTTTTTTCCCTCTTCTTTCTTCTCCTGGTTGAGCTCTGATCATCCAGTCATCCAGGCCAGGTCACGTGGGTACCATCTGCAAGTGTGGGTGTTCTTGTGCATATGCCCTCTCTTCCTATCAGCTGGTAGCTTCACTCTCCACTCTAGTTCTCTGAGGCCACGCCGCTGACTCTGGGCCCAGGAGTCCCCAGGTCTCCCCACACTGCTGGCCAACCAGGTCCCCATCTGGGTCCACAGAAGCCCACCGAACATTGTAGGGCTTAGCTTGCCACTTCATTGCTCCTTTTACCCCACTTCCCCCTAACGGCGATGCATGTGGTCACCAATCAGAGCGTGTATTTGTGTTGAGTCTTAGTCTTGGAAGGGGGTTTGCATTGCTTCCTAAATTCTTGAGCCCAAAACTTTGAGTAGGAGAGAACCCAAAGCAATCCCACCTCCTGCCCCCTCCAGTTGTTAATTCCCTTGCTGTTGTTGTTAAGTGTTGTGGAGTCGGTTCCTACTCATAGCAATGTTGTATAGGGTTTCCAGGGAGGGGCTGCTGGCTTGGCTCCCTTAGGATGCAATATTATTTTTCATGTTATGATGCATAGCCTGTGAGGTACCAAGGGGCTAGGGGAATAGGAGAAACCAGCCACTGATTCCCGGAATTTATTTTGAGACACATTAATGTGTTTCTTCCCTTCAAGGTCAAATCAAGTAATCTCCATTTATCACCATTGGCAGCGACTGACTGGCAGGCTGTTGGGAGGGGGAAGGAGGATGGGGAGCTGGGTCATGGGAGAGGATAGGGAAGCAGGTATTTCTTGTGGCAGCATCATTCATGTGCAGGCTCAGGAACAATGGTCCTCTCTCATTTGATTGGGCATCTCTGAAGAAGAAAGGGTCTACTCACATGTTTTAATGCTATGTGTTTGGGCCAGAATTTGTCAAAACTGAAATGAGTCAGGTTTCTGAGGTTGAGATCCTATCTTTAGCCTAATTTCCCAGGTGACTTATGCTCACTACCCATTCACTCATTCATTCAGTACGTTAATCATTGCTTATGATGAATCAAGTACTACATTTGGCATAGAGGACCCCATGGTGGATGAGTCAGGAAACAACCACCCCTCCCTGCTTTCAAAGTTTGCATTCTAGGGTGCATCTGTGTGGTGTGTGTTGAGGGCAGCTTCCATTTTAATATGCCTGTGTGTTTGCAACCAAGCAAACAAAATGCTGAGAAGGGCTGTGAAGTAAATAAAGCAGTGTGATGTGTTTATTAACCAGGGATTAGGTGGGGGTGACTACGGATTGTGAGGGCTCTCCACAGAGATGGAAGCTGAGGAGACCCCTGGACAGCGTAGTGAATACGGGAGGAAGCGGTAGATGTAAGCCAATGCAAGGAGCGTGGGTTTTGTTGGCTCAACCATTCATCCTTGCAATCAGCATGAGTACCACACGTCTCCTTTGCACTGGGAACTGCATTTGAGTCTAGGGGGACAGTGGAGTACCAACGAGCTGTTGTGTCTACTGTCCTGAGATTGGCTGTCAGCATTAGCCATGCCCTGTCTTGTGAGATGGAAATCTATCTGCCTCATGCCCTCCCCAAAAGGGCTTTGTTGTCTCAGGAAGTACCTTCCTCAGGGTTCCTTCTATCTTCCACTTCCCACCCCCAAAGAACTCTCCTCTCTAGTCACTTTGCTCTGGGTTGCCTTCAAGCTCTGCTCTGAGACTATTCTCAATAGACCCTTTGCCAAAGACCACTCACACCAAGCTCTTTTGAGTGCCTCACACATCCCTAGAGGTTATGATCAGCGTATGAGTGTGAGATCACCATGCAGAGAATTTAAAATTTAATCACATGTGCTGTTTATTTAGGTCCCTGGCATTTCTCACTACAGTTCATCCCTATCTCACATTGAACACCTGTGCAGATTCATGTGTTTCTTCATATCCTTGGCATGGGCACCATCTCTTGGGTGGGCTCTCCATTCTATCTGCTCATGAGTGTCACCATTCAGGGGCCCAGGACTGACAGGTTTGCTTCTCTTCCCAGACTTTTGAAAAAAGGAACGATCGTTACCCAGTAAGTGCTTGGTGAACAAATATTCAGAGTAGGGATTTCCGCCATGATTTGAATGATTCCTTCTCAGAAGCAGGGAAGTTAAGGCCAGTGTGGGCTATTACTGTCATTACTTGTATTCTCCTGCACAAATAGTGAAGCTATTATAATGTAGTTTACTGTGTTGGGAAGAGGGTAAGCAAGGTGGGTTGGGGCCAGCCTGGTAGGAGTCTAAGTTGAAGCCCTCTTCAGAGAAGGAGGTGGGGAGAAAATACTTGGCAGACAGAGCAATGTATTCTAAGCACTCTAGATAGAAAGGGTCTGTTGGAGGAGCAATGGGAAGTTAGGTGGGGCTGAGGGGCAGAGGGTGAGCAGAGAGAGGTAACCTGGGAGACTCTGCAGCATCATATAGGGACTTTGAAGAAACCTGTGAACAATGGGAATACATCAAAGGATTGCACTAAGGGTGTACCTTTTGCCTTGGCTCTTGTATTTTGTCTAAAAGATACCTCCCCACTCCACCTCCTGCTTACTCAAGTCCTACAACTATGCCCAGTCATCAAGACCTAACAGGTGTAGCCCCTCACGTGGTGACCCATCCCCAACTGGAAATAGCACGTCTTCCCACAAGTTGGACTAACTCATTCACGACACACTCAAGTTGTGCTTTGTCGGGAGAAAAGGCAGCGTAGAGTACCTTTCAAGAGTGAAGGTGCTGGAACCAGACTGCCTGGGTCTGCCTGCCATGGGTTCTGGGGACCGTGCACTTCATCCTTCCAGGCTTCATTGTTCTTTCAGGGAGGTGGTGGTGACAGCTGGCCCTAACTGGGATTCTAGTGAGAGGAAATGTATTCATGTACATAAAGCACTTTGCACAGCACTGGACATGCAGTGAGGATTCAGTGAGGGATCTGCCTGCTGGGATTGTGGCTCGTTGTCTCCTGTATCCTGGCTACCAGCAGTGAGGCACCGCACAGGGTAGGTGTTGTGGAAATAGTCACTGAATAATGCTGGCACGTGAGGATTTGGAGGTGCCCTTGACAGACAGCCCAGCAACTATTCATCCTTCTTCCTGAAAGCAGGCATCTGGATTCAAGTTCTGCTCTGTTACCATGTGACTCACCTTTTTCCTGTGTTAGCTTCAGCTTCACAAAAATGTGAAATTCATATTTACTTCCGAGGGTGTCTCTGGGCTTTGAATGAGACTGGTTCCAAGGATAGAGCATATGATCCTGATCTGGCCAATCCAAGCACTTGTTTCTTGTATGGTAGTTATTTCAGGGGTGATCATGTGATCCAAGCTGGCACAACAAGGATGACTCAGGAATATGAAACTACAGGAAAAGACTTGCTTTTCTTGTTGGGGACTGTAGGGGGGGGAGGATACGGGATTGTAGTAACTATAGCCACGTTGTGATGGAGAAAAGAAAGGAGCAGAAGTAAAGGAGCCTGGGCTCAACATGGAGACTGCAGATGAAGCCAACACTGCATCCACCCCAAGTGTTCCATCAGGAGTGGTCTAAGCCCATCACGGCCATTTCTCATTTGCCAATGAGGGTCTAAGGATAGACACGTGACCCCTTTTGGCCATTGAGAAAAGTTTCCAGGGAGTGTGTGGAAAAGATTTTGCACACTGATAAAAGAGAGGCCTTTTTACCCCTGCCTGTCTTCCTTTGTTGTTGTTAAGTAACCACCATGCTGGTTCTGACTCATAGTGCGCCTGTATTGGATTTCTGAGGAGTGGCTGATAGGTTTGATCAGTTTCGGGTTTCTGAGCCTATAGATGTTTATGGGAGCAGAAAGCCTCATCTTTCTCCTGCGGAATAGCTGGTAGTTTTGAACTGCTGACCTTGAAGCATAACCACTATGCTACCAGAGCTCCTTTTGCGGTTAGTAGTCCAGTGCTTGTCTACAGAGCCAGGCTGGGGCTCCCTTCTCTTCCTAGACAATGTCATATGAGGACAAGATGCCTGGATCTGTGGCATTCATCTTGTAGCCAATAGGGTAGACCAAGTAGGCTTGTCAGAGATGGAAGAGAAAAATAAGGAAATATCCTGGGTTCTTGGTGGCATGCAACTGAAAAAATTAGTCAACTCTGAAGTCACTCATCTCTAGAATTCTCATGAAGTTACATAATAGATGTTTGTATCACTTAGAGGACTCCTGGCGTGGTGCTGTGGGTTAATGTGCCAGACTGTAAAGTCATTTGAACTGCAAGGTCGTCAGCTCCTTAGAAACCCATATAGGGTCACTATGTGTCGGAACCAACTTAACAACAACAACATCACTTAGGCCGCTGTTTGTTATGCAGTCTTGGTGCGGTGCTGTAGGATAATCTCTGGACTACTAACTGCAAGGTTTGTGGTTCAAAACTACCAGTCACTCCTTAGAAACCCTATACAGCATCATGAGTCTGAACCAATTTTACAGTACTTTAACAACAGTGACAATGTTAATTATTATAAAGTCCTAACTGATACAGCAATGTCAAGTAGTATAGGATTTATTTCCTCTTTAAATAAAGCACACATAACTAAGAACATCAACTCCTTTATTATTATTATTAATATTAACTGTTATTTTCCCCTAAACAATGGCACATCTCAAATAACAATGACATATACACCCCACCCATATACACAGTACCACTAGCCTGTCTTTCAGGCTGTCTGGCCTTTGCTTGGTTCCTAGTAGGGCTGTCTGGAGAGAGCCCCCTCTGTAAAAATCCCAACTTAGACACAGGGGACACAAGAAAGGGGAGGGGGGGGCTTTAGCCAGAGAATAAACTGAGGGGCTTCCAGAGTCCTTAGGGGAGTGCCAGTGTGGGAGCATGCTGTAAGCGCCTGGGCAGAGGGCAGAAGGCATGATCGTTTTCATGTGTTTGGTGGATAAATCCCATGTGGAGACTAAGACTTGTCTATGACCCTTTGGATGCCTGAACTTTAGGAACACAGTGGTATGAACCAATGGGCTCCATCACCCAAACCATGAGGCAGGTAAGGACAGTGGGAGTCCAGAATAGGAAACTGGGTGACGGGGCGGTCCCCAGAGAAGAGCAACACTTGCATGAAGTCACACAGTAAACTACAATGTGAAATTTTAAGGCCCCTTTCTATTTGCATGAGGCTATAGAATGTGCAACATTTTCATCACAATAGAAAAGGTAAAGACAGAAAACCTCCCAGCATTTTGGCCTAATGAAACTGAACATGACTTGCCAATTGCGCCTTCTTATGGAGAAACCAATTACTACACTATCCAGGGACTCTGGTCAAATCCCATCCACCTCCCGCCAACATGTTAATCACACTAAATCAATCAGCTCAGCTAAGGTGATGTACCCTGGAATCACAGAAGCCCGGGGAGGGAAGAAGAAGGATGGGCCAAGATTGGCCTCTCAGGTACAGGTGACTTCCTGGCTGTCTGGGGAAAGCTCATGGTTGAAACAGCTTTCTCCATATGTGGAGTAAGGAGGAACCTGGGGAGCTTCGATGATCAGCAGGCCCTCTGGGGAAAGTGAGGCAAACACTGTCACAGGATCCACCTCCAGAGGAAGCCTAGGAGAAGCATGAGATCCCATTGGTTATTTTTCATATAGCTTGAAAGTTGTTTTGTTCATTTGAGGTAAGCGATTTCTAATTAGAGTTTAGGCTTTGGATACAATGTTGGTTTTGAATCCTAGCTTTACCCTTTTTTAGTGCTTGATGTTGGGAAGTTCACTTAGTTGCTCTAAGCTTGTTTCCTCACACATGGAGCCTGAAAATACTTTGCAAGTGATAAGATGCTGTTGGACAGTAGTTCCTTAACTTAAAAGGGAGCTGTGGTCCAGGTGGTCAACCCCTTTCATTTTAGCACCCAGTCGATGAACTTCTAGCAGAAATGATCAGCATTACATCCCTTTGGGAGTTCCTGAGTGATGCCAATAGTTAACACTCTCACTAGTAACCTAAAGGTTGGAGGTTTGAGTCCACCCGGAGGTACCTAGGAAGAAAGGACTGGCAATCTACTTACAACAAAACCGGACACACATGGGGTTGTCTTGAGTCGAAGCTGACTAGTAGGTGGCTACCGGTTTGTTTTTTGTTTGGCTCTTTGTCCTTCTCTTTTACTTGCTACTTTTCTTTTGGATATACAGGAGTAAGCTAAGGCTTAACCCCTAGAGCAGCCACATCATCTTGTTAGAATTTAACCATATTTTGCTCTCACTGGATTTATCTTCATGGTTGCTTCCTTCAGTGACAACTTTTCTCATGAGAATTTAATCAAAAGTATGGAGATCAAAAAGGAAGAGGAAAAAGAAAAAAAAAAGCAAATAGTAGTATAGAAATGTAAGCATATTCATTAGGCAGAAATAATGAAGTTGGTATGTGAATGGCTGTAATTAGGTCTCCCTCAGCCGAATAGGAGTCCTGGTGTGGCAGTGTACGGTAACTGTGAAGTCAACCCACCAGCTGCTCCTTGGAATCCCTATGAAGGATCTTTGTGAGTCAGAACCGCCTTCACAGCACCTGACAATAATCACATCACCACCAAACAGGAAGTTCACGGACTTTGATGGTAGAGAGACTTGTGTTCAAATCCCAGATCAGCTCACTCCTAGCCGTGTGACTGGCTGAGTTTTGTCACCCCTCTGAGCCTCAGTTTCCTCAATCCATAAAAGAGGTTTAGTAATACTACCCTGGAGAATTCTTGAAAGGATTAAACTCTTTAAGCTCAGCATGGCTACTGGCACACCACAGGTGTTAATGAGCGGCAGAACAGATTATCTGGGAAGGTGCAGAGCAAAGAAAAAGTAAGTTTTCTTTGATTTTGCGCATCCCCCACCAATGGCTTCCTGCATCTCCCACTTCCTGTAAGTTGGGTGTAGAAAACAACCCAGATGTGGTTCTTCATGCCCTACTCCCAGTGGGTAAATTACAACCATGCCCAGTTACAATGGGGGCTTTTACACAAAGATGGATATGTTGGGGCAGAACAGGACATACAATGAGGGTCTCCCCAGTCTCCTGTCTGGGTGGAAGTGTCTGAGGATCCCAGCCTGGTATTAGGAGCTTCCCTGTCCTCTAATAACAAGGTTTTTACTGAGAGAGGCAGTGAGACCTCCAGAGATTTCCCAGGGCCATCCCAGACTACAGACTGACTCCCAGGTGTCTGACTCTAGGCAGAACATCTCCTTGTCTCAGTGGTTCTCTTATGAGTTTCTTCCTTTCTTCAATTTCTGCCTCAAAGGATAAAACAAAACCAAGGACAACTTTCACCTTCATCTATGTGGATGCTATAAGGAGTGTGCTCACTCTTCCAGGCCACGGAGTGTTAGAGTAGGCAGCCTTCCACAAGGCTACAATCCAGGCATTCTCCATCAGAGAGGGAGCCTCCCTCCACTACACCATGTGGGCAGGTGAGTGTCCTGGTTCTCTGTGTGACTTTGGAGAAGTCACCTCACCTCTCGTACTCTTATTCTTATGAGATTGTACCATCTACCACCCAGGGCAATATGCAGATGAAATATAGTCTACATGATTCTCCGTCTCTTTCTTGGGCCCCAACTTTGCAGTGATTCTCTGTCCCTGGGGGTGTCTCAAGGGAGAGATGCCCAAGAGGCGGAGACCTCAGATCTTGAGTACTAGATAACCCACCTTGTCTACCCCCGGCCCACGATCAAGTCTTGGAAGATGAAAACCCAAACCGAAACCAGTTGAGCTGAACAACTAGAATGGAAATACTGTGAATGTTCATGCATTATGAAGAATGTAATCTATGCCAGTAAGCAATTTGTGTAGATGTTGTTGAATGGGAAGCTAAATTACTGTGTAAACCTCCACTGGAAACACAATGAAATATGAGGGGGCTTCAGAAAGATCATGGAAAATTGGAATGATCAGATAATGGAATTTTCCTACAGACTTTTGGAAGCCCTGTGTATTATTTTTTTAAAAAAAGCAGTGGTTGCCATTGAGTCAGACCCAGCTCATGGGGACCCCATTGTGGAGTAGAACTGCTCCAATGGATTTTCAAGGCTGAGAGCTTCAAGAATCTGATGGTCAGGCCTTTGTTTCTGGGCACCTCTAGTGGATAGGTTCCAACCACCAACTTTTTAGTTAGAGATTGAACATTTAACCAATTGTACTCCCCACACCAACCAAAGACTTGATCTGGAGGTTACTTACTGGATTTTCTTTGTGAAGTTCTTGGAAACGATGCCACCTTCATGCTGCTTCTCTTCATGTTTGCCTGGAAGTGAGAAAAGTAAGAAGTACTGTGTCAATATCATGTTTCTTGGACTTCCTTCAGGACTCAGGCTGAGATTCAGATCCTAACTCTTTGTCTGCCTTGCTGTGTGACTTGAACTAGAGCCCATGTGTCCAAGTTTCAGGTCCCTCATCTGTTACATGGGCCCACTGCAGCCTACCTCACAGGCTGGTTGTGAAGATGGATGAAAATAATGGATAGCAGAGGAGGACTTGACCATGGTTTTGAGGCAATTTTCCATTGCTGCTGTTGTGTGTCATCAAGTTTTGGCTCATCGCGTCCCCAGGTGACAGAGGAGAACTGCCCTGTACTGTTTTATAGGCTGCCATTTTTATGGGACCCGATCTCCAGGTCTTTCTCCTGTGGAGTAGCTGAGGTCGTTTGAATAGTCAACCTTTTAATTAGCAATGCAACTTTTGGACCACCGGGACCATCAATTGTAGGAAATCACTACAACCAGACCAAATATTGTACCACAACATCCAAGTTTCCTGTCTGCTTCCTTGGTCCCCCACCTGCATGGAACTTGAGGCTGACGTCCCAGACCAACAGCTCATTTTTCAGAAGCAGGTTGTCAGGATTTTCTTCGGAGGTGCCTCTGGCTGAACTGGAATCTCCAACCTTTGTTAGCAACCAAGCCCATTAACCATTTACACCACCCCGGGAGCCCCTCCTTAGGGATGGACGCTTTAAATACCAGGCATATGAAACATCACCTGCCCTAGCTCCTACAGGGTAATTGGGGCGGGAAAGGTGGAATTATAAGAAGCGGAGGGTCCAAACTGGCAATTATTCTGCAATATCGGTAACAAATTCTGATCCACTTATTTTCTTCGTGGACACATAGTGTCTTCTTTTTCTGTAAATGAACTAGATTAGGGCTGTTTGAATATCACTTTTCACTCATTACTTGCCAGACCACATTCCTGAGTCAACATTTACCTAAAGGAGGCCCCTCTGAAGGTTTCTCAATCGAGACTGTAGAAAACTTCTGGGCCCTAGTTGTTGTTGTTATGTGCCATGGAGTCGGTTCCAACTCATAGAGACCCTGTACAGGGTTTCTGAGGCTGTAAATCTTTACAGGAGCAGAAAGCCTCATCTTTCTCCCACAGAACAGCTGGTAGCTTCAAACTGCTGACTATGAGATGAGCAGCCCGACTCATAACCCGAGCTCCCTACATAAGTCTTAGAGATGTATATTCCATATTTTATGAAATGGGATCATCCTCTGCATTATATCTTGGAATTGCTAGCCCATAATAATTATTTTTCCACATGGCCCCAACTACTCTTGTCATGGTGTTTAGTGGCCACACAGCACACTGACTGAATAGTGAATCATTTCTCTTCACTGACCTTTGGCCCTTGACGTGGTATCCAATTCCAGAACAAACCTCACTGCAGGGGCCATAGCTGTAGCTAAATCTTCTCACAGGGCTAATAATTTCTTTAGGGTCACTGCCAACGCCTAGGATTTCTAAGGTTTGATTTCTGTTGCCAGATTGAACCTGAGAAAAGACACCTCCATTGATCCTCCTTGCAAGGCAGGAAGGCGTACGCTTATAGAAACTCATTTTTAGATTGGAATATCTGTATAGCCGTGGTCCTGGTGTGGTGTTGTAGGATATGCACTAGACTTCAAGGTTGGTTTGAACTGCAGGATCGACAGTTCATACTCACCAGCTGCTCCTCGGAGACTTTACCCAGGGTCGCTGTGAGTCAAAAGCAACTCTATGGCATTTAACAACAACAACATCTGCCTAGCCAGAACATGCTATTCTGTGAATGAGAGGTGATTTTGTGCTGCCAAGCCCCTGACCATCCAGTGTCCTGCTTTAGCCCGGGCCTGTGTCCAGAGCAGGTCCATTCTGTTCCCTCCCCAGAGCCTAGCCGCCAGATGCCTCCAGAAGCCAGGCCTCTGCCTCAGTCTCTCTGCAGTCTGAGACCTTTATCTTCAGTACCCTGGAGACAATAAACAACAACAGTGGTGATCATGTGATGAGAACAGCAGACTCTCAGTATTTGCGTCATTTACGTTCCAAGCAACTTTTCTCCTCACAACCATAGAAGGAAGGTGCTATTGTCCTTAACAGGGATATAAAAGTTCAGAGAGGTTAAGTGATTTGTCCAAGGTCACAAAGCTACAAAAGGATGGAGCAAATATTCAAAAGCCAACAGAACACTGGGTTTTGATATGGAGTCTTTGTTCTGCCATTTCCTCGGACATACTGACCCTTACTCTGAAATAGGGGTAACTGTGCTCACTCAGCCGGGTTACTATGAGTAGGAGTGAGAGGGAATCACTTGGGAGGATACTATTTAACTGTTTGAAAATCAGTACTTGTGCTCTGGAATCCTGGTGTGGCACTGTAGGATCAGCACTGGACTGCCAACCACAAGGTCTGCTGTTCAAACCCACCGGCTGCTCCTTGGAAACCTTTTCCACAGTCCCTGTGGGTCAGAACCGACTCAACAGCAGTTAACAACAACAACTTGTAGATTGTTTTGCTGTTTGGGGAAAGGACTAAGCCTCCCAGTTCTTGCTGTATAGATGAGCTGTGGGGGTTAGGGAAGGAGGCTCTGAGCAGGGGCAACTCTGATAGTTCCAGAAAAAGCTGTTTGGAAAGGGAGTCAATCAGGTAGAAGGAGGTTGAAGCAAATCTTTTGCATGTTCAGATTGTTTTGGGGTAGAGTTTGAAGGCTTGTGAGTAATTTTTAATTTCTGATTTTGTTTTCCTATCTGTATTTTCTACCATGAAAAGGCTTTATTTTTATAAACAGAAACGAGTTATTATGATTTCTTTGTAACAAGTAATCATCTGGAAGTCAGGCAAGCCAGAGGCCGCCTTGCAGTCGCCATTTTGTGGGCGCGTGCCTCCGAGAACAGCAGGTGTCCTAGGAGCAGACGTCAGCACTTGGGGAAAGCTGCTGGCCCAGCTAAAGTCAGAAGGTGCTGCTTCCGGGGTGGTGGAGTTGGGAAGAGACCCAGGGATTAGGGAGAAGGGAGAGTCAGGCCTCAGGGCTTCCAGTCCCTTCCCTGTCCATGCAGGGAACATTTCTTGGCTGGTGGCTGCCGGCTGGGGTGGGAGCAGGGGTGAGGCAGGATGAAGACTGTGTAGTCCAGCATTTTCCAAACACTTCCCCGGAACAAGATACTCCTGTGTGCTCAGATAAGATAGAGCCACCTCTTAAAGGTTCCTAACTGGCATTCACACACTAAAACCTCTGAGAGTTCTAAAGTGGAGAGACCTGTTCAGAGATGTGTTTCATCTGACACCTTCTAAAGCTCCAGCTGCAACTGAAGACACTGAGGCCCTGGGAAGGAAGACAACACCCCCTCTCCTCCGTTTCTCAGGTGCCAGCACATGGCTTAGCAAATACTGATCTAGTCCCTTTCTCGGTGAAATGAATGGTAAAGCTGAAGTCCAAGATGTGGTGGTATTTGCCAAGGCCACAGTATCAGAAACAGGTTCAGCCATCTTTACGTAAAGCAGGCCAGACATGCCTGTCTTTGAATGTTGGCAAAGTGGGTAATCTCAAGGGAGAGATTTCTTCCGGGCCTCAGTTTCTTCATCTGTCAAATGGGGTAGCAGTCGTGCCCCACTGAGGCAACTCGCTCTGTGCAGGCATTTAGCGCAGGGCCCAGCAGAGTATATTGTGGTGTCGTGTGGGCTTGAAGGTCAGGCTGATGCTCCATTTCCCTGTAAAGTCTTTGGATGTGACTTTAAACTCCTTTTATGAGCGTTTCTCTGTGTACTCGCAGGGAACTTGGAGTCCATCAAACTGGGATTGTTGATTGCAAATTTTTGTGAAGCGTTTTGCAACCTAAAAAGGTTTTGCCAGTCTTTGTCCTTTTTAAGCCCCTCTTGTTGTTGTTGTTAAGTACTGTGGAGTCAGTTCTGATTCACAGTGACCCTGTACAGGGTTTCTGAGGCTACAGATCTTTATGGGAGCAGAAAGCCTCATCTTTCTCCTGCGGAACAACTGGTAGTTTCGAACTGCCCACCTTGAGGTTAGCAGCCCGATTTGTAACCACTATGCTACCAGATGTCCTTTTTAAGCCCCTAGCCTTCTGATTTTATAGATGTTGAAAGAGGCTCTTTGACTCACCCAAAACTGGGCTGTTGACCTAGGGCCACTAGACCCCACCAGTTAAGAAGCATCCACAAAAAAGGAGGGAGAAGCAGTCCTCCCGGCTGGACAGAGGGTCTCCTGAAGGTACCACGGGGCCTGGGAGAACCCCAGCCATGGGTTTGAAGCCTTTGGGATCCTAATTACAGAGAGGCAGAGGGATGCCAGGCTGGAGCTTTCATTAGATCCCTTTTACAGACACTACAGAGTCTGTCATTGTTAATCTGCATGCATATTAGCAGCCTTGCAGGATTAGATAGTACTGTGGTCCCATTCTGCAGATGAGAAAATGAAAGCTCGGAGCCGATGAAAGCCTTTCTTGTTCATATCCTTCCGACTAGTGGACAGATTTCAACCCAGGGCCGCGCCCAGTATCTACCATTTATTATGTACCAGCACTGCGCTGTCCCCTGGTACTAAATAATGTGTGTGTGTGTGTGTGTGCACGTGCGTGCTAAGTGCCATCAAGTCAATTCTGACTCATAGTGACCCAGTGAGGGTTTCTGAGGAGTAGCTGGTGGGTTTGAACCTCCAACCTTTCAGTTAGCAGTCTATTGCTTATATCTACAGTGCCACAACATAGTAGCCCCAACGATAACAAAACAGATTTCTTGGGTACCAGGTACTATGTAACCCTCGATACGCATTCTGTCGTTTCATACGGCAATCTTTGTGAGGCATGGCCACGGCCGAACCACAATTTCCAGATAAGGAACCTGAGGCCTGGAGAAGTTAAATCATTTCCATACCCCTCTGACTCTTGGTGGTGCCGCTTGGGAACCTGCCCTAGACTCCCCAGCCTGCCCCGCATGATCCTTCCGGAAGCAGCAATCCCAGCATGTCTCTGAACCACCGCTCCTGGCCACTGGGGGCAGTGGGGGGTGGGGGTGCCTCTGATGTTTATGATTCTGCCTGAGTGCCTTTGAAACTCCCCAGAACCAACGCTGCCAGGGCTTGTCCCTGCTGCCCTGTGACTTTTATTGATTTCCTGGCCGGCAGGCAGGCCTCTGCCGGGAATATGCTCTTTTTAATGGAACGTTAATTGGAAGGGAAGCGAGAGAAGCTTTTTGTCCTGTTCTTGGGAGCCAGAGTGGAGTCTCCGAGTCTGCTCATTCCTTTTCCCCAGAGCGTTCTTGCTCCTGGGCTGTGCAGGCCCAGGCTCTACTCAGCCCTACTGCTGACTCACAGCGTGACCTTGGGCAAGCCGCCTGGACCTCAGCCTCCACAGCCGCAAAATGGGAATGGAGGGAGAACTTGTTGGCGTGAGGAATATTGAGAATTTGAGCCCAGCCCTTGTTACGTAGGTGTTTAAGAAATCATTACTATCCTGGGCCCCCAATGCCCAGGGAGCCTGGGTTTCAATCCTGGGTAGCCTTGGGTAAGTGATTGTCACCTCTCTATGCCTCTGATTCCTCAGCTGTAAACAGAGGCACTGAGCAGGAGCGACCTCACTCCTAGGATTGTTGTAAGGATTGAGGTGCTGTAGAGGAGGGGCTCAGCCCGGTGCCCCCCCAGCTGCTAGGCACACAGTGAAGTTTGCCAGTTGTTACCATCACCCTTACATTAAGCCTCCGCCTTCTTCTCTGTGACTGGGAGGTGTTTCATGTGTCACCTAGCATGGTTATTAACACTCTCATTGCTTACCTTCAAACTGTCCCTTCTAGACCCTGCTCTGTGCTGCTGGGGTGCAAGCTACCCCGTTTCTTCTGCCTTTTTAGTCCTCCTTCAACAGCTGTTAGACCTGTTGTTCATCTTGTACCCTCTCTGATGTGGGTTCTGTCTTGCTGCCTGTCCAGAGACACCTCCCCACCCCAAGAGCTGTGGCAGTTTAGGATTTCCCCCAGAATCCGACCATGGGGAGCTGCTGCACACAGTAACTGTGGGCGCATTCCTGGGCCCTGAAGTCACCTGTCACATTGTGGCATGGCTCCCCCTCTCAGGACTGCCTGTCACCCCTTCCAGGATGAGGCCTAGAGCCTGCCCCCACTTGTGTCTCCCTCCTGCCCCAACTCACCGGACACCTCGACGTATCCGTCCTTGGTCTTCACCATCAGCTCCTCAGGCTTGAAGCTGTGCACATTGACACACACTTTCCAGGGCTCTCCAGGGAAGGGTGGTGGGGGGCTCCTGCCCTCTGCAGGCACCCCGAACCTAGATGTGGTAGTGGGCCCCCGGGGCACCATGCCAGGCCTCAGGGTCCCTGGCCAGGCTGAGGAGAGACGGGGCAGGGCCCAGTCGGGCCAAGTGGCGGTCAGGTCATCGGGGAAGGGGTCCATGCCAAATCCGTCGTCCAGTAGGCGCGAGGAGAGGGGCGAGTCCCGGAAGGGGTCTCGGCGGAGGCGGCTTGGGTAGTGGCAGGGGAAAGGCATCTGACCGTCAGCCATGGCACCTCTGAGTGTGGAGGGAAACTGAGGCTTGGTGAGTGGGGACACTGCCAAGGTCACGCAGCAAGGTGATGGTGGTGGGCCGGTCTTCAGAGCGTAGTCTCCAGTCACAGAAAATGCTGGTCTTGTGACTGGGGTGCCTAAAGCAGAACCATCCACTGCCAAGGACTGGCTCCCGGTTTCCAAAGGTACCACGCAGGCAGTATCAGCGGTGACCCCTCTGGTTCCACACAATCCCAGAATGCCCCTCTCTCTCCCACGGCCTCACCAGAAACCAGCCAGCCACCCGCTGTCGTCCAGGCTGCTCAGGCTCTCAGCCAGAGCTGCGAAGTCCAGAGTGAGCCAGGAGCTTAATAAACCCTAGGGATCGAGCCTAGAAACTTCTCCTGGTTTCTCCGGGGTTGGGAGGCTATTTATTTGCTGCTGGAGGCTGGAGGCGGGTTTTGCAAGCCCCTCCTGTCACAGGAGTATTCAGAGGTGATGAACCAACCCCTGAGAATCTGCTGAGGGAACAGCTGGGCTCCCAGAGCCTGGGAGGGGCCCTGGCCTCTAAGTTTAGCCAGCCTCCTCCGGACACTCTCTCCTCCCCCTGCTGGCTGGTGTTGGCTCCGCCTCCCGGCTCCCACTCCTGAGCATGCCCTCCCTGCAAGCCTGCCCAGAGTCCCAGCTATTAATAACCCTCCTGCCTGGCTGAGGGCTCAAATCACCCTCTGGAAATACCTTCCCCTGCCTGTTGCACTCTGCCTCCCACCGGGGACCCATGGAGCCCAGTAGACTTGAAGGCAGGTTGTTGCCGGTTGGAATCCCCACCTACAACATGACCTCCTTACTCAAACACTCCAGACATTTGGGCCATTCTAGGGCCATACCATTATTTCTGGGGATCTCTGAGCACTTTTCCACCTGCAAAATGGACCTATTGGTAGTAGCCTCCTCATGGATGTGTCATGTGGATTCCTGAGGCTGTCCTCATTAAGCCTGTAGCAGACTGATTAGCACTAACATATTTTTAATTTTCAGTTGTCACTGCTATAACGCTCAGTGCCAGGCACTGTTCTGAGGGCTTGACAGACATTAACTGGGGCAACCCTCATCAACAACACAGTAGTTAGCTCCTCTCGAGTCAAGGAAAACAACTCTTCCTCCAGACGCGATCCCTTCAGCTGCTTTATTTTATTGCAATTTGCAGATATTGCATTTTTCCCAAATGAAAAGTTGATAGTAACCCTGGGTCCAGCAAGGCGTTTGGCACCATTTTTCCAACAGCATGTGTTTAGTTTGTTTCTCTGTCACATTTTGGTAATTCTCGCCATATTTCAAACTTTTTTATAATGTTGTTAAGCACTTCATAGACTGCAATACAGTGTAAACATAACTTTTATATGCACTGGGAAAAGAAAATATTCCTGTGACTCACAGTATTACGATGCCCATGATATTGTGGTGGTCTGAAACCTGAAATGCCCTATTTTACACGTCTGTCTGTATTGCAGGATGCTCTATTGTAATCAATAGGATTTTAGTTTGCTAATTTTCAGGAGTCCTGGTGTGACACTGTAGGACAAGCACTGAGCTGCTAACCACAAGGTTGGCAGTTCAGATCCACCAGCTACTCCTCAGACCTTATGCAAGGTCACTCTGAGTTGGAACTGGCTCAATGATACTTAGCAACAACAAAGTGTCAGAAATAAATAGCTAGGACTTGTCTTTATAGTCTGCCTTCATCTGGAAGCCCCAGTGAAGCCTGTCCACCATGGGTGACCCTGCTGGTGTTTGAAATATCAGTGGTATCACTTCCAATCTCACAGAGCACCCAAGCCACCACAGTATGACATTCTGGCACAGAGGTGGTGAAACAATCTATCAAGGGTACTATTATTAACCACACTTTACAGGTGTGGAAACTTCCATGGAAAGTGTTGAGAAATGACAGTTTGTGTTATGACTATGGCCGTTAGTAATGATAATTATCAGAAGGTGTGTTGGGTTAGAAAAATTTGTTGCAAAAGACTTCTGTAAAGTGTTCCAAAGCCAAGGGATCCCTTTGAGCAGTAAGGTGCGCCTGACCGTAGCCTTGGTATTTTCAGTCACCTCACATTGCAAGTAAGTGAACGCTGGAACATAAGTGGTTAGGTACTGTTGGCCCACTGATGACCCTTAGCGGCCTTTTGCACAACAGAACGAAACACTGCCCAGTCCTGCGCCAACCTCACAATCACTGCTGCGCTTGAGCCAAATGCCGCTGCCACTGCGCCGGTCCATCTTACTGGGGGACAGTCAGTAAGGAAGACCAAATAAGAATAGATGCCTTTGAATCATGGTGTTGGCGAAGACTATTGAATATACCGTTGGATATTAAATATACCTATGCCATAAGAACTGGACTGCTAACCTCAAGGTCGTTGGTTCAAACCCACCAGTTGCTCCAGGGGAAAAATATAAGACTTTCTGTTCCTCTGATGATTGAAAATTTTGGAAGGCCTATGCAGGGTCACAGTGAGTCGGAACCAACTCGATGACACACAATAAATCAGAAGAATGAGCAAGTGTGTCTTGGAAGAAGTACAGCCAGAATGTTCTTTACAAGTGAGGTTGACATGACTTCACCTCATCTACTTTAGGCATATCATCAGGAGGGCCTTGTCAGAAGGACCTCATGCTTGGTAAAGGAGTTGTTGTGAAGTGCCGTCAAGTCGGTTCCGACCCATAGTGAATCTGTACAGGGTTTCCAAGAAGCGACTGGTAAGCTTGAACCACCGACCTTGCGGTTCAAACCAACTTTGCAGTCTAGCTCATTAACCACAATACAAGACCCTCAACGAGACAGCGTGGCACAGTGACTGCTAAGAGGCTTTCAAACATGGCAACATTGTGAGGATGACTTCCCCTGCTAGTCCCACAAAGCTTGAAGAATGAGTTTACAGATTGTCCTAAAGGCACCTCACACTTGGGTTCCAAGCTTTGTTGTGTCCCCAGAAGGTGACCTCAGGGTTTTAGCCCTGCCTTCCTCAGGCCCTAGGGCTGGGGGCAGGGTGCTAAGGAATTGAATGAGTCATTGGTTGAGAAATCATTTGGGTTGTTAAGCAGTACCTACATGAGGCAGTTTGCTAAAAATAATAAGATGGAGAACAGGCCTGACCATCATCATGCATTGCTTCTGATGTCAGCCAGTGAGCACAGTGCAGACAGTGTCACGTCACCAGCCCCCAGCTGTTTGTCCAGTCAGTGCAGACTCATAGCAACCCATGCGTGTCGAAGCAGAACTGTGCTCCAAACGTTATCAGTGGCTGAGTTGGGGAAGTAGATTGCCAGGCCTTTCTTTGGAGGCGCCTTTGGGTGAGCTTGAGGAAACATGGTGACACCGAGGCTAAAGTGTTGAGCTGTTAACAAAAAGGTTGTTGGTTTAAACCCACCAACTGCTCTGTGAGAGAACATTGTGGTGGTCTGCTTCCATAAGGAACCCCATGAGGCAGTTTTGCACTGTCCTGTGAGTTTGGAGTCGGAATTGACTCCAGCACACTGGGTTTGGGTTTGGGTTTTTCTGGGTGGACTTGAACTCCATTTACATTGTCATGTTGAACCATCGCTCTTACCATCATACCGTTTTCAGTAGAGGTGTTATGGGTATTGAATCCTGGTAATACATGCTGGACTGCAAAGTCAGTTTGAAACGAAAGGTCAGTAGCTCAAGCTCACCAACTGCTTCTCAGAAATCCTATACAGGGTTACTTAGGTTGGAACTAATTAGATGGCACTAAACAATCAATAAAAAATCCTCCCCACAGCCCCATAAGGAAAGAACTTATTGTCCCCATTTTACAGATGAGGAGCTCAAGGCATAGAGTGTGTCCATGTCTACAACACCTGGTTAAGCGGCCCTTGTAAGCCTATTGGGTGGCAGGACCTGGGTTGGGGAGCTGGTTTAATCTGGATCCCAGGTCTCTGACAACCCTCGCCTTCCCTAACCACGTCTGAGTGAATGGGTCCCTGCTAGACCACGGTGAGCTCACTAGAAGAGACATAGGATGATGCCGTTGCCCTGCACATGCTCACTGGGGCCTCAGCTCTGTCTGAATTCACAGCTGGGGCAGGTCCTTCCAGACCTGGGACTGGGCTGCAGGGATGAGGTGGGTGGGGTGCCTTGAATCTGCATGTGGCTTGGCTCTTCTGTGGGTACAGCGATGACAGTATGTTTATATGTGGATGGGCTGTTTGTTTATAGGGGAGCCTGGAAGAACCTCCTCCTCTTCCCTGCCCTGGTCCATCCTCCCCCAAACCTCTCTGCCTAGAACAGTGCTCCCAGCTCTCCCATCTCAGTCTCACCCTCACTCTGAGTTGGGATGAGGCTCCGGGGGATGGGAGGGGAGGGGGGATTGTAGAGCTGGAACTCCATGACCTAATCCACACCCTGGGCAGCTAGGAAACCGAAACAGCAATCTTTAGCATTTACAGGCACTTGCTTTATCTAAGTGCCTTAAATTTCTGTGTATTTACTCATCTTGCCCACAACTCTTGGAGAAAGACATCCTTGCCATCCAATTTTACAGACCAAGATAAGGAGACATATAGAGGACTTATGCCTCCCCCATATTTACACACCTGCTGAAGCAGCCCAGCTGAGGTTCAGACTAGACTGTTGGGCTCATCATGCCCTGGCCGTCCTGCCTCTTACACAATAGTAATGGCTCACAGTGATTGAGCACTTGCTTATACCTTAACTTCATTGAATCTTTATGGTTCAGAGAGGCAAAGCCACCTGCCCCAGATCACACAGCGGGTACTTGGGAGTCCACAGTGATCAGCAGAATGAGACTGATGGTCCTGGGTTTGTTCTTTGAGCCTCCCCTGCCTTAGGGGCTCTCCTTGTGCTCCTGGGTCAGCTGAGGAGGAAGGCAGTTGCTTGTCCTGCTGGCCCAGCCTCCCTATGAGACGCTTAGCTCATACAGGTAGAAAATGTCACTTTGTCCCATGGGCTGTCACCAGCCAGGTGACACGAGGGGCCAGAACTGGGTGAGGCCCTGGGAGAAGGAAGGATGTAGGGGCTGTACGTAGGAAGGGATGGAAGTCCCAGGTTGCAGAGCGAGGACTGTCTTGGCAGCTGTCCCCTTTGAACTCTCACATGGGAAACGCTCTAATTCAGGAAGGTGACATCACTTACCTCCCCAAAAGCTGAAAGTGGGGCCCTGAGGGGAGAAGCAGGGCCTGTAGGTAGAGCCAGCTGCCAAGTTTTGTGTTGCTTCTTGCCTACAGTAGGAAGCTGAAACTCATCCCCAACCCTGGGTGTTTCCAACTCCCAGGCTCCCCACCCAGCCCCCAATCTGCCCTTCCAGCTTTACAGGGATGGTCTCTGTGAATCCCTCCAAGTTGGGGCTTTCTGGAGACCATTTTGGCAAAGGTTTGGTTACAGTTCCTCCAGTTGCTTGGAATTCTTGGGGCCAGTGGGGGAGGGGGGAGCATTGGGCTACTAACTGCTAGGTGAGCAGTTCAAACCCCCCAGCAGGTCACCAATAGGAGAAATGAGACTGTTCCCACAAAGCAGCCTTGGAAACCCCATGGAGCAGTTCCCTTCTGCCCTATGGAGTAGTCGCTCACATTCAGTCAGAAGGCAGCTCCAAGAAGAGCCTGCTCAGAGTTTCCTCTCTGCTGATTCTCGAGCCCACCAGCCAAACCACACCAGTTACCATCAGTCACCCTGTGAGCTCCACAGGGTTTTCAGTGGCTGATACTTTGGAAGTAGATTGCCAGCCCTTTTTTTCCAAGGTGCTGTGGGTGGGTGTGAACTGCTGTCCTTTTGGTTAGTAGTTGAATGCTTAGCCGTTTGTGCCACCAGTGACTTCTAAGAGACCAGCAAATGGATGTGTGTACTCAAGGCATTTTCTTCCTTCCTCTTTTCAGAGCCCCTGCAGACCACATACTGGAAGTCTCAGCACACTGAGCTCCATCAGGGCAGGACCCTGGGGTGTGTCCCTAGCAGCAACCTCCGAGCCGAGATGGGTGCCTGGTGCACTGGGGGAACTCTGCAAGTCTTGGCTGAGCAGAAGCTGTATCAGCAAGCCTGGGTCTGAACTACCTAGCACCTACGTGCTAGAGCCCACATCTGGTAAGAACATTCAAGTAGTAACTAAAATGTCTGGAGTTAAGTTAGCGAGTTTCCAAATATGCTTTCATTTCTTCTAAAGAACCTTGTGTTGGTTCGGCTGTCATTGTCCCCTTTTCACAGATGATGAAACTGAGGCTCCGGGCTGTGGAATAGCTTGTCCAAGGCTGCTAGTTTGTGAATTCTGACCACAGGTCTGTCTGTGCCACACACTGCAGTACCTGCTCCCCATCCTCTAAAAACAAGCGAATAGATAATAAACTCAACAACCCATATGGTCCTCCCCTAACCAAGGCTGTCCCCTACAGTCCTCTGGAGGTGGTGGTTATTTATGGAGCTCTTGGCATTATGGGCTAATGCGCCAGACTGCAAAGCCGTTTGAACCGCAAGGTCGGCAGTTCAAGCTTAGCTGCTCCTCAGAAACCCTATACAGGGTCGCTATGGGTCGGAACTGACTCAATGGCACTTAACAACAACAACAACAACTTCCTCTTAAGGAGCTCTGGTAGCATAGTGGGTACGAATCGGGCTACTAACCTCAAGGTTGGCAGTTCAAAACTACCCACTGTTTTGCGGGAGGAAGATGAGTCTTTCTGCTCCCATAAAGATTTGCAGTCTTGGAAACTGTGCAGGGTCTCTATGAGTCTGAACTGGCTCCATGGTACTTAACAACTTCTTCCTATTCTTTCTCCAGAATGCTCTGCCAATCTGTATAAATAATTATACTAATAACACCAAGCACTAACATTAACCATTTAACATTCTGTGCCATTTTAGCATAGCATACATATATCAACCTAGTTAATCATTATCCAAAAAATGCCCTATGGTAGGTGGTATTATTATTGTCCTATTCACAGAGGCACAGAGAGGTTAAATACCTTGCCCAAGGTCACAAAGCTACTAAGTGGCAGAGCTGGGATCCAAACCCGGGCAGTCTGGCTCTAGAGTCTGTATTCTTAGCTACTGTGTGAGTTTGTAAACAACAGTAATGATATCCACCATTGTTTGGAACCCATTAGGTGCCAAGCTCTGCTAAATACTTAATATACTTGACCTCTTTTAACCACATAGCAACCTTATGAGATGATAGTACAATTGTCAACTCCAGTTTGCAGTTGAGAAATCTAAAGCCACAATCTGTTCTGAAACCTATACTCTTAGCTGCCCAGGCAGGCTGGGCCACTGTCCCCCACCATGTGCCCAGCTCTTGCCATGTGGCCATAAACCTGGACTGACCCGATAAGTTGCTAGCAGAACTCTTTTTCCTTGTCCTCACCGGTCCTCTTTCTGTAGAAGTTCCTTCCAGCCTTTCTAGACTATCTCACGGAAACAGATGAATCTAGAAGTGTGTTGATTTCTAAGAACCTAGAGGCTGCCTGAGACAAGCCATCACTACGTCACCCATAGGGACCCTTCCATGTTACTGGTGTGGAAGCTGCAGCCCCTTCAGCTCAGTGGCGCTTGCTCTCTGCTATACATACCTCCAAAGAAGGGAGTGAGGGCTCAGCTGTGGGGCTAAGATGTTCTTCCACCCTTTCTCTGCCTGTCTTCAAAGTTGGACATCCCCAGACAAGGGCTCTCGGGCCCTCCTCCT
>NW_006408596.1:8503775-8511467 GCF_000296735.1 Chrysochloris asiatica
TTGCCCATCCCTGTTCTCTCTGTGTGCAGAGGAGGTGGGAATGATCCTCGCTGTGAAGATTTGTTCACTTTTTTGAGACAACAACAACTTCTCTGGGCAAGTAACCGAGGCTTTCTGAGGCTCTGTCTCGTCACCTGTAAAATGGGGCTAGTAAATACTTCTTTCACAAGATAATTGTGAGCACCAACTGTAAGCAGGTAGGACTGTATCGACCTTACTAAGGCGCTAGGCATTGTCTTCAGCACACTGAGAAACCACTGATGAGTTTAGATGAGTGTGATGTAGCAAGATGCACCTTCTAGTCAGATCACTGGCTGCTTGTAGAGAGTGCATTGTGGGGATGCCTTGGAGACCAGCATAGAGGCCCTTGCAGTGGTCCAGATAAGGCAGGGTTGGGGAACCTTCCCCTGCCAAAATTTATAATATCATTTATGGGCTATACAAAATTATCAGGTTAAAAATTGGCCTGTTATATTTGGTCAAACATTTAATTAGCTCATCCCTAATGTGATGGCTGGAACTGCGGTTGCCTTGGCAGGGCCAGACCAAATGATTTTACCGGCCGGATGTTCCCCACCCCTGCGGTAAGGTATCAGCCTGGGATAGGTGGTAGGCTGAAACGTGTTCACTAGGTGATTACACAGGAGGAGAGAAGGTGAAGCCAAATGTGTCCATTAGTTTTTAGATCTGGACAACTGTGTGCGTGCGTGCATGCATGCGTGTGTGTGTGTGTGTGTGTGTGTGTGTGTGTGTGCTATTCAGTGATCCAGAGAGCGTTCATTGCATATTACGGGAATTCTTCTATGAGAAGGCCTAGCCTAAGGCCTTGAGATCAACAGTGAACAAGGCTAAAGTCCTTGTTTTCATATCTATCAATAAACAATGAAAATACTTTGAGATATTGAAAAAGCTTTAAGAAGAAAATAACAGGTCCTATCTACATATCTACCTTTCTAAGGAGCTCTGGTAGCATAGTGATTATGAATCGGGCTGTGAACCTCAAGGTCAGCAGTTCGAAACTACCAGCTGCTCCACTGGGGAAAGATGAGGCTTTCTGCTCCCATAAAGATTTACAGCCTTTGAAACCCTGTACAGGGTCGCTATGAGTTGGAATCAATCGACTCCACGGCACATAACAACAACAACAGCAACAATCTACCTTTCTGGAGTCCTGGTGTGGCGCTGTGGGCTAATGTGTCAGACTGCAAAGTTGTTTCAACTGCAGGGTCAGTGGTTCAAACTCACCAGCTGCTCCTTGGAAACCCTATACAGGGTCTCTATGGATTACAATGGACTTGACAGCACTTAACAACAGCAATAGCTACCTTTCTGTTCTGACTCCTGCTACTGTTCAGCGCTTCTCCATGGGGTTTTCAGTGGCTGATTTGGGGAAAGTAGATTTCCAGGTCTGTGTTCCTAGGTGCCTCTGGGCAGACCCACACTTTCCACCTTTTAGTTATAGCCCTGCCTGTTCCCTTCTGAGGACCTTTCCCGCTGCTCTTCCCACTGCCTCCAACATCCCGGTACCTACACGGCTGCTTCTCTGGAGCCATTTGCATTTCTACGTAGATTTCACCTGCTCAGTGCAGCCTCCTCTGACCACAGGCCGGGGAGTCACATCCTCTCACATCAGCTGGTTGAGTTTTCATCGCATCATCTGACTCTAACTGAGAGACCTAATCTGCCTCCTCCACTCAAATGTAAACCCCAGTATGTATATGATTATGTTACTGGCACCCAGTGGGTGTTCAGGAAGTTGTGATATTGTGACTGTCATTAGTACCATTGACCAAGCATATGTGGTTCGCCTCCCTCCTCCCCCACTTTCTGGGCAGTGCACTTTCTGAACTGATGTTTGTCACTGTGAGGTCATAGCATTTCAGTTCCTATGGGAGGCCCTCCAGACGTCTTTCTGTCCCACAATCCTCCACACCCTAATCATGAGCATGATTGTGGTGTATCATGGCTGGTGCACAGCAGGCACAGATGAGAAGCAGACCTTTGTTTTTTAAAGATGTCTCAGATTTATTTGTTATTTCTACGTAATCGAGCCTATTCTGATCGATGGGCTACTCGTGTGGCACTGTAGGATCAACACTGGACTGCAAACCACAAGGTTGGTATTTCAGACCCATCAGCTGCTCCTTGGAAACCCTATCGTAGGGTCTCTATGAGTCAGGACCCACTTGGCAGTACTTAGCAACAACAACAGCATTCTGATTGATAGTCCTCATTTGGTCTTTTTGTGTTTGTTAGTTCTGCTTCAAAAGCACATTCTCAGTGCTAATAGTATTCTGAGGGATAAAGACTTTATCTCCCTCCCTGCCAGGAGATCCTGCTGGGAAAGTAATCAGTTTCTCTAAGTTTAAGACTTTTATGTAGACTTCCATGATGAGCCCCCAGTGCAAAGGGTGGCTCTGGGATCTTTTGGAGAGGGTGATGTTTAGGACTGCCATCTTGGAGGCCTCCTCCCAGGTACTTCTGAGATTGAAGTAAGAGCTGGTTTGAACATTTGGTGACCGTGACACCAGGCAGCCGCTTCAGAAAGCTGTTGAAGAGCTGGAAGTGTCAGCTCTTAGAGATTCTCAAGGTTTGTGTTGCGAGGGGGAAGGAAAGTTGGAGTAGCTGAGGAGAATGAATATAGATGGAAACAGAGAGATAGAAATAAGATGTGTGCCTTTGGGCACTGTCTTAGTTTTACCAAGAGCATTAGTTCAGATTAATTTTGGTTGCAAACAACACAACCAAAGTAACAATGACGTCAACAAAAGGGAACTTTATTTCTTCTCAGTGTTAACGTTTAGAGGTACTATGTCCGCTGCTGGTGTACTAGTCCTGCCCCATAAAGTCCTTGGGGACTGAGACTTCTTCTCTTATTGCTCTTTGTGTTCCACTTTTCATGTCCGTACCCCAGCCAGCTAGAACAAGAAAGGGATGATGAAGAAGAGAGCATGTGACAACTCTCTTCTATAGACATTTCTGGAAGCTGCCACATAATAATTCTGCCTATGTCTCATTGGTGAAAATTAGTCACATGGTTAGACCTGCAAGGGAGACTGGGAAATACAGTCCTTATGAGTGGCTGTGAGCCCAATTAAAAATTGAGGATTTTATTAAAATGAGGCTGTTATTGAGAGGTAACTAGAAACTGCGCCATATTCTGAGATACGGAAGAAGGATTTTGCAGAAGCTTTCTAAAGACAAGAGTTCCTTTTTAAAAAAACTGTTTGGAAATATGTTTTCTCTGGCGCCAAAGGCTGATGCTTTTATACATAAAAAACTTTGGATAGAATTTCAAGGGATTCAAAGACTTTATGAAGCTCAAGACTAGACAGACAATGAATTAATTCCCCCTCAGTTAAGTTTCTTTGATTTAGAAATAGGCTTTGAGGTGAGGGACACTAAAGAGAAAAATCCCAACTTTATGTGCATGAGAGACAAAGCAAGAACACCTATACCTATTACAACCTCTTTTCATTTGGCACTATATCTACATTTGATGTGGTTGGTGTTGTTTACTTTGGGTTCTGAATTGAGAGTACATTAACAATGGAATCTTGAGAAAGCATTTGACATGTTTTCACAGCAAAGGCTGTTTGCACAAAAGGAAAACCACCATGAGTCACCAGGCCTTAGCCTGACTGCGGCTATAGAGTGGCTTCGGGATGGGCTTAGAGGGAGTGGACGCCCAGATTGCTTTGGGTAGAAAGTGTGTGAACAGTGCCCCGAGTCTTCCATAAGTGGATTGATGTTGTTATCACAACTCTGGTAATTAATGTCAGGGAGAGGAGTACACATGAGACAATCAAGCTCTTCAGGGGCTCCAGATTCTCTGACTGGAGACGATCCTAATGCTCATTGGGAGCTGGGACTGTTGCCCTGGAGAATTGTCTTTCCAGTGAAAAGAGAGGTGATGTGGAACCGTCTGAAGAACTTGTCTTGAGCTTGCCTGAACAAGCAAGGCTCCTGCCCACCGTGTTTGTGTCTTAGCGATAATGACTGGGCTCTAACTTTGCCAGTTACTATGCTTGCATGTATTTTCATGGCAGCCTTATGAGGTGGGCACTGCCATTATCCCCATGGCAAAGATCAGGAACCTGAAGCTCAAAAGGTTAAGACACTCCCACACAGACACACAGCTAAGAGATTAGCAAAGCCAGGCGCAAACCCAGGTCTCTCTGTCTCCCAGATCCTTGCTCTTAGCCACTGTGTTTTGAAATATCCTGCTGATCTCTAATCTCAAACTTGGGAAGTCTCTAATCTAATATGACCTTCATGTTGGGCACAGTGCTGGCCACATGTTGTTTGCTGTTGTGTGCTTTCTAGTCCATTCTGACTCAAAGCAACCCTACAGAACAGAGTAGAACCACCCCGTAGGGTTTCTAAAGCAGAGAACTTTACAGGAGAAGATTGCCAGAGTTTTTCTGCTAGGGAATTGCTAATGGGTTCAAAGCATCAACTTTCCAGTTAGCAGCCGAGTGCTTTAGCCATATGCCACTAGGGCCCCTTTACGACATGAATAGTAGGTGTCCCTGTCTGCCCAGCTCCAGCGCCACCTTCGTGAGAGATTTTCAGAGTCCCTAAGTAGGCACGAGGGATATCATTGCTGATGTCTGATGGATCTTGGCTGAAAGTATGAGTATTCTGGAACACTTAATTGTGCTCTTGAGGAATCTGCACATGGACCAAGAGGCAGTTGTTCGAACAGAGGATGGGAACACTGAATAGTTTAAAATTAGGAAAGATGTGTGACAGGGTTGTATTCTTTCACCATACTTATTCAACCTGTATGCTGAGCAAATAATCTGAGAAGCTGGAAGAAAAATATGGCATCAGAATTGGAGGAAGACTCATTAACAACCTGCGCTATTCAGATGATACAGCCTTGCTTGCTGAAAGTGAAGAAGACTTAAAGTATTTACTGATGAAGATCAAAGATCACAGCCTTCGGTATGGATTGCATCTCAATCTAAAGAAAACAAAAATTCTCACCCCTGAACCGATAAACAACATTCTTATCAATGGAGAAAAGATTGAAGTTGTCAAGGACTTCATTCTTCTTGGCTCAACTATCAACACTCATGGAAGCAGCAGTCAAGAAATCAGACGATGTATTGCATTAGGCAAATCTGTTGCACAAGACCTTTTTAAAGAGTTAAAGGACTAAGGTGTGCCTGACCCAAGCCATGGTATTTTCAGTAACCTCGTATGCATGCGAAAGCTGGACAATGAATAAGGAAGACCGTGGAAGAATTGATGCTTTTGAATTATGGTGTTAGAGGAGAATATTGAAGATGCCATGGGCTGCCAAAAGAACCAACAGATCTGTGTTGGAAAAATTGAAGACAGAGTGCTCCTTGGAAGCCAGGATGACCAGACTTCGTCTCTCATATTTCAGATATTGTCAGGAAGGACCAGTCACTGGAGAAGATATCATGCTTGGTAAGGTGGAGGGTCAGAGAAAAAGAGGAAGACCCTGAGCAAGGTGGATTGGCAAAGTGGCAGCATCAGTGTCCTCAAGCGTGGCAACAATTGTGAGGGTTGGCCCAGGACCAGGCAGTGTTTCGTTCTGTTGTACCGAGGGTTGCTATGAGTCAGTACCAATTCGATGGCACCTAACAACAACAACAATATTTGTTGGAGTCCTGATGTGGTGCTGTGGGTTAATGCACTGGACTGCAAGGTCAGTTTGAATCACAAGGTCGGAGGTTCAAGCTCACCAGTCGCTCATTGGAAACGCTATATAGGATCGCCATGAATCGGTACCGGCTCAGTGGCACTTAACAACAACAACAACACTTGCTGGCTGCCTGAATGTTTTTTGGTGAAGTGTCTGCTCATGTCCTCTGCCCATTTTTAAATTGGGTTGTTTGTCTTTTTCTTGTAGAAGTATTGTAGTTTTCTATAAATTTTAGAGATTAATTCCTTGTCTGATATGTCATTGCAAAAAATACCTTTTCCCAGTCTGTGAGAAGTTTGTATTCTCTTGGTGAATAAAAACTTTTAAAGTACATTAATGTCTAATTTTTAGGAAGCCCCAGTCATCTGTTTTGTCTTCTGATGTTTGTATATTTTAGCTATGTTTTACAGTGTGTTTATGCCATACATATATCAGAAACCCTAACTTTGGCCCTATGTTTTCACTGGTGATCTTTACATTGTCAGTTTTACATTTAGGTCTTTGATCCACATTGAGTTTGTTTTTGTATAAGGTGAGGGATAATGGGTCTTACTTAGTTTTTCTGCAAATGGATTTCCAGTTTTCCCCTATTTCATGTGTTTTGGCCCTTTGTCAAAGATCATCTTGAGTTCATGTGGATGAATCACTTCTGGGTTCTCAATTCTGTTCCTTTCATCTATGTGTCTGTCATTGTTCCAGTACCAGTCTGTTTTGACCACTGTGGCTGTGTAGTAGTTTTTTAAGTCAGTAAATGAGAGGCCTCCACCTTTGCTCTTCTTCTTTCTTCTTTATCTGAGGTCACTTTCCTTTCTGTATAAAGTTAGTGATCAATTTTTCCATATCTTTAAAGAATGATGTTGGAATCTGGATTGGGATTACATTGTGTCTATAGATTTCTTTGGGTAGCGTTAACATTTTCACAAATGTTAAGTCATCCTATCCATGAATGTGGTATATTCTTCCATTGTTGTCTCTTTTGGTTTTTTGTAGTGGTGGGGGTTTTTTATGTATTGAAAAAATTTACTTTTAGAATTAGCCAGCTAGACTCAAGTTGAGATGATCCCAATTTTGTTGGCAACATCCAGAGCATCAGAGTTAGGAGTCATTCAAACATACACCTTCTTTTCTCTATCAGTACTGATGAAGGTGTTGATCTTGGCTACGTCAGTGGCCATTGTAAATGGTATAGTTTACCTGATTTCCTCTTCAGAGCTCTCTTTATTTGTGTAAAGGAATCCAACTGATTTTTGTATGTTGAACTTACTACCCTGACACTTTGCTGAATCTTTCAATGAGTCCCAATAAATTATTTTGCTGAATCTGTGGGATTTTCTATGTGTAGGAACATATCATCTGCAAATGGAGAACGTTTTACTTCTTCTTTGCCAATTTTTAGTTATTGTTGCTAAGTACCGTTGAGTCACTTCTGACTTATCAAAACCCTTATTAGTGTTGCCAAGGAACAGCTAGTGGGTTTGGACCACTGACTTTGTGGGTAATAGTGCAGTGCTTATCCTAGAGAGCCATACCAGGGCATTGTCAATTTGGATGCCTTTAATTTCCTTTACTTGCTAAAACTCTGGCCAAGACTTCCAACACAATATTGAATAGGAGTGGTGATAAAGGGCATCCTTGACTATTTCCTGTTCTCAAAGGAAATGCTTTCAGTTTCTCTGCATTGAAAGTAATGATGGCTGTTGGGTTTGTGCATGTGCCGTAAGTTATGTTGAGGAATTATTTTCCCTTCTTACTCCTTTGTTTTAAAATTTAAGGTTTTTATTGTGGATTGAGTGAAAGTTTACAGGGCACACCATCAGTTTCACATTCAATAATTCATATAACTTGTTTCATTACATTGATTATAATCCTCTCCATATACCATCAGTTAAAAGTATTTCTCTTTATCCACTTTAGCTTTTTTTAAAAAAACACACAAACAAAAAAATCCACTCAGGTATATATAATAAATTACATCTCCAAAGGGCACATTCTGCCAGTCTGCTCCTGGCCAC
>NW_006408596.1:8514911-8524414 GCF_000296735.1 Chrysochloris asiatica
AAGTTTTCTACTTCATTCATTATCACCATTCCAATTCAATATTGTGCTGGAAGTCTTAGCCAGACTAAGACAGTGTTAGTATAGGTATGTCGTGTTTTTCTAAGAATTTGTCCAATTCTTCTAGATTTGCAAATTTGTTGGAGTACAATTCTTTATAGTATTCTGTCATTCTCATTTTTATTTCCATTGATTCTGTTGTGACGTCACCCATATCTTATTCATGTCATTTGCATCTTCTTTTCTTTTGTTAGATTTGCCAATGGTTTGTCAATTTTATTAATCCTTTCAAAGAACCAACTTCTTGTTGATTCTATTATTTTATTTTCTAATTCATTTATTTCTGCTCTGATCTTTATAATTGCTTTTCTTGTGGTGACTGTAGTTTTTTGTTTGTTTGTTTTTTGTTGTTGTTGTTGGAGATGTTGCATTAATATGTTGAGTCTGGTTTTCTTCTTTCGGGATGTGTGTTTTTATTGCTATAAAATGCCCTCTAAGCATGCTTTTGCTGTGTCACAAAGGTTTTTGTATGTCATATTTCTGTTCTCATTTGATACAAGGAAAAGTTATATTTATTATTCTCAGAAGGTTTTAAGCAGGGTGTTATTCAATTTCCATGTGTTTGATTTTTTCCCCCCTTGATCTTCCTATTGTTTATTTCTAATTTTATACCACTATGATCTGAAACGATGCTTTGTAATATTTTGATGTGGTCTAGTATATGGTCTTTTTCGGGAAAATATCCTGTGTGTACTGGAAAAGACTGTGTATTGTGCTGTTAATCGGTGTGAGTGCTCTGTGTAAATCTATGAGGTCAGATTGGTGGATTGTGGAATTTAGTTCTTGTGAGTCTTTGTTGCGTTCTTTCTGGTTGTTCTCCCCTTCATTGAAAGTGGCACATGAAAATCTCCTGTTGTTGTATGTAGAGTTGTCTATTAGAGTTTGATTTATTTATCATGAAGCTCTTTCATTGGGAGCAGAGATATTTATTATGGTTATGTCTACTTAAAAGACATTTTTAAAATCAATAAATGTTTACCTAAAACTTCAAGTTCTCTTGAAACATGATGTGCATTGACAATTCTGATCTGAGTTTCCCCTTGTCCACCGCAACGCACTCCCCTTTGATGCCCCGCTGTCCTAGCTTAGTTTCCCTCATCTGCAGTCTGCAGATGTTTTCAGCTTCTAGGCTGTAGGACCTGGAGGGTATGTACCAGACTGCTAACTGTAAGTTCAGCAGTTCAAACCCACCAGTCACTCCTCAGAAAAAAGATGAGGCCTTACTACTCCTATACAGATTTAGAGCCTCAGAAACCCTTTTCATGATTGTTTTGATTCAGAATTGACTTGATGCAGCAAGGTTGGAGTTTTTTTAAACTCTAGGACACAGGACAAAAAACTTTAAAATATGATTCTGCTAGTATTACCAGAGACCTCTTTGGTCTACTTTTGGCTGTCCTCACGAACCCCGTGATAGAAGTTCAGTGACATTAAGGAAATAATAATGCCATGCATTTACATTCCTTGAGTGCTTACTATGAGCTGTGTTGTTTTAGATCCAACTCATTACACGTGGAGGAAGCTGCTGTTCTGTATTTGCAGGGACAATCTTCCCCATTGTCTCAGGGCCAGCCAGTGGCAGATCTTAGAACGCTAAAACCCCAGCCCTGTACTGAACATTCAACCAAAGAAAACATAGTCCTTTTTGCATAAACTCAAGTATCGGCTGTCCATAGTCAGGCACTTAGAGTCAGCCTGCTTGGATTCTATTACTACCATAACCTTGGGCAAGTGGTGGCTTTCCCAGGCCTCAGATTCCTTCTTCCTAATAAGGTGACCATAATAGATAGCTTATAGACTGAGATGAAGACTAAGATAATGCCTATGAAACATTAGGAAAAGAGTTCCTAAGGCTCCATGTCATTTCTGCTTATCAGCCCCGACTCTGGTGACCCCAGGCACAACAGAACCAGACAATGCCCAGACTTGCCCTAGCTTTATGATTGACAAGGGATTGGCCCATGCCCCCTGTAATCCGTTGACTGATTCTCAGCTGTGGAGACCAGTGATTCTTTTCTTCCTGAAGCTCCCTGGAAACTTTTCAATGTCAGACACACAAGCCTCCTCTGACAGGAGGGTGGTGGCTGCCCAGGAAGCGCATTGGTCGGGAACTAAGCTGGGGTCTCGCACATGCAGGGCACGAGTTCTCTTACTGAACCAATGCATCCTAAGACCCTCCGTCCAAACCAAACCAGACTCACTGCCATGAATGCATTCTGACTCATAGTGACCCTATAAAGGGTTTTTGAGGCTGTAAATCTTTATGGGATCACAAAGTCTCAACTTTTTCACACTGAGCTGCTGCTGGTCTGGTCAGTTTTGAGCTGCCATCTTTGTGGTTAGCAACCCAGTGCTTACTCTAGCGTCCCACCAGGGTTTCTTTGCTGCTGTTGTTGTTTCTACTCATAACGACCCTGTGTAGGGTTTCTGAGGAGTAACTGTGACCTTGTGGTTTGCAGTCCAGGGCTGATCCCACAGTGATACACTTAGGAGTCCTTTACATGTTATTAATGTATATAGAAGAACCAGGTTCTTCCATGAAGATGAAAGAATTGAGGTAAACAAACTCAACTTGAATTGTATGCATTTTCTGTTGTTCTTAAGTGCTGTTGAATATACTTACAGCTGTCTAGGATTTCTTAGGAGCAGCTGGTGAGCTTGAACCACTGACCTTGCAGTTCAAACCTACCTTGCAGTCCAGCACATTAGCCCACAGCACCATATCAGGGCTCTATGGTCTGCAGCAGATGCTATTTAAGTAGTATTCCCTGCGTCCCATCTCCCTCCCTCCTCTGCTTCGGGGGACCCCCATAGAGAGAAAAGACACAGGGCCGTGTATGAGAACACCGTACTGTGGGACCTTTTTATTAGAACAGAGACATGTTTCATACAGGCTAAACACTCAGAAACTCCGAAGGTGATGCTGAGCTGTGAGGGCCAGAAATCAACAAGCCACAGCCCCCATGGCACTGAACAGCGGGCAGGACCACCAAGGGCAGGCTGAGCTGGGCTAGTGCTGAGTTTTCTTTATGTGTGTATTCTAGCCCCTGACATAGAGCCATGGCCTTGGTATGCACCAAGTCCCTTGGACCAGTGTGTGTGGGGTGGTGGTGGGGGGAGAGGGGTCAGGAAAGGTTGTTTCACCAAGTCCTTGGCCAAGTAGGAAACAGCTGAGAATTGGAAGAGAAAAAAGATACAGCCCACAGAGAGAGAAGTCTTCACAACATAGACTCCTAGAAGAAAGTCAGCTACTGAGGAGTGTAGGACGTGGAGTCAGAGAGGTCGGATGTCAAGTTCCGTGTCCATCACTTACTACCAGGAAAACCTGTCACCCCCCTGCTCCCAGGCCTCAGTTGTCTCAACTGAAAAATGGTAATAATATGAACTCTGTCACTGGATTCTTTGAGCAGTTGCACAAAACATGACTGAACACGAACGACACCCAGAGCTCCAATCCAAGGCAGAGCCAATCCCTCCTGATCTGTCTTTTCATGACTCTGGCCCTTGGAGCTTGGAGAGAAGTCTGATTTAATGTGAAGGGTTTTATTGCAGGACCCAGGAGTCATTAATTATGGTGGTGGCACCTTCAGAGCTTCCATATCTGGCTGTAGACACAGGTCCTGCAGTCACCCTATAGCTGAGGTTCGTGTTGTGCCTTTTCAGTTTCCTCCTTGGGAGACACCCTTTAACCCATGGTTGAAAGAAGTCACAGGATGGGATGCACAGCATTAGAGTACAGCATCCTGCCTCTACCCTCCAAGAACACATACACAATGAACCCCATTTCACAGATGAGAAAACTGAGGCCACAGATCCACTCCATTCACCCAGGCACAGAGATAACAGTCAAGAGAACCACAATAGAACACTGTTGCTCTCTCTTTACCTCAACTTGCTAGAAGATGAGGCATAACTTTTCTTGGCCAGAGAAAACAGATTAATTTTTTTTTTCTCCCTCTTTTTTCCCAAGGAGTTGTGACTTTTTAATAGAAGTTGGTTCGTGTGCAGACATTTTATTTCTCAATTAATTTCCATCTAAATGAGGTTTGCCAGGAGATAACCAGTGTTTTAGTTCCATTTGAGCTTAATTTGTATGACTGAAACCTCCTTTTCTGCCAATTCCAATTTGCTCTGAGATTCTAGCACTCATTACCTGAGCGATAATGCCCTGCTGCAGACAGCCGCACCCAGAGCTGCAAGATGGACCGATTTCCAATAGCAACTCAAGGGGAGAGAGAGGTGGCCCTCCACTCTCCAAACACCACTCCAGAAATAGGAAATAAATGATTCAACAAGCCATGTCCTGGCGAGGAGCTCCTATCATGGTGTTTACAATGCAAAACCACCACCACCCAAAAATAAACAAAAACAAAGAAGTCAAGGGGAGACAGCAGCTGTCTCAACAGCACTGGCCAGGAAGTGAGAAGGAAAAGGTCCCGAGAAAACATTGTCTGACGATGCTAATTCCTGGCACACACTCCTCAGTTGGCCAGTTGGGCAGGGGATTGTTTTGAGGAGTCCTGCAAACTTTTAATCAGACAGAAATTCCTATTCATCTGGGAAGGAAAGAAAGGCAACATACCATGAGACTATTTTGAATTATTTGTAAGAGATCAAAGAATGCAGAAAAGAAAAATATGGGATTTAGATTTGAAAAGGAGTAAAAGTGCTTTCTGTACCTTTGGGAGCTTCCAGAATTTTGGCCTCTTCCAGCAAAGCCTTTGGGAAAGATGGGTCTGAGGAAGTAAACTTCCCTTCAAAGCTCAAAGAGAGTTAGGAATGGATGGTAGCTTTGGATGAGTTAGTCTTTCTTAGTTAACTCCAGGAGATTGAAGTCTTGCTTTTAGTTTTGACTCTTATGATTGAGTTATGTGAAATGCTATCGAGCTGATGCCCACTCATAAGGTTCCCAGATGACAGAATAGAACTGCCCCATGAGGATTTGTTAGGACTGGTAACCACAAGGTCGGCAGTTCAAATCCGCAGCTGTTCCACAGGGTCGCTATGAGTTGGAATTAACTGGATGACACTTAACCACCACCAATCTTTACATGATCAGATCTCCAGATCTTTCTCTCATGGTGCTTCTGGGTTGGTTCGAACTGTCAACCTTTCAGTTAGCAGCCAAGTGCTTAACCATTATGCCACCAGGACTCCTTCGAGTGAACCTGCCTAAAAAAAATTCTTCAGGCTGTGTTCCTCTAACCTATGAGTCCCAGCTAGGGAAAGTCTTTGGAGAATCTCCCAGGCCTAATGTCAGCATTTTGGATGCTATTTCAAGATCTCCCCCACTTCCCCTAGGTGGAACCTCGGCTCAGGTTCACTCAGAGAGTTCATCACTCTGTGGGAAGGTGTCAAAAGACTTGGGTCGCAAGGTGCTCGAACCTCGAGCCCCATCCCTTCTGTTTTGCACGTTGGTTTCTGGGAGTTGTGAGGGGCAAGTAAGCATGGGCTTTGGCTCATCCAGGTGTTTCAGTTAGAGCTTCACTTTGGGGTAGGAAAAAAAAGCGGGGGGTGTAAAGGTAAGAGGGAGGGGCAGAGGTGACCCCCCACAATGATTCAAACTAACCTTCTTGCACACTCCCCCGCAAAGCAGAACTCCTCTTTGTCTGTGCTAGATAAAGTAGGGTAGGCACATTGCCAGGAAAACCACCAGGGATGTTATAAACATCTCACCAAATCCAAGGTGCTGGTGATTTCTACAGCAGTGACAAGCCCTCTGTAGCCAATGGCCAGGAAGCACTACCAGCTGGCAGTGGGCTTCAAAATGACCATTGTGGATTAAACATCTGGCTGTTTTTGTCCCTTGTTTTGCCTGATGTCAGAATTCCACTTTAGGAACAGCTAGAGATTCTGAGAGAAAGGCTTTTGCTGTGTGTTTGTGGGCCTCTCCAAGGATGGCTGGTACTGCCTCATGGTAGTCTCACTTCACTTCAGACCCAGCAGGGCAGCCTCCAAACCCCAGGAGGTAGGGGAAATTAGTTGCAGTGAGGCTGAATCCTAATGAACTGACATGAGGCCAACTGGAGGAAGGCTGAGATCAAACGTGCATCTTCTATTCCCATAGTCCACTCAACCCAGGCCCTAATCTCCTGGTCTGATAACCTGGCCATTCCTCCTGCCATTTCCAATAGCTGTGGCCCCTAAACTGCAAAGCAATGATTCCAGTACGTTCTCAACAGATGTCCCACCCATTTGCTAAGAGTTCGCACATCTCTAGTCTAGTGGCTCCCTGAGGGGGATATTCCCCAGCAATTCTGGGTTTGTGCAGTTTGTTCCTTACATATGAACTGCAGATTCCAAACCCCATGCAAGTTCCAACTCCAAAGTGTAGACTCAGTGCCTAAGTTCCCAGGCTCTTGGCTGTTAGCATCTCTGCAGTAATTCAGTGAGGTAGCTGTGGGCAGGGGGCTGGAGCAGGGGCTAGACCCTCATAGATATATCAGGCTTAGCAACAAATCTCGGACCTGAAGTGTTTGGGGGCAAACTGTAGGATTAGTGGGTTTCTAGCTACCTGGGTCTTGCCTTCAGGATAAAGGCTGATGTCCTTACCCACACCCAGCCTCTCAAATCCCATTCACAGAGGCCCGAGGGGAAGGGGATCAAAACAGAGATGCACAGAAATCATTTAGGAGGTCCCCCACAACATACATACACACATTACCTCTCCGTACAAATAAATAAATAAATACTGCTACTGGTAACCAAGTGTCTTGGAGAGCAAGGGTGGGGTAGGGGGGAAGAGGGCATCACATAAATAAATAAATAAATAGATAAATAAATAACATAAATAGAAGTAGTGTGCTGGGCACCCCAAGCAACATGGTCCCATACGTGGTTTGATCGAAGGCAGTCCCTGGAACTGTGAGACCCCAGTGCCTTTGGCCCCAGGGACCTTTGTTTCCATCAAGAGAGAATGGAGTCTACTCTGGATGGCGAGAGGGTTATTTACAGTTACTGTACTTGCCCTCCCAGGGCACCTGCCTCTGTCCAAACCCCTGCCAGCCGGCCTTCTTCGGTAACAGCATTGACAGGGTTGGTTGTAGGGGCGGGGCCTAGACCTGGCCAGAAAGCTTCACGGGAAGGCCAAGTCCTCCACCCCTTCCTGTGGCCCCCTTAGTCCTCTCTTGTTGGTGGACGAGCCGGCTGGGTGTTTGCATTGCAGTATTCGGCCCCACAGTTTGAGGTGATGAGAAAGATTGGGGAGGGCTGAGGCACTGCCTCCAAGAAAGAGAATTGTTTTCCAAGAGTTTCCCCTGGGGTGGGAGGGCTAAGACTACAGGGTTCTGCTGCCCCCTAGTCTCAGGACTGACCCCTTTCTGTTTCAGAGCCCTGGCTACCACAAATGCGCAATTCACCCACCAGGCTCCGGAAAGCCAGGCAGCTGGTGAGGAGGATGCCCAAGGGTTTATTTTAAGGCTCTTCTTTCTCCCTTACCCCCCTGTCCTCAACACCTCCTGGGGATGAGGCAGCTGATGGCATTTGTGTTAGGGATCAATTTACCCTTGCTCAGAGCCCTGGGTAAGGGGAAGGTGGGGTGGGGCAGAAATGAAGGTCAGGCTCCCCGATGCTGGCAAAACCCCAGAACCCAGTGGGAAACCACAGTATGGAGCATCCGAGCCCCTCTCTGGATTCCCCAGACTCTGTGGATTTGGGTGGTGCCCACAAACCTGAGCTACTGTGTCCCAACCTGGCAAAATTCCTGAGAGGCAAGGGGCCTGGATAAACCAAAGAGTGGGTGGGTGGGTGGGTGCCCGCTGCATTTGGTGGAATCCAGGGTGTGGCAGTCTGGGCATTGGGGAGGGGGTGAGCAGGCGCCAACTCCAGGGGAAGACCAGACTAGCTGGCGCTGGGGGCTGGCAGTGGGCCATGGCACCAAGGGAATGTTCAGCAAGCAGATGGTCCCGTGGAACAAAGCTTGTGCCAGCTCGTGGGGCAGAGGCAGATTTGGAAAGGGGGACTGGGAGACCAAGCTGTCCCAGCTGTTTCACAGTCTCCTTTCTCAGTGGGAGTGCAGGGTCCCTGTGAACAGACACTTGGGAGGGGTAGGGCTAGGGGGTGGGAGGATGGGCTTCTTCCCTGACCGCTGCTGAAATCTGGGGAGTAGTAGAGAGACCCCCTTCCTTTTACCTCAATAGTGATGATCAAGGGATCTCTAGAGAACGAATCGCCTGTCTCTTGACAACTACCACCAACCAAATCGCCATGCCTTCTACTCACCAGGTACACCCTTTTTCTAGAACTCAACAAGTATTCAGCCTTTACTCTGGCCTAGGTATGAGTTGTAAGGCCTGACCCCAAACTACCTACCTTTGCCTTCCTCTCACCTCTCTTCTCCTGTGGGTCTATAAACGTGCAGGTGGGGGATTGGATGGGGGAGAATGGGATGGGGTGTGATGAATGGCACTGGCCTCGCCTGGGCATCCTGTCAGTAGAGTTAGAACTGTCTCAACGTTTTCCTGGCCAGGCCCCAACTTTTGAGCTGAAGACTCACTGCTCTTTATAGAACTTTAAGGGTTTTGAGCCAAATGAGGATGGTTGTCTCCATGTACCCAGGCCTGAGCTGAGCCCCAGGATGGTGCTGGTGGACACTCCTAGCAGCTGGGCACAGAGGATGGACCCTCCTGCAGATGCTTTTTTCTCGCTCCAGGAGAGCAGGGAGGACAGGGTCCAGGAGTTCTCATTGTCACCAAGGAGAAGGCAGGCTGGGCAGGTAGTGGGGGCGGCTGGCAGAGTAAAGGGGCCTTAGCGCCTCGTGCTGGAGTAGCTGTCTGCTGAGCTGTAGCTCCGGCTCCGGCTCCGGCTCCGGCTAAGGCTCCGACTCTGGCTCCGGCTCCTGGAGCTAGAGCTGCTGCTACTGCGGGTCCGGCTCCGACTCCGACTCCGGCTCCGGCTCCGACTCCGACTCCGGCTCCGGCTCCGACTCCGACTCCGGCTCCGGCTCCGGCTCCGGCTCCGGGAGTAGCTGCGGCTGGTGGAGCGGCTACTGCTGCTGCTGTACCAGGAGGGGGCGCTGCTGAGGCTGCTGGACGAAGAGGGGCTGGGCCGGTAGTAGGGTATGGGGCGTTTCCGGGCACTACAGAGACCAAAGAGAGGATGCGTGAGGGCCAGATTCATCCCTCGTCACACACTCCATTTTCCCAGCCGTCTTGGCGCATTAAGGGGAGAGTTTCCACTTAGTGCTAACCTGTGGCGATCATTTCCCTGTTTAAAAAGCAAGCCAGGCCTCAGAGCCTCCGGCTGACAACAAAGTCGACATCCACACTTCAGCATAGTTTTGCTTTGCTATTTTTACTTTAAAAAGCAACAGACAAAACCCGTTGACACCGAGTGGAGCCCGAGTCTGTAGAACTGTTCCATAGGGTTTTCAAGGCTGTAATGTTTACAATCGCTTTCTGAGTGCCCTCCCACCTTCCAGTCCTATATCTGACAATGTTTCTCTGCTA
>NW_006408596.1:8525039-8565151 GCF_000296735.1 Chrysochloris asiatica
AAACCCTGTACAGGGTCACTATGAGTCGGAACTGACTCCACGGCACTTAACAAGAATGTTTATGAGAGCCATCAGCCACATCTTTCTTCCTTTTCTGTGGAGGGGCTAGTGGATTTGAACTGCTTAACTTTTGGTTAGTAGTTAAGTGCTTAACAACTGCGCTACCAGACATCACTAGAACCGTCTTCTGTTTATGGTGAGAGAGGCTAGCTTTTATTTACTGTATACTATCTAATTTTATTTTGAAATAAATATCTCTTTTTAAAAGGGCATATCTATGTAAAGAAAGTCAAGTAAACAATATTACTGTGACTAAACTGACAAGGCAAAAATGAGTGATGGTGGTTGAAGTTTGGAAAACCCTGAGTGGATTAACCCGGATAAATTCGGTGGATTTGGATAATGAAAGAGCTTTTTGGAAATGACATTTTCACTCTTGTTTTCCTGGTTGACCTAAAGTATACATTTTATCAAGGCAGTGGGTGTAGGAGACCCTTCTCCAGGTCATCTCTGGAGGGAAGTATTAGGCAGCTAGGAACCCTGGCTCCAGCGTCTCTGGACTGAGTGGCTAACCCTCAGAGGTTAGAAGGCAGAGTCCAAGAAACAGTGCCCAGAGAGAGCCAATTCTAAAGTCACCTTGGTCAATCTCCCAGTTGTTACGGCCTGAGAACTGGGTTTCGACTCAGATTGCCCGCTTGTTTCTCCTAGAGCTTTTCCATTCTAACCATGCAATAGTTACCTAACGTGACCATTCAGGAAATACCACAGGCACAGTGTGTGTTCTAGAGGTGGGCATTTAAGCTTACAAAGTACCTGTACTGTCCTTTCTCTCTGCATTTGGCCCTTATCACAGCCCTGGGAGTTTTTTCCTGTGTCATCCTGATGTGGTGCTATAGGATAAGCACTGGATCACAAGGTCAGAACTACAAGGTCAGAGGTTTACGCCCACCACTTGCTCCTTAGAAACCCTATACAGAGTTATGAGTCGGAACCAACTCAATGGCATGTAGCAACAACATCTGATGGGTGAGAAGACTTTCCTAGTAAGTGGCATGGTAACATCTGACTCCTAGTCCAGCACTCTTTCCCTCATCAATAGGATCTCTCTGTGTCCTGTCGGCACCTAAGAAACCCTGCTTGACCTCTCTACACTTGCTTTAGGGTATATTTGTGCGCAGATCTGTTGGAGCTTGGCATCCACGGTTTGTGTGTCAGAGGGCATTCTGGCTCCATCGTCCTTGCTCCGCCCCATTGTTTTGCCCCGCCCCCATCCCTGACTGTTGTTGTTGTTAAGTGCCGTCGAGTCAGTTCCGACCCATAGCGACCCTGTACAGGGTTTCCGAGGGTGTAAATCCTTACGGGAGTAGAGAGCTCTTTTCTCAGCCCTGCCCCAGGCTCCAGCCACACCTTCAGGCCCCCGGCAATTCCTCAAGTCGCTCCACCCCTTCCCCTCTGCTCACAGCCCAGGTCCCACAATGATTGTGACGGGAAAGGTGGCTCCGTCCTAACAGCCCCTAACCTCTGGGCCTCACCTCGTTATTCTCCGCGCCTCCAGGTGGCTCGGGGAATCTCTCCGGCGCTTTCTCATGGGCGAGTAGGACCGACGTCTCCGCCGTGCTCGCTCTCGCTGCTGCGAGTCTTTCTCACTGTATTTGGGGTCGCGCTCCCTGAAGAAGCAAGGGAGGGGTTACTTGGGAGCTGGGACTGTCTGGTTTCTCACTTCCTCTCAGTACCAGCCCCCGCCATCTCACTAGGGGCAGGAGGTTGGGGTCCAAGCAGGCCCTGGAGCTGAGCGAAAATGGGGTGAGCGCTGGGGCATTGGAGGGGCGAGGGTGTAAGAGAAGAGGGTATGGATGTTATGTTGTTCTTCATGCCTGAGCAAGAATTGTTAAGTGCCATCCAGTCGGTTCTGACTTGGCGACCCTTCTTTATAGGGTTTCCAAGGAGCAGCTGGTGAATTTGAACCGCCAAGTCCTACAGCGCCACACCAGGACTTGTTAAGTGCCGTCTAGTTGGTTCCGACCCATAGCGACCCTGAACAGGGAGGGTTTCCAAGGTTATAAATCTTTACGGGAACAGAAAGCCTCATCTTTCTCCTGCGGAACAGCTGGTAGTTTCCAACTGCTGACCTTGCGGTTTGCAGCCCAATTCGTAACCACTATGGTGCCAGAGCTCCTTGCCAGGACTTAGGTGTCGTCCTATGTCAGGATAAGGGCTAGGGATGTGACTTCTGGAATGTGGGGTTATCGGGGTGGGTTCATTAAGATGCAAGAATATATTTGGGGTGTGGCACTGTAGGATAGGCACTTAGATAACCATATGGTCTGCAGTTCAAACACATCAATCAGCAGCTCTCAGAAACCCTACACAAGGTTGCTGCGAGTCCACCTGATTGGCGGCGGCACACAACAACAACATTCTAAGAAAGGAGCTTTGGTGGCGTAGTGGGTTAAATGCTGGGCCTGCTCATCGCAAACCCACCAACAGTTCTGTGCACAGTTAGGACGCAGTCGACTCCGTAAAGAGTAGTCCGATTCTGTTCTATGTTGTGTAGTGCCGTTGAGTCGGTCCAACTCATAGCCACCCTGTATTGGGGGGGGTTTCCAAGGAGCTGCTGGTGGGTTTGAACTGCTGATCCTACAGATCCACACCAGGAATCCTATATTGTTGTTGTTGTTAAGTGCTGTAGAGTTAGTACTGACCCATAGCGACTCTGCATACCGTTTCCGAGAAGTAGCTGGTGACTTTGACCCGCTGACCTAGAGGTTAAAACCGACCTTGCGGTCCAGCGCATTAATCCACAATGGTACACCAGGATTCCTGTAGTGGCCTATAAGGCAGAACCAACTCAGTGGTAGAAGGAGTGCATTATGCCACTCCTGGCAAAAGGAACTGTACGAATGCTGTCAACTCTATGAGCAAGCAGTGGGTCACTGAGGCGGGGCCCTCGGCCAGGGGCGTGGCCCTACACTAGGCGGGACCCTCGACCAATGACTGGGCCTGGAAGTGGGAAGGGGTAAATCCCCAGCCAGGGTCAGACAGGTACCTGCTGGGGCTGTAGCGGGAGTAGCTGGGGCTTCGGCGGGATCGAGAGTTTCTGCTGGGTGGACTCGGCTTGCCCGACTTGGAGGAATAGCTGGGAGAACGTGAGTAGGACCTGGGGGAAAGGAAACCAGCCCTGAGGAACCTGCAAAGCGACCACCTGAAAATGAAATTCCTCCCCACTGGGCAGTCAGTACAGTGAAACCTGTGAGAGCTGGAACTCAAAGGGGCTGCCTTGTTTTTCTGAGTCTCTAAGATTTCTATCTCTGACGGTGCCGTCTTACTATTTTCTATCACGCGGTTTAGTGGAAAATACTAGAAATTTCCTTCTCTGATATGGAAAGCTTTTTCTTACTAAGTAATTCCTCTCCTGGCCACTTCCCAGCTGTGTGACCTTGGGCAGGTGACATGTCTGGGCTTTGCTTTCTCATTTGCAAAATGGGAATAATAATAGAATTTATAGGGAAGGAGTGGACATGGTTATTAAACACTCCGCTACCAACTGAAAGGTTGACCGTTCGAATTTACCTCAGGAGAAAAGCCTGCTCCTTGTCGTCTGAAACACAGAGAACCCTGTAGGGTAGGTGTCCTCTGTCACACAGCGCTCACTGTTGTTAAAAATCCACTCAAGGGCATCTAATAACAACAACCCTACAGGTCTGAAATTAAACAAGTAACTTGAAGTAAAACACTTAGCACATTGGCATATCGCTGGGCATAGGAAATAGTAGCTATAATTATTGTATATTTTATTATGTGCCAAATAGGAAACTGAATGCTGTGTGTGTATTATCTTGTTTAATTCTCAGCACACTCCTTGGTGAGGGAATCAGAGGCACAGAGAGGTGATGATAATTGCTCAAGGTGAATTGACTGGTAAGGGATTTGAACCCAGGTTTGTTGGGCTCCAGTGATGCTATTGATTGATTCTAGCATACCATATGACTGTGCATCTGAAACACTAACCCTCTCCAACTTCAGTGCTCTTCCCTGTCTGCTAACGCCTCCCGCTGGTAGCAGACTGCTGCCTTGGTTTTTCAGCAGCTTCCTAGGGGCAACTACCATTCGTACTTACCCCCAAAGTCAGGATTTTCAATGGTCTTCATCTCATAATACTTGTTATGTGCTGTTGAGTCGGTTCCGACTAATGGGTTTGAACCACTGACCTTGTGGTTAGCAGGGCTTATCCTACAGTGCCACATCAGGACTCCTCTCATGTAGTGTTTTTGTTGTTGTTACATGCCGTCGAGTTGGTTCTAAACCATAACCACCCTGTATAGGGTTTCCCAGGAGCGACTGGTGGGTTTGAACCGCCGATCTTACAACTCAAACTGACCTCACAGTCCATCGCATTACCCTACAGTGCCACACGAGGACTTCTTTCATATACAGGGGCTTCAAAAAGTTAGTGGGAAAATGGAATGAAAAGATAATGACATTTTCCACCAACTTCTTGAAGCCACCATGTGTATTAAGAGTTGTGTTGTGATGCTCTAGAAAAAGCATTGGACTGCTAACCACAAGGTCAATAGATCAAACCCACAAGACACTCCTTGGAAACCCTGTATAGGGACCACTATGAGTTGGAACTGACTCAATGGCACTTAACATCAGCAACTGTATATTGGTACCATCATCAGGTGAACAAGCCCAGACTAGCCTACTGGAGGATGAGAATCTCAGAGAGATGAGTCAGCGAGGGGCATTCTTATTCGAGCCAGCAGCAACCTGCCAACCCACACGTGCATCCAAAGACACTTGAGTGACCTCCACAGACTCAGAACTGCCCTGTGGAGCCGAGTCCTAACTGCTGATCCAGAGTGTGCTGCGTAAATAATCATTGTTTAAAGATACCAAGGTTTGGGGTCTATTTTTTTTTGCAACAGAAGCTAACTGATGGACATTTATTCATTGCAGGCTAACAGCAACAATAGTAACAAGTGTGCATAATGTACCAAGTACTGTTCAAAGTACTTTTTACACATCTTGCTTGTCTTCAAAACAATCCTCAGTATATTGTTATTGTTTTCATTTGCAGGCTAGGGCACTAAGGCTGGGAAAATTCACCGTCCTTCCCCCAGGCTGCCAGCTAGTAATGGGAAGAATGGGAATTCAGACTCATGATTCCCCTCCCCCCATGGATCACTGGATCCCTCCAGTTACCTTAACTAACAACATGAGGAGGAAAGTACACGCAAACAAAGCAGCTCCACTTACCTTTTCCCAGAGGAAATGGACTGGCTCCGGGTGTACCTGGGGGAGGCCCTAGGGTTTGGGGAGCGGGAAGAGTGGCTAGAAGAGCGGGTGCTGGCATAGGAAGAGCTGCGGGAGCACACTTGTGTCGGGGAGCTCCGAGCCGTGGATGGGACCCGACTGGACTTCTTCACCTCGGAGCATTCCAGGCATGGTGACTGGAACCGTCTGTGGAGCAAGGAGGTTTGTTAGCACTGGGGCTGCCTGCTAGCCCGGGAGCCTGTGGAGCTAAGAAATCTCCCCTCCACCCCTGTGCATAGCCAGTTCTGCTCTGCCCTACAGGGTTGCTGTGCGTGGGAATTAACTCAATGACAGCAGAGGTTTTGTACCACAGTTGACCTTTGAACCGTGTGAAGGCTTAGGGGTACCAGCCTCTTGTGCAGTCAAAAATGCATGTATATAGTTAAGCCTTGAACCATGTGGGTTTGAACTACCTTCTTCTTCTTGAGTGCCGTCGAGTGGTTCTGACTCATAACAACCCTGTGTAGGGTTTCTGAGGAGGAGCAGCTGATGAGCTAGAGCCATGGTTATTGCGGGTCAACCCAACCTTGCAGTCCAGTTCATTAACCCACGTCGCCACACCAGGATCCACTTGTCAACCCAACCTTGCAGTCCAGTTCATTAACCCACATCGCCACACCAGGATCCACTTGTACACACCTGTTTGCTTTTACTGCTGCTACTGCACGAGCTCACATGTTTCGAGTGTCCACGTAAAACACGTGTGGTGCTCACCGTGTGGTCTGGCCAGTGCAGAGCACAGGAGCGTGCTGAAGTAGCAGCAGGAAAAAAACCCTTGCAAAAGTGAGCCTCATGTAGTTCGAGCCTGCATTAGTCAAGGGTCAACTCTACTTTTTTTAAAAAAAAAAAACACTTCCCAAGTCACATATGGTGGAGTAGAGAGAGCCTAGTCGGGCATTTCATAGTGTGAGATGCAGCCACAGATGGGACAGAATTAAATACACTGTTTCACTATATAGCTTTACTTATGTCTTCTATTTTGGGACAAGCGGTACTATCTTTCCAAATTAAGAGGGTACAATGAGTTTTCTCTATACTTATATAAAAAGTGAGCTTATTAAATTAATTAGCAATGCATGGATATGTAAAAATCTTGAGAAATTTTTTTGTAGCCTATTTTGCAGATGTGAAGAAGGATGATTGATGGCTTATTCAAAATCATCCAAAGGGGGTCTGTCTTCTGTATGCGTCCATCGTATCTCCACCTCCCCACCCCCTTTTAGGGTCATGCTGGGCTTCTGTTGGGTACGCAGCAAAGATGCACTTATTTTATTTGAATTGAGCCAAGGGTCAAGTTCACATCATGTGAATATGTTTTTCAAGGTCTTTTATGACTGGCCCCTGCTTACCCCTTCGGTTCTTTGTCACTTTCTTCTCCTGACACCAGCCATACTAGGCTACTCGTTCCTCCTGGCATCTCTCTCTTCTCTGCTGTGTCTGCCAATCTTGTAACAGACTGCCCTCCTCTCTTCATGTGTCAGGCCTCCTCTCCTGGAAGCCTTCTTCGATGCCTCTCTAAGTCTGGGTTGTGTGATTTCTAATATACTAGTTCAGCCCTGAGCCCCTAAGCAACTCCATCCCTCTGTGACTCATTGGGTCTAAGAGTTGTCAGACAGCAGGTTGCTTAGGGCTGGGGTCATGGGGTCCCAGTGCTGTATCCCAGGACTTAGTGCATGGCCTGGTTATGAAAACCGATGGTCATATCTTTGTCCCAGAGAGTAGCGGATGGGTCCAAACAACCGGTCTTTCAGTTAGCAGCTGAGCGCTTCATCACTGTACCACTCGGCTGTCTGGGTACATCCCTGTGTACACACCCTTTGAACTTGTTCACTGTCTTGTGCACTTGACAAGCAGAATCTTATGGAATGCTTCTAGCGACCTCATGAACCTAGTACTATAATTATCATTATCCCCAGTTTACTGAGAAGATTCAGGTTAGTCACGTGCTTGAGACCACCCAGGGTCTCAGACCCTGTTCCATCATCTCTTAAACCTACACCCCCCTTCCCCCCAACTCTTCCACCTGCAGGTTCTCTGCTCATAGCTGGCATGTCTGAGTATACAGTCATGGATCTAAAGATCACTTGTAATGCAAAGGGAAAGGCAGAGTCTGAATGACTGAATTTCCACTAGCTACACATCACATTTGGTATCCTGGTGTGGCACTGTGGGTTAATGTGCTGGACTGCAAAGTCGATTTGAACTGCAAACTCACCAGCGGCTCCTTGGAAACCCTCTACAGGGTCATTATGAGTCAGAACTGACCTTGATGGCACTAAACAACAACACACATCACACTAGAGCCCTGGTGTAGCACTGTGGGATAAATCACTGGACTGTAAAGTCAGTTTGAACCACAAGGTCGGTGGATCAAATTCACCAGCCTCTCCTTGGAAACCCTGTACAGGGTCATTATGAGTCAGAACCAACTTGACAGACAATTCTACCTGTCCCTCAGACTTTAACTCCAATTCTGGAGACAGACGTGCATTTTAATCCAGCTGCTGCAGCTGATTCACTGAATTGCTTAACCACACTGAGCCTCAGTTTCCTCATCAGCCAAACAGTACCTAAGCCCTAAAGATTTTCTGAAGAATCAAGAGACATTATACCCAGAGACAGGAGTCCTGGCTGTGCAGAGGGTTAAAGTGTTGGACTTGTAACCACAAGGTAAGCAGTTTAAACCCAGTAGCTACTCCGAGGGACAAAGATGAGGCTGTTTGCTCCTGTAAAGATGTACAGTCTCCGGAACCCTATGGACCAGTTCTACTTTGTTCTACAGAATGGCTAGGATTTGAAATTGACCCCATGGCATGTAGTTGTTGTTAAATGCCATCAAGTCAGTTCCGACTCATAGCGACCCTGTCTAGGATGTCCAAGGAGCGGATGGTGAGTTTGAACTGCTGATCTTGTGGTTCAAACCAGTCTTGTGGTCCAGTGTTCGATCCTACAGCATCAAACAGGGCTCCATGGAGTTCGAGCTCTGTATGTTAACGCTGTTCGTATTGACGGCATTGATGGTTCAGTGGCAGAGTTCTTACCATCCATGTGGGGGAACTGGGTTTGATTCTCAGCCAGTGCACCTGATGTACAGTTAGTAGTCCAGTGCTTACCCTGCAGCAACACACCAGGACTCCAACAGGAGAGTAATAGGCAGGCAACTCTTGTGACAGCTTACATGTTGCTATGATGCTAATGAGGATTCAACAGACTCTTTAGACTAAGATGGACTAGAAAGAAAGGGCTGGCAATCTCCTTCTGTAAATCAACCAGTAAAAACACTGAGGAACACAGCAGTTCAGTCTGCAACTGATAATGTGGATGGCACTGAGCTGGGCGGTGTTCTGTTTGTCATGCTGGGGACTGCGATAAGTGCTGGGCTGACCGGACGCTAGCTTAGGATAGTTATTAGTACTAGCGTTGTTATTGCTATGAGCAGTTTTTTCTTCATAAATGCAGGACAGTGGACACATGTCCTCTTCCCTCATGTGGGAACATCACTGCCTGTTCTTGGAGACGCTGACAGTTGTTCTGACCCAGCCTGGCTCTATATCCAGCGAGGCTATGAGTTGAGGCCAGGGATGTTCTGAAGCAGACAAACCAGAGGTCAGGCCTACGTGCGCATGCCAAGCTGTTAGTTCAGGACTCTGTGTGGTTGGGGACAAACAGTGGCCTGTCTTTGAGAAAGCTGTTAATGCTTCACTGCCATAGCTTTGGCCATCTTTCCAAAGTCCCGGCCATTCTGAACACAGGCAGACCCCTTCCCCTAAGAGACCCAAGCAGAGCCAAATGACAGAAACTGAGCCAAGCAGCCAGGGAGCCCCTGCCCTGACAGTTTGCTGGTATTGTGCCCACAGATGTCACCAGTACACCTCTTCCTACCCCTCCCATGCCCTTGTCCACTCCGGCCAGGAACAGGACCATGCTATTTTTAGCCCAGTAGCTGCCATGCAGGAGGTGCCTGAAAGCAAATTAGGGGTGAGCTAGCTGGGTCAGTCAGTCAGTTGTTGTGGCTGCTACTGTACTGCTGGCATACCGGCGTGTTGCCGTAGGATAAACACTGGGCTACTAACTGCAAGGTTGGCAAACCCACCAACCGTTCCTCTGAAACCCTATACAAGGGTCACTATGAGTTGGCGCTTAACAACAAATTGTGATTACTCTCAGCGATTAGCTTTTGGCTGTGATTTCTTGGAGTAAGGGGCAAGGAGGTGTTAGGGTGACAAGCTGGCGTGTGTGCATGGAGGGTCTTCTGCAAGAAAACCACTATGTGTGTGCAGATGGTCAGGTGTTGGGAAGTGTCACTGTCCTTACAGCTTCATCTCCCTTACCTAAAACTGTCCTCGGGCATAGTCTTCAATGACAGTGACTTACCATGAGTTTAATGGGAAACTTTCTCCTGTGATTACTGGGGAAATTGGCACCTGGTTTTGCCTCCAGTCCTCTTCCTGGAGGGAGCATCTTGGTTTCTTCCTTCCAGGAACCCACCCTCCCACCACTCGAGTGTCAGTGAGAGGATCCCTGTGACACGCTGACCAAGGAGAGCACAGCGTATCCAAGCCACAGTGTCTGGTCTAGGGCTGCTGGGTAAATGGCTCAAGCTGGGTCAAGCAGAGGCAGCAAGCAGCTGGCCCGGGATTTTGCTGAAATCACTAGAAAAGCGTCTTACTAAACTCATACAACATACGTGGGTGATAAATGTGTCAAGACTTAAGGGTGGTCTGAGGCGTGTGGTGGTTCCATATGATAAGCACAGGACTGCAAACCACAAGGTCCACCAGCTGCTCTACTGGACAAAGATGAAGCTTTCTGCTAACACAAAGATTTAAAGCCTCAGAAACCCTCAACACGGTTGCTATGAGTCGGAACTGACTCTGCGGCACTTAACAACGGAAACAACAAAGACGGTGTACTTGAGAATGCCAGGAGCCCTCTTAGCCTAATGGGGTACAAGCTGGGCTACTAACCCCAAGATCAGTAGTTTGAATCCATCAGCCCCTCCACGGGAGAAAGATGAGGTTTTCTGCTGCCTGGAAGATTTATAGCTTCAGAAACCCTCTACAGGGTCACTGTGAATTAGAACTAGCTCGATGGCACACCACAGCCCCCACCACCAAGGATGATCTACTTGAGAATGGAGCCAACAGAAAGGAAAGCAGAACAGATGGAATGGGAAAGATGGATTCCCAGTGGCAATGTATGGAGGCCCTAGATCCAGCTGTGGAGTTGGGTGTTCTCTCTTGCAGTACCTAGGGTGAGAGAATGAGCTGGTAGAGTTAAGGTGGGTGCACTCACCTTGACTCTCTGCCCCTGGTGGTGGGGGAGAGATTCTCCAAGGTTGCCCCCTTGTTCTGGGGGGAGGAGGTGGTGAAGGAGTTCCCTGAATCGGAGGTGTTACCACTGTTGAGCTCCCGGCTCTTGTTCAGACCCCCACTGGGGCTCCCCTTCTCCTGACCCCGAGACAACCTGGCCGAGCTGGTCTGCGTGGAGGGTGGCGAGGATGTGTCGTGGCCGGAGTCGTACTCCTGGGAACGTCCTCGGGAGGTGGGGAGCGGGCTGGCTGTTTTGGTAAACAGGTCAGCAGCAGACCCCGACCCAGTGATCTGAAAGCAAAAAGACCCGTTGGACACCGCTGAGCCCTGTGCCGGTGGGGCTGTGCTAAATAACCAAGAAATGTTTACCGTCATGATGCACTGTAACGAAAGGAAAGAGAGAGGAGGAGAGACGCCAAAAAAAAACAAAAACACAAATTCCTGAAAGGATACCACAGAAAGGAGATATTTGTTTACCCCCTGCTAGGATAACGGGAAGGTTTAGAGGTCATGCAGAGAAAAAGCATGCGGTCCAGATTAAACCAAAGAAAAAGGAAATTATATGGAATTTAATCTCTAATGAATTAACTCAAACAAAAGAGAAAACTCAATAGAAAGAAGGGGGTGGGGGTGTAAACACCCTTAACTCAACCTAAAAAAAAAAATAGCAATAAAAATAAAGGAAGGGGGAGGGGGGGAAAAGAAACGGGGCACATGGGCCTGGAAAAATATATTTTGGAAATTAAAAAAAAGGAGATAAAGCCCAAAATTTAAACTTCAACCAAATCCTCAAATGAATTTGACTCCTTTTTTTTTTGTTGTTAAAGAAAAAGTTGCCCGAATAGAACTCTAAACAAATATCACGTGGGGAAAAGAAACGAAATAAAGTTGAGAGTTTTCAGTTTCTTAAAACATAAAGTCAAGGTCGCAAACTGACACTTTGAGCAATTTTTCACTAGTGGTGAAAAGAAAGGAGAGGGACAAAAAAAAAATGGAAGTCAAACAGTCTGACTGAAAACAAACAAAAAAAGGTCTCTACGGATACTTGTGTGTGTCCTTTCCCCCTGTAGAAGGTAGCTAGGGCTCTCAAGTGGCTTCTAACAAATTCTCTCATGTCTTTGCGGATTATATCCACTTACCAAGCAAGGACTCCTCCTTTAGTAGGTAGGTAAGGTGTAAGAGAAAGGGAAGAGCGGGCAACGTGAGTCCATTGTTAGAGTCGCAAATGACAAGAAAAAACACACACCTTTCTGCATATCCTCACACTGGGCCCTGAACTTTGAACTTTGGTTGTTATGCTCTTGGCAGATGGGGCATCCACTCCAAATTTGGTTTTATCATTGGGTGACCTCAAGCCATCAACTCTAACTTAGTCCCTCATGCCCAAGTTGTGTTAGGAAACCCTTGCTGAATTACAAATGGCAGCCAGAGGTTGCATCTCTCTCGGTGTTCATGTTGAGGGGACAAAGGATGTATGTACTACAAAGGGCTTTGGAAAGGATTTGGGGGTTTGGCTTTGGAGTGACTGGGAGTGAGGAAGAGTCCTTGGAATCCTGTTTAGAGCTGATCTAGGGGAGATGAAGGGGTAAAGGAGGTAGACAATGGCATGTTTAGAAGTGCAATAGATGGGATTCTTTAACATGGTCAGACCAGTATCATTGCTGGGACAACATGGGGGTTTCGGTCCTGCCCCTGCCAACCATGCCAAATATGCTTAGCTGTGGGTAAGAGGGATTCCTGTCCAGGGTCTTCTTGATTGTTGACCTTCACCAGAAGGTGAGAAATTATGGAACCAAGAGGGCAATCCCATCGGGAACCTTCTTCTCCCTAAGCCAGACTACTTTCTGGGTACTTGAGATCCCAGAATTCTGTTTAAATGCCTCCCCTGAGCCTCTTTCAGGGTCTCTGCTGGTGTCTTTCAAAGATCTGTTATCCCGAGAGTGGGCCATATCCCAAGCGGGCACACTCCTAGGTCTGAGTGTGCCCATACATTTAGAACGTGGGCATTCATGCATGTGTGTGAGGTCCATCCTGGTGTTGAATGGTACCAGACGTGGACAGAGAGAGAGGCTGGGGTCTAGGATCAACTTAGCCCACACTGCCATGTTCAGACCTGGCCTCCATGGGATCTAAGATTCTAAATTCAAATCACTGTGAAGGTATGCTTGCAGAGACAGGAAAACATAATTGATGCAAATTTGTTGACTAGAATTATACATATTTAGACCTACAGTAGGTGCACTGTGGGATAAGCACTGGACTGCTAACTGCATGTTTGGCAGTTCAAACCCACCATCTGCTCCTTTTTCACTGTCTCTATTCCAGGTCCCTCGGACAGAGGAGTGGGACTTTGGGGGCTTTCTCAGAACCATTTCTGTCTTGATGAGACACATCACCACCAGAACCGTGGCAATAATGGCCCTAACTCCAGCAGCTCAGGGATTCAGCGTCCGGAGCTGGGGAGGCGGGGCTTCCTTTATAGATTCTCCCAGGAGGCTTTGCACACAGACAAGGTTCTGGTTCAACTTTACCAAGTTCTATCCGGCACTCTTCTCACTTTACCTGCTTGGTGGTCTGGCTAGCTTTGCTGTGAGAGAAGGGACCTCAGAATACAATATCCCTAGTGGAACTGTTTAGCACGAGACTTATTTAGAAATACTGTAAAGGCCTGCTTCTCATCCACCTCTTATTGTCTCCCTTTCACAGTTTGGAGGCCATATCTTGCCCATCTTTGTGGAATTCACTGGTGACAGTGTATTCCCAGTACCTCTATTACAGATGAGGACAATCATGCAAGGCACTCAGATTCTGAACCTGAGCTCTCAGGCTGGGGTGGTGGCTCATGGACTCTGCCCAGATATGATAACTGTTTGCCAGCTGCTATATATTATCAGTGAATTTTGGGCAAGACTGTTTCACAGGGGGTCAGGCTGGAAGAGAATTCAAGTGAGAAATGGGACAGTAAGGTCAGTCTCTGACTCCTGAAAGGGTCATGTTTTCATTACCTGGAAGCTTGCTACCTGGAGACAGTCAGGCTGGGCCTTTCTTTCACCCAAGAACTTGTTCTCAGCCTTAATTCTAAAGTTGGAAGCATCTCCCTGGTGCATCATGGAGCCCCATGAGCTAGGATTCCAGGAGAGTGAGGGGACTTTGCCTTGTTCATCTTCTCGACCCCACACCTGAACTCTGGGGCACTTACAGAGTTTGCCCACCTGATTTTATTCATGTCCACAGTTATCTAGTCCAGCTGGAACTGAGAACTCTATAAAGCATCATACCATTCCATCAGCAGCAGAGAGCCAAGATAAAAGCACTGATCAAACATTGTCGTTGTGTTGTCCCTTGTGCCAGAAAATACCAACCTTCCCTTTGTGTTTAAAATCCTTATTTCTATGAATAAATCTAAAATTTTGAGGACAGATTAGAGTGCCCTTTATAATCCTGCCCACTACCCTCTGCCTAGAACATTTCCTCTCTTCCCCTCTTCACCTGCCTGAATGTCTTTATCTTTCCTGGCACCTCCTCTAGGAAGCCGCCTCTCCTTTCCCACACCTGGCTGGCACGACACTTTGTACTTCATTCATTTGTTTATCTTATGCTCACTCAAAACTGAGCACCTTCTGTGTCCTTCAGGGAGCCTACTGCTTATTTTAGTGCCTGTCTCCCCATCTGGGAGGGGCACTTGCTCAGGACAAGGGCCACAGCTGGTTTCATGTGGTTCTCCAGTAGCCACCAGTGTCTGGCATGAAGTGTGTGTCAGCAGATCTGGTTGAATGAACAGAGCTGCTCCACAGACCCTTGGTAGCCTCTCTGCGTCCATCCTAACTTCATTCATTGGTAGAGATGATGAATGATCATACCCTGGTGGAGTCCAGCAGAAGAATTTTCTGGAAGGACTGGCTCCATCATACTCAAAATAGTTCTAACAACTAGGCAGACCCTTTGCTACGTAGCTGGATCTCAATACTGCCTCAGGGACAGGTGTGTGAACTAGATGGATAACTTGTAGGTTCGTGTCCTCTTGACAGTCTCTCAGACTCAGGACCGACAAGACAGCACACAGGCTGTGTGCCAGGCTGCAGGTAGGAAGTTCGAGACCCGAGCAGCCTTCCAAGTAGGACAAGCTGTGCCGACTTTCCCAGCTTCCTTTCCATTCTCTGGGACTCTGTTTAAAGGTGGAATGCTGGACTGGGTGTGGACATGTGCATGGCAACAAAGACTGTTAGTCCATCGAGTGCATTTGTTCTTCTGGGTCAGGAATCTGAAAAGGGTACTCCCTCTGGTCAGACAAATTTGAAAGAAGACACACTTCTCTGGACTGAAGTATTCAGAGCTAGGTGGTAGAGGTCTAGGGTGGGAATGGTTGTCATTGAATTGCCTCTGATTCCTGGCAATGTCATGCGTACCAGAGAACTATACTCCAGGGAAATTGCTGATTTGGGGGGGATGTAGATTGCCAGGTCTTTCTTCCAAGGCACCTCTTGATTGACTAGAACTTCCAACCTTTCAGTTAGCAATGGAGCACATAAACTATTTGCACACCACCCAGAGATGCCAAACGAAGTGTAGGTGGGTTTTCCATGCTCCCTTACCCTCTCGGTACAGGGCCCTGGCTAGCAGCTATTGAAAGTCTACACTTTCTCACGCTACTGGCTGTGGTTTGAGAATTTGGGGGAGGGGCTGGAGGTAGGGAGCTAGAACCCAGACATACACCTCTGCATCTTTTCTGCTGAACTCTGCTTACTTTTGTCTGTATAGTTAGGTCTTGACTTCGCTGTCTGTACTTACAGCTTCTCAGTACACTCAGCATTAGCAATGTCTAGACAGTCTAATGGCCTTCCACCCCCAGATGCTTCGTCTCTAGAGTGCCCTGTCTGCCCACATGAACAGGAGGGAAGACATCATTGAGGGGGAGACCCAGGCAGGTTGGGGATGGGGATGATGGCCCTGAAAATGCCCAACAGACCTTCAAGTCCTGGGCATCACGAAGGCCGCGTCACGCTCCTGCCCCTGAGTTTCATCTCGGTGTCTGTCTCCTAGTCAAATACTCCCCTGGTGCTGAAGGTGCAAACAGCTGCCCACTGGACACTGATGAGACAGGGTGGTCTCTTCATGGCAGTAATAGACGTTATAGAATTACCTTTGCAAAGCCCTTTGAGCTCTGGGAGTTACTCTTCTTAGGCCCCCTGATATCTAGTGACAGTGCCCCAGTTCCCTGACGATGGCGTGGGACCTTTATACCAGGGCTCTCTGGTCCGTCTGGTCTTACCCCTCCCTCCCTTTCGGCTGTGTCTTCACAAAGGACCTTTTGGAAGTTGTTCTCAAGCGCCGTTGAGTTGGTTCCAACTCATGGCGACCTGTATAGTGTTTCTGAGGCTTTGAATCTTTGCGGGAGCAGAAAACCCTTTCTCCTGTGGAGTGGCTGGTAGGCAGGAACCACTGACTTTGTGGTTCAGTGGAGCGTTGATCCTACAGAGCCACGGCACCTGTCCTTGTCTGAATTCCCCCAGAACAGACACAGGACCGTGAGTGTTAAGTAGCTTATTTGAGATGGAGGGGAGCCTTGGTGGGGGAGTGAGGGAATGAGATGGGGCAAAGTAAGAGCCAGTACAAAGTTGATTCCCAAAACAGTTACCTACCCAATGGCACAAAAAACCTAGACCCACTGCCATCAAGTCGATTCTGACTTCTTTGGACCCCAATGTGTGTCCCGGTGTGTCACTACAGGTTAATGCACTAGACGGCAGGGTCAGTTTGAACTGCACAGTCGGGGTTCAGGCTCACCAGCCGCTCCTTGGAAACCCTATATAGGGTCGCTATGGGTCAGAACCGACTGGACGGAACTTCACAACGTGTTACAGACTAGAACTGCTCTGTAGGGTTTTCTTGACCGTCCACCTCATGGGGGCAGACTACCCAAGCCATTCTAGGTATCATTGGGTTCAAATGACCAACATGGTGTGGCAGGGTAGGATAAGCACTAGACCGAAAGGTTGGTTGAACCAAAAGGTTGATGGTTCAAACTCACCATCTGCTTCTTGGAAATGTTATATAGGGTCGCTATGAGTCAGAACTGACTTGATGAACCTTAACAACAACAGGTGAGTTGTTAGGTGCAAACCAACTACACCACCCCTGGCCACACTGGGCTACTCCACACTAGCTCTCCATCATTCATGACTGTTAGCTCCCACTGCAGCCCAGGTAGGCCGAGGGGACTCCAGTGGCCAGAGGACAGTGCTGTTGGAAGTGAGAGGGCTGTGCAGACAGGCCTCTCACATCGTATCAAAACTGGAAAACTCACAGGCCAAGCCTTCTGAGATGGTTTGTTTAATCCACCTAGTGTGTGTGAAAATAAATTTGAATTCAGTGTCAACATTGCAGAATGGGGACATTTCACATAGAAAACTCCAATTCCAGTTTCTCTTACAAGAAAAGATTAGGCAGCACTGGCCTCCATTCCTGCTTGACCATCACTGGCCAGGGAGCAACTACCTTTGCTCCTTGTGGATGGGGCCGGGACTGTTCTGACCTTGGACTTCACCAATGTCTATCAGGCCTTTCGCTGCTTAGCCCTGAAGCCATTTAAAGTTGCTACCGTCTGTGCTAAATATTTGCTGGTGCCCTGAACACGCACTCAGCAACAGAAACCTATTCCACTGGGGTTGCAGCTCTCTTTTCCTGAACTAAGAAGTACAAGGACGCTTTCAAAAGTTCATGGAGAAATGGAATTCAAAGATAATGGGATTTTCCCGTGAACTTTTTGAAGCCCCCATAGATGACTCCATCTTCCTTATCTCCATCTTTCTTGGTGTCTCTTCATTGAATCCAAGAGACCAGCCCATCGAACTTGAACCAGTTACAAGTTACCCCCTCTGGATCAGGGCTGCCAACACCTCAGATGTTTTTTCCTCTTTCTTTTTTCTAAGACAAACTGCTTTTCACAAATTCATGGCCACTGGGGGAGGTCACAGATGCCTCCCTTCATTCCCTCAGCACCCTCTGTGAAGTTTCCAGTGTTGTTGTTGTTGTTGTTGTTGTTGTTGTTGCTGCTGCTGTTGTTTTTTTTTTTTTTTTAATGTTTTGCTTCAAAAGCTTGCTTCATCTCTCTCTTCCTTAATATACTCAATGTTAACACTTGTGTTTCTCTAATAAGTAATTAATCCCCCCACCACAAACTCCAACTCCCTAGCAGTTCACGAGGGATCTCTCAGCCTCCAGGGAAGTCGGCGCTGTTATTTATTGTTTTTGTTTCAAATCATTATTTAATCAAGAATGGGGGGTGGGGGATAAAAGGCAAACCTCTCACTTACACTTCAAAATTTAATTTCAGCTGAATTCTGCGATCAAGAGGCAGCACGGCCTAATAGGTTACAAAAATACAATCAAGAAGAGAATTCCAATTAAACTGAACAAGTCCATTGACTGAGCTTCAAATGGCCCCATGGAGAGAGACGACTATAATTTTTTTTTTCCCTTCCTGCCATATGGGGCACTGGAAATTCTCCTGTGAGTACAGAGCTGCTCGGCAGAGCTTTTAGCTGGAGGGTTCTGGCTAGTTCGTAAAAACAAAATGGAACACCACCATAAAAACCCTCTTTCAATTGACAAAGACACAAGTCTATTTTCATCTTCCTCTGTCCACTAATTAGGACGACAGCCACAGATTGGGTTGATTGATCGAGGGGAGTTCATTAGAAAGGCGGGGAGGTGGGAAAGAGAGGCAGGTCTGCTGGAGAGGGTGGGGTGTCTTTTCCTGTGGGGTCTTCCCACGGGGGATTGTGCATGGCTCAAGGGAGGTGGTCTGGACTTTCTACACCCTCCCTACCCCCGCAGCAGGACTCTGTAGGGAGAGTGGCTGCTTCAGTCTCCCCCTTCCTCTGATGCCTGTCTTGACAGCCCACTGGGGCCGCAATTTCTCCGTTTCTCACCCTCCTGAAGTGAAAACTTTGATCACTGTCCTGCAAAGCATTTAAAGACGCATCCTGTCTTTCAAAGTGAAAGGTTGCTTTTGTGATAGAAATGGGGGGATTTCTTTTCTACTCCTTCTGTTCCTGACAACATTAAACATTGATAAAACCATCTCACAGGCCATTTAAGCAAACAAAGCACCAGAAATCCACGTGTCTCACACACCTTCTTCTGTACTTTGGTCCTGCTCTCATCTAAACTGCAATGACTGGGGGTGGAACCTCCCAGTTGAGCCAGAGGTCAGAGTTTTCTATAGAATGTGCTGGAGCCAGGTAAGAGGTCTGAAGGCCACAGTCTGCGTCCTCACATTGGGCTTTCTTAGCCTCACGTTCCCACTCTGCAAAATGGGAAGCATGATCCCACCCTACCTTTTTCTTAGGGTTATTATGAGTTCACTTGAGATCTTGGTTAGATATTATTTTTGCAGCCAAGAGATACTCCCAAAGCATCATGCCTAGGTTTATTTGCCATACGTTTGTTAAACCTAATGCAATGGCAAAGAATATCACTATGTTGTTAGGTGCCATTGAATCGGTTTCAACTCATAGTGACCCTGTGTACGACAGAGTGAAACACTACTCAACTCTACCATCCTCACAGTTGTTCGGTTAAAGCCTGTTGCTGCTGCCACTGTGTCAGCCCATTCCATTGGGGTCTTGCTCTTTTTCCCAGACTCTCCTTCTCCAGGGACTGGTCCCTCCTGACAACAAGTCCAAAGACCGAGAGACGAAGTCTTGCCATCCTCACATCTAAAAAGCATCTGGTTGTACTTTTTTCCAAGACATACATCTGTTTGTTCTTCTGGTAGCCCATGGAACTTTCAAGAACACACTTGAAATGCATCTGTTCTTCTGCAGTCTTCCTTATTCATTGTCCACTTTTCACATGCATATGATGAGGCTAGTGAAAACACCATGGCTTGGGTCAGGGCCACTTTAGTCCTTAAAGTGATCATTTGCTCTTTGAAAGTCTTTTGCAGCAGATTTGGTCCAATGAAAAGTCTTTTGATTTCTTGAGTCTTTGAGTGTTAATTGTGGATCCAAGTAAAATGAAATCTTTGACAACTTCAGTCTTTTCTGCATTTATCATGATGTTGTTTATTGGGCTAGTTGTGAGCATTTCTGTATTCTTTACATTGAGGTGTAATTCATACTAAAGACTGCAGTCTGATCATCAGTTTTCCAAGTCCTCTTTGCTTCCAGCAAGCCAAGTTGTGTCATATGCATTTTGCAGGTTGTTAATAATGAGTCCTCCTCCAATCCTGATGCCACATTTTTTTTCATATAATGCAGTGTCTCGGATTATTTGCTCAGTATACAGATTGATTAGGTGTGGCAAAAGGATACAACCCTGATTTTACACCATTCAGTATCCTCTTGTTTTGTTCATATAACTGCCTCTTGGTCGATGTGCAGGTTCCTCATGAGCACCATTCTGGAGTACCTGTTCTTTGCAATGTTACCCATAGTTTGTTATGATCCTCACAGTCTAATGTCGTTGCATAGTCAATAAAGCACAAGTAAACATTTTTCTGGTATTTGCTGCTTTTAGCTGAGATCCATCTGACATTAGCAGTGTTATCTTTAGCTCCATGTCTCCTTCTGAATCCTGCTTGAATTTCTGGCAGCTCCCTGTTGATGTACTGCTGCAACCGTTTTTTGAATGATCTTCAACAAAATTTTACTTGTGTATGGTATTAATGATATTGTTGATCATTTCTGCATTCTCTTGGATCACCTCTCTTTGGAATGGGCACAGAGACGGATGTCTTCCAGTCAGCTGGCCAGGTAGCTGCCTTCCAAATTTCTTGGCAAAGACCCATGAGTACCTCCCGTGCTGTCTTTTGTCAGTTGCTGGAGCTGTGCCTTAGGTGCAGCTTGGACTTCTTCCTTCAGTACCATCAGTTCTTCCTCTGCTGACTCTTGAAATGGTTGACTATCAACCAATTTTTTTTCTGGTAAAGTGAGTTTGCATATTTCTTCATCTTCTTTTAATGCTTCCTGCATTGTTCAAATTTCCCCCAGAGGACCCGCCGCCAATATTTCAAGTCAAGGCTTGAATTTTTTCTTCAGTTCTTTCAGCATGAGGAATGTTGAGCATGTTCTTACCTTTTGGTTTTCTAACGCCAAGTCTTTGCACATTTCATTATAATGCTTTGTCTTCTCTGTGATCAAGAACACATTTCATAGTCTCTTCTGACATTCATTTTTGGGTCTTCTTTCCTCTCTTTAGTGACCTTGTGCGATGTTCTTGATGTTATCCCACAATCCTTTCGGTTTTCAGTCATTAGTGACTAACGCATCAAATCTGCTCTTCAGATGGTCTCTAAATTCAGGGAGGATATGTAAAAGGTCATATTTAGTCTCTTGTGGACTCGTTTTAACTTTCAACTTCAGCCTGAACTTGTGTATGAGCAATTGATGGTCTGCTCCACAGTCAGCCCCTGGCCTTGTTTTGGCTGATGATACAGAACTTTTCCAAGTGCGTCTTCCCACAGATAGAGCCAGTTTGATTCCTGTATATTCCATCTGGTGAGGTACAGCTTTTTATGTTGTTTAACAAGTTATTTGTAATGAGTAAGTTGTTGGTCTTGAAAAATTGTACCATGTCATTTCCAGCATCGTTTCTATCACCACGGCTTTATTTTCCAACTACTAATCCTTCCTCTTTGTTTCAAACCTTCTCATTCCAGTCACCAGTAATTATCAGTGTATCTTAATTACTGGTTTGATCAATTTCAGACTGAAAACATTGGTTGAATTCTTCAATTTTATTATCACTGGCTTTAGTGGTTGATTTATAAATTTGAATAATTGTAATATTAACTGGTCTGCCTTATGGCATATGGATGTTATCCTGTCACAGACAAATCATGCTTAAAGATAGATCCTGAAATGCTCTTTTTGGTGACCATTCCTCTGTAATTTGTCATTTCTGGGCATAGTAAAACATAGATAACCTGATTCACAGTGGCCAATACCAGTCCATTTCAACTCACTAACGCTTAGAGTATTGATCTTTATTTGTTCCATTCTCTTTCCTATGACTTACAATTTTTCCAGATTCATTCGTTATACAGTCCATGTTTGATTATTAATAGATGTTAGCAGCTATTTTCCCTCCATTTTGAGTTGTGCCCAATCAGCAAATGCAGGTCCTTCCAACTGTAGGGTGTTTCTCTGCTATTCGTAAGATAGTCAGTGGCTAACCATTCAGAATTTGTCTGCTTCTCCTTCTTCTAGTCTGTCTTACTCTGAAAGCACCACTGAAACCTGTCCATCATGGGTGACGCTACTGGTGTGTCTAAAATAGCAATGACATAGCTTTCCACCAAATAGCAACACGTAAGTCACCACAATATGACACACTGACAGATGAGTGTTGTAAAATAACTAGCAACCATCATATGTATTCCATATTATGTACCAAGTAACAGACTGAGTTCTTCCCACAAAGCAGAAGCTTCATGGTGTAGGAACTTCCCGAGATGTGTTCACTGTTCTGTGTCCAATGCCTGGCACGTGTTTTTTGAATGATTGCATACTGTATTTCATATTATTCACACAACAACCCTGAGAGGCTGGTGTGATTACTAGTCCAGGGTACAGAAAAGAACACTGAGGCTCAGAGACATGAAATGGCCTAAGGGAGGTTTTGTGCATACAGACTTTGTGGTCAGATTCTCTGGGTTCAAATCCTTTTTCTTTTAACAGCTACGTTTAATAGCTCTATGTTTCTGAGCTATAGTTGCCTCGTATTAACAGGGACATTCATGGAAGCTCCCTTAAAGGGCTGTTATAAGCAATAGACGATGAACATAGGTGTGCTGTATTAATTATATTTACGGGTAACAGGTACTCCAGAGCTTCAGAGCTCCCAAATCTACTCCAAAGCCCAGGTCTTAGTAGGTACCGTGTGTTTCCTCCGTCATTTGGTCAATTTCATGAGCTTTTCTTTTGCGGATCCCAAGTTTTGCTTCTGTGTATGTTTTATGGTTGGCAAAGGCTATGTCCAGGCTGGAGACAGGAAAAGGGAGAAAAGGAGCCTGCCCTTTTCCTTGGTGTAGCTTCTGCCTTGATTAATGTTTCTTGTTTTTAATTGCTATTGAGTCAGTTCTGATTCATAGTGACCCTGTATAAAGTTTCCGAGGAGCAGCTGGTGGGTTTGAATTGCCAACCTTGTGGTTCTCAGTCTTCACTAGCCTTTCTCTAATTCACCCTTCAGTTAGAGAGAGCTCCATCCAACTGGACGAGGCCTTGGCTAAACTGTGGGGCCCCAGGCTTTCCCTCACTCAAGCTGCTGTCCTTGCTGGCTGTCAGAGGGAGCTTTGTAGGCAGGGTCCACCATTCATACCAGTTACCCTTCTTCCTGGTAGGTAACCTTCATAAATCACCCCTTGGAGCCTCAGTTTTCCCAAGTGCAAAATGGTATAGTCATTACCTCTACCTCAAAGAATTCTTTTGAGAACAAAATGAGGGGAAAAGAAAACCAAACCCCTATAAAGTGTGTGCCAGTGCTTGATACATGCTGGTATCTGCCCTTCCCTCTATCCGTCAGCCATCTTAAGCTGCTGAACTCCTACCCATCCTTCAAAATCCAGCTCCTCAGATGTTCTCTAACTTACAAATCACTCTAAAATACCAAGACAACATTATATGGCTCGTCCTCTCTGGTCCCAATACACCTTGTACCTGGCTGGTATTACTATCTGGGATGCCATGCAGAATACTGAACAACTGGCTAAATGTGGATCCTGTTCCATCAGAAGAGCAACTGGCCTGGCACTGAAACCGTTGGAGGTGTCACCTTTAGTTGCTGGACTGTGAAAGGGTCCAGGAGGTCCCAGAGGTTTAGCTGGAGGACAGGCAGGATAATGCTTTGTTACCAACTTGTGCTCAAGTATTTGAATATTTGAATAACTGCACAAGGCACAGATGCTTACTGATTCAGCCCGTGCTTATCCCATTGCTGTGTGACGTGCTGCTGACTAGCAGACTGTGGGCCCGAGGGCCAAGAGGAGGGCTCACTTTAGCTCTCTGTGCTCCTGTGGAGCTGGGGGTGACACGTAGGACGTGTGGGACGTGAGTGGGACTAACAAGGGTCCCTAAATGATCTCCTTGGGACCCTCCATTTGGATTTGCGTTCTGACCCAGTGAGAGGGCCTCACCAACTAGGATTTCAGTAAGGCACAACCCTGGATTAGCATATTCATAGATGCAAATGCACCCCTTTGATGTACTGCACTGGTTCTTGATTTTTAAAAGAGCTGTACTTTTGATATGCCTGCAGCCTGAGTGTGGCAGGAGCTTGGCAGAGAAGATCCTTCAGGCTCCGGCTCTTGGTCACCTCCAGAGCCCCGTCTCTTACCCAGCCAGACAGCACAATCTACAAGTCCTCTCCCCTCCAGTTCTTCACACATGCTGGTCCTTTCTCGGAATACTCACTCCCTTCCTTATGTCCCCAACTCACTGGCTAACTGAGTTTCTCATTTAGCTGTTACCTTGTCTTTCCCGTTTCCCATCTGGTGACATTCCTCTCTTCTCAACATCTCTTTGTCAATTACATCAATTGCTGTTTATTATTCTGACTCTCTCATTGCAAGGCAAGGTCCAGTTCTTACTCACTGGGTCCTGACAGCTACGTCAGAACTCATTGTATCTACTCAATACTGGTAGACTTGAGGGAATGAATGAGTGAGTGATTCAATGAGCGTGACTTTGCTATTATGTTTAGCAGATTTCTTAGGAAAATCGTGGAACTACAGGAAAAAAAATGTGGGCAGTCTGAGTCGAGACTCTTGGAAAATCTTTGTCTTCTGTTCCAACCAGGCACCTTCTTCCATCTCTGCTTTTGCAAGACAGAAGATGGGGAAAGACCTAGCTTGATATACAGTCAAAGAACCAGACAACCATGAGTGAGGTAGGAATAGCCATGTGGGTTGTAACCACCTTCTTGAATGGAAAGAAATGGCCTGGGAAGCAGGGATCCTGGCTCTAGTTCCAGATTCAGCTGTGGAATTGCTTCATCTTGGGAGATCTCAGTTTGGTTCCCAGTCAGTGTATCTCAAGTACAGCCAGCACCCATCTGTTAGGGGAGGCTTGGGTATTGCTAAGATGCCAAATAGGTGTCACTGGAGCTTCCAGACTAAAACTACACTAGGCCTGCTACTTCAGAGAATCTTAGATCATTCAACTCAAAGGCGCTAAAAACAACCACATTAACATCGCTGCTGTTACCATGGAAATTTCTACTGCTACCTGAGTGTGGAGCGCTGGTGTGGCACTGTAGGAGAAGCACTGGACTTATCAGTCAGTGTTAGAAACCATATACAGGGTTTAAGTGGTTACTGATTCGATGTTACTTAACAACTTTGTAGCTACTACTAGTAATAACAAATATTACATAGCATTTTACATTGTTACATTCTAAAAACTTTGATCTAACAATCTGATGAGGTAGGTTCAACTGTTGCCTTCATTTTACAGATTTTGATAAGACTGAGACATAAAAAAAAAAAATAATAATTTGCTTAAGGTTCTACACTGGCAACATCATAATGCCTGCTAATCTTTGCTGAGTTTGGTCCCTGTGTGAAGTGCTGTGCTGAAATTTAATTGCTTTGCTTTTGGCCTAAAGAAAGGGCTGTAATTATCTGAGGAAATTGTGGTTCAAAAAGATTTCCCTCAAGCTCAGAGCCAAGATTTGACTACAACTTTGCTTTATAACTCATTTCTATTCTGCAAGTCCCTTTTTGATAAGGCACTGATCAAGGTGAGCTTTTAAGGCCTTTCTTTTCTTGGTGTGGCTAAACCCCCACCTTGTAGTTCTTCTGATGGGAGCTAGGACCATGGCAGCTCACGAAAGCCACCAAGAACCTGTGTGTTTTAGAAAAGCTAGCTACTATCAACTAATTTGGAACCTCGCCAGATGGGCTGCCACAAATATCATGACCAGTGACCTGATAGCTTAGCAACAATCTTCTACCTTTTACTGCTCATGTCTGAGTTTACTTTTACCTTTGCAACAATGCCTCTAGTGTAATAAGTCAGTCCATTTTCCAAATGAGGAAACTGAGGCCAGCAAAGATGAAAAACGATTTGTCGAGACAAGACTTGAACCCAGGCATTCAGATTCTCTGTCATGCTGGAAAGGTTCCTTCTTAAGGCATTTGTAATCTGCAAGTCCTTAATGCCCATGGGCATCTCTACAATGGGGCCTGTGAGAGTTGTGGAAAGTTCTAGTTAGGCAGAGGATTTGAATGAAATTAGAGGACAATGGTGATAGAGGCGTGCTTTGGTTGATGAAAGAGTTTTCCAGAATGCACTGCAGATGACACCATTGTGTCAGTGCTGCCTAACTGTTGGTGATTACCACCCTCCCTTGCTGAACCTCCATATTAGCACGCTGAGCTTTCCTGTCTTCCACAGGATACTTTCTAAGGGAGCAGCTTCCTGAAGTTTCCAAGTTCACCCTTATCTAAAAGAGACACATCCCTTCATAGCCATCAACAGTAACTATAGGCTCTGTTTGCATTGAATCACCTCCTGTGAGTTTGCCACTTTAGACTCTACAAAAAGCCTTCACATACTTTATTTTATATCCTCAACAGCCTCATTTAGAAGTGGTATTGCTTCAAGTTTACCAAAAAGAAAACAAAGGTTCAAAGAGGTTAAGCAATTTGCCCAAAGTCATACCACCAGGGAAAGACAAAGGGAGGATTTGAATTCAGCTACAACTCTAAATTGCTTATCCATGAAACTTTCTGGAATGAAATTACATGAATACCAATTCCAGCTCCTCCTTTGGAGCTAGGGGGCGGGGGCACTGCATGGTTGTCTTTGATGTCACGTTGCTACATCACATTGCCCTGATCCATGGTTTTTGGTTTTTCTGTCCCATTTGTGGCAGGGATGAGTGAGGGCCCTCAACTTGCAGACCCTGTGTGGACAATTGAGTGTGCACAGGTTGGGTGTGATGAACTTCCCGGAGGAACATCGTCATACAAGCTCAAGGTTGTATTTGTGAGTAAAATCAAATCCCAGTTGCCAACCATTGCTGGTGACAAGCTGGCATCAAAGCTGTAGACTTCTCTTAAAAGCTCAAGTATTTGGTGTTGTGGCCAAACCCCCTTCTTTTTCTTTCTCCCCAAAGAAGTCTCTGTGGTGTCTCAAACATGTATTCCAGTGATAACCCTCAGGGACCCATATGTATTTTTCAATAGTCCCCTGATGAAAATCCCAGGTATCTTCATTTCTCTCCACCTCAAGTCCCCATGCCAAGTGCTGCCCGAGAGGCTGGTGAATGGCCCTTTGGTTGATCAACAGTGATGTCTGAAGCCAGCAGGAAATTTTGCCAGAAACTGCATTGAAATGCGTCGTCCCCTGCCCTGAACTGATGCCTCCCCCTCCTCAAAAGTTGTGGCCAGAGCAGACGGAGGCGACGGTGCGGAATACTTACTACACCCCTGGCCGACAGGAGACTGAGCATCTGGAGGGGCTGGCTGGGCGGCTGGCTGGACCGGGCTTCAGGACTGGCGTTGCTGAGGGTCTTGGAGCAGCGGCGGGAATGCCTCCTGTGGGACTTGCGTCCTTCCTCAGGGGACCGGCCGCGGTGCCTGGGGGCAAGGGAGACAGACTCAAGGGTAAGGAGGTGGGTGAGGGACCAATTGAATCTGGCAGCGTGTTTGCCTGGATGTGTTGTATATGTTCACGTGCCCCTTTACCCCTGGTTATGTGTGTGTGTGTGTGTGTATCCATTCCTCTCTACCCTTCTGTCTGTCCATCCATCTGTCCATATACTCACTCATTCATTTATTCTCCTGTTTGTTTATTTGTGTACCTGGCAGTGTCTGGGGAACTGGAGACACACCCATGAAGCAGACAGACAAGGTCTCTTCCCTACTTTAGTTTAATGTCCCGTGTCTGTGTGTACATCAGAGTGGGTCCATCTGTGTGTGTATAACTACAACTGTATTTGTGTGTTGTACAAGGGGGCTTCAAAAATGTTTGTGGGGAAGCTCCATGAGCTATTCATTCATTTTCCACAAACTTTTGAAGCCCCCTTGTACATGTGACGTTGATATCTGAGGTGGCTAACTGCATGCTGCCCCCATGACAAAACTGTCTTCTATATATCTGTTAGGTAGAGGTCTGGCTTCCTTGTCTGCTGTGGGAACCAGATGAATGTCGTCTCATTGAAAAGGTTGTTTGTGGATGTTACAAAGCCTTTAACTCTCTGAGTAACTGAAACCCCCACCTTAGCGGTTTGCACAGTACAGCACACTCCTTTTAAGGTGTCTCTGCAGCCCTCCCCACAACTTGCAGAGATGAGACTGGACAGGAGTTCCTTTCCCTCTAGACAGGTTAAGAAAGTTGGGACCTGCCTGCGGTCGTTCAGATCCCAGGGCACGGCTTTCTATCAAAACTGGTGCCTTGGAGTTTTGCTCTGGAGTGCCCTGCTCTGCTTCCTTCCCGCTCACCTCTTTGCCAGGTGTGTAACCCCCATGCCTGTAGGAGCACCCTAGGAAACATCTCTCCACAGGTGGCTGTGGGCAAGGAGGCCCTGTATGGTCCTCTGGCCAAGCAACACTGATTCACCTTTGGTAGGGAGTGGGGGTGGGAGGGCAAGGGGTCCAGTCCCACCTCTGATGTGGGGCTTTGGTCAGGCCCCTCTGCTCATCAAGACTTGTCTCCTGGCTATACCGTGACTGTGGTCCAGTTCAATTCACGGTTATCAGCTAAAAACCAGGAGACACCAGCCTGTGGTTGGACAATCATACCTACTGTCTGCTGCAACAAGGGAAGTTGTGGTCTGGTGCTGTAGGATAAGCGCTGGACTGCTAACCACAAGGTCGGTAGTTCAAATCTACCAGCCACTCCTCAGAAACTCTATGCAGGGTTGCTATGAGTCGAAACGGACTTGATGGCACTTAATAACAAAAAACAGCAACAAAGGGAACATACAGAATTTGCTGTAGGGATCGGGTCTAGGGGTCAGCTGCAGGGACCCTCTGTTAGGCTTGGTTGCAGAGACCTCCTGCAGCGATCAGCTGCTGGAACCCACTGCAGGGACCTCGGGGCATCTCTTTGGGCTTGTGGAAGTATAGGGGGAGTTTTAAAGAGACACTGAGACTGCAATGCACTCAAACACCCTAACATGGCAGTTGGTAATACACAAGGCTGCTTTGCGTTGGGGTCAGTTCAGTGGCATCTAACAGCCTGGTATTAGTAAAGCAACAGCGGTTACTTATACTAGCTAGGTATGGGCTGTTTGATCATGTCTGTGTTTCGGACAGATTTCCTGTTTCTGTCTGTGTGCAGATGTGATGATGGAATGATACACGTGGCCTGCTTGGACAATCAATTGTGGGATTGTTGATGTCTACCTGGTAGGACCAGGCCAGCTCCCGACTTCAGAGGCAGCTTTTCTCGTTCTCAAGGACATTTTCCACTTGCCTACCCAGTCACACTACCTGGGAGATGTAAATCCCCGTGCCCTGGCCCCACCACATCCTAGTTCAATCAGTGTCTAGTGCAGTGATGCAGAGACTCTCATGGTGTGACTGTGTCTTTGACATTGTAGCTGGCACAGAGGAGGATCTGAATACATATTGCCTCTTTGTGTATGATTCTCACCCATTGGAGAACCATCCTCTCTCTTTTCTTGGGTGGAGCGAGCCAGTATATCAGCACAGATCGGGTCTGGGTTAGGAGAAAACTGACCTCAAAATGCCTCAGATTTGCTTTTTTACTGTGTGCCTTTTTGCAGGTTTCTTAGCTTCTCTGTGCTTAGAGCAGCCTTGGTGGTGGTGGTGTGCTGTGGCGTCGGTTCCAACTCAGAGTGAGCTTGCATAGGGTTTCCGAGGCTGTAAATCTTTATGGCAGCACAAAGCCTCATCGTTCTCTTGCTGAACGGCTGGTAGGTAGTTTTGAACTGCTGACCATGAGGTTAGCAGTCGGACTCACAATCACTATGCTACTAGAGCTCCTTGAGAGCATTCTTAGTCAGAGAATACATCACAACCAGACTTGCTGGTTCCGATTCCACCTCTATATGTGACTAACAAGTGTCTTAACTTCCCCGTGCCTCAGTTTCCTCATCTCTCAAATAGGGATATTAATATACTTACTGGGCATCGTATGGTTTTATTCGTGTGCAAGGAGCCCTATTGGCATCATGGATTAAGCATTGGATGGCTCACCACAGTTTTGGTGACTGAAACCCACCAGCCATTCCGAGAAAGTTGAGGCTGTCTGCTCCCGTAAAGAGAGACAGACTGGACCGCCACCTCACAGCATTTCCAAGGCTGCCATCTGTACGGTCAAGGGCAGTGGATGTGACTCATGCACATAACCGTCCCTTTGGTTTCCAGGGACAGAGTCTGGGTGGAGGCCAGGCTTACCTGCCCTCACAGCTTGATGACCGGGACTCGGAGCTCAGGGACCGCGAGCGACGGCGGTGACGGCGGTGAGACTTTCGGGGCCGGCTTCGAGATCTTGGGGTGGGGGTGGGAAGAAGGAAATCGGAGGAGGAGGAGAGAGAGATTTTGATCTTGTGATGCACAGTTTCTTCTTGTCCCCAAGTCACCATCCGCCCCCCTACCCATACACATTACCCTGCTTCTTGAGTGAGAATTCAGGGGCATCGAAGCAGGTGTACTACACACAGGTGAGGACAAGGGCCCTCTGAGCATCTCCCCCTGTTGACCACACTCTGGGCAGGAAGCCACCTCCACTTGTCACCTTCCCTCACCTACATCAGGAGTCTGAATTTCAACAGGTACCATGAGGTGGGAGCCAGCCAGGTGCTCCAAGAAGTGGCATTAGCAGCTAGCTCCAGTCATTTTTCAAGTAAATGTGGAAATGCAGATTTTTATGTAAAATATCTCTTTTTTTTCCAATGGAAACTCATTAGGAAGGGAGGGAAAAACAATGAAGCATACAAAACACATTTGCAGAGTCAATTATGTCTCTGGGCCGCCAATTTTGTAACCTCAAGCCTAGAAAATGGAGTCAAGATTCTTAGCGTGGACTGAGGAGACTTAGAGAATTGGCAGCAAACATCATCAATAATAGAAATTACAAACTGAACAATGACTGTCCTTAAGAATAATGAGGGTTCTATTACTACAAAGATGTACGACAGATTCCAGGGCACCTGATGCCACTAACAAAGGCTTGTCAGTGATTTGGGTCAAGCCAGGAAGGACGCCTATGGGAGGTAGAGATGACTCTATCAGGAGGTAGGGTGAAAATTCAGCAAAGGACACAGGGATTCTTCTCAAGTAATAATCAGCATGCCCCATTCCCACTGAGATCCTCCCCATTGCTCTCATGCCAAGCCCACACTAACTCTGAGCTTGACCCCCAGCTCCTGCTTGACAACGACCCTGCCTCTAGCCCAACCTGGCAGAAGTTCCCACACCACCACATGGCTCGTGTTCTGGCTCGGGATGTGTCCTTGATGCTGCTGAGGATGGCAGGTAACCTGCATGCAACATTGAGTGCCAGGTCCTGGGGTCTGAGCATTTTCCCAGTACGTCTTGAATCACAGGAAAGACACCAGGCAGAGCAGGGTTTGAGAAACATGGTCTCAGGTGTGGATGTCAGAGATGGAACCATCTCCTCCTGCCGTCCTCCACCTCTCCTTTCTCTGCCTCAGTTCTCCTCAGTGTGCCAGCACAGGGGGGACAACGGGGACCCACATAGCTGTGATGTGTGCATCAGTCCCATTCAGAGGCGAAGTATATCATGAAGGCAGTGGTGATTCAGTGGTAGAATTCTCGTCTTCCACGGGGGAGACCCGAGTTCGATTCCTGCTGCAGCCACCACTCATCTGTCACTGGAGGCATGTGTGTTGTTAGGAGGCTGAACAGGTTTCAGAAGAGCTTCTAGTCTAAGACTAGGAATAAATGCCTGGAGAGCTCATTTAGAAAATCAGCACATGTTGCAACTGATCATGCAGATGGAGTCACCATGTGACAGTTAGTATGGCATGAGGTAGATTCTATTATTCTCCCCATCTTATAGATGGGGAAAGTAAGGCACAGAGATGTTTAAACAATGAGTGCCTAATCTGCAGCCTCCCTCCTAAACTAGACACCCTCCCCTCATCACCACGTCTCCATGCCAGGACACTGTCTGCCAGCCTATGAGGGCCTGGCTCAGGGATGCTGAAGGAGACCTGTGGCATAGTGGGTTAAGTGAGCATTGGGCTGCTTACCACAAAATCGACAATTCAAACCCACAGGTCCCTCTGAGGGGAAAGATGGGCTGTCTGTTCCCGTAAAGATTTACAGTCTCAGAACCCCTGTGTAGCAGGTCTCCTCTGGGCTGTAGGGCTCCGTGGCTGGGAGTTGGCGTGGGTTAAAGACATGTTGAAGAATCCATGGAAGCTGCATCTTTCTGAGGCCCTGGGGTGGCACTGCGGGTGAATGGGCTGCACTGCAAGGTTGATTTGAACCTCAAGGTCAGTGGTTCAAGCACACCAGCTGCTTCTCAGAAACCGTATACAGGGTCACTATGAGTCAGAACTGACTCAGCGGCACTTAATAACAACGGTGCTTGCTTGTTTAGAAGGAAAGCTGGCTACAGGATTTGGTGAAAATGTTAGCAGGCCCCAACTCATCATGGTGACCCCCGTGCACGCTGGAGCAAAATGCTACACATTCCTATGACGACCCCATGATCACTGTGAGCCACAGGCTTTTCTTGGGCTAATTTTTGGAAGCAGATCTCCAGGACTTTGTTCCTAGCCCATCTTCATATATAACAGTTTTTGAAGCTCTGCTTAAACATGTTCAACACTCTGGCACCAGATCGTCCTTGATCTTAGAAATGCCTTACCTTGCTCAGCTTCTGTGAGCAATTTCTGGGACCCATCCAGCTCCTGGCATCAGGGAGGGGTTGGAAACCTCCCTGCCACTGTGGCTACCTATCCTGGGCCCTGCTGGACAAGTAGGAACCCTGGAGGCTCGACGGTTAAACATAAACACTTGGCTACTAGCCGAAGGGTTAGCACACCTCAGTAGGAAGAACTGGGTCTCTGTCCCTGTAAAGAGTACAGGCTAGGAAGCCCTACGGGGCAGTTCTCCTCTGTCACTTAGTGGCACCCAGAGCAGTATCACGGTACAAGGGTGCTGAGATTTGTGGGAAGTGTGTACACGGTCTGTGATTAGAACGGCAGCATACTCAATGGTAGGATCAGGATTGGGCTCTTGGCTCGAATTGAACAAGCTAATTGACCCAGAAGTGCTCTCAGCTGATGCCAGGCGCCACTGCTTCCTTCCTGAGCATTCTCCAGGCTCTGGTGGTGGCCAGGATGTCCTCGTTCACACTGACCTTAGGTACAGGGCCCCTCTGGGCAGCAGAACTGAACACCCTCCCTGTCCTCCTCCCCAGAGCCGCCTGCCTTTTATCCCTCACTTTAGAAACTTCTTAGTGGGAGATAAAACCTTAGTTGATTGGAAAGCACAGGCACTAAGAGTTGCAGGATATAAAGTAGGTGGGTTGTAACCAAATTTACTTTTAATTTGGCTGGGAACGGAACTCCGCAGGCAGTGCTAGCTGATTTGAATTTCTACTACCAGCTATAAACTATGAAAACAGCTGGGGCCCCATGACTGGGGAAAGAAGGCACGTCATTGAGATCCCCACACGGTAAGTCTCAGCCGCCAGGGCATGTGCACACACGTGACAGACACACACAGCGCACCCGTCTACACTGCAGAGACCAGCTCCCATCAGCACAAGCGTACACAACCATTCCTGTGAAGGCAAACACACACACTACAAACAAGGGCCAGTCATGAAGTACTGCTATCTGAATTCCAGTTCATGCATGCACCAGGGTGTGTGTTTAAACATATCTCTGTGACCAGTGGATTCTCAGGAATACACTTGCCTTAGTCTTATTAGGGTGCCTGCCAAAAAAAAAAAAAAAAAGGTCCAAGCAAACCAGTGGCTTCCAAGAGGATCTGCTGGACCAGTTAAATTCAAAGCAGCTCAGAGGTGATGAGGACTGTTTTTTGGGATTTCAAAGGGATTCTCAAAGGACACAAGCTGATCCTGGGGGCGGATTGTGAAGAAGTCTTTCAGGAAATTGAGAACTGCAATGGGGAGAAAAAGTCAGGAAAGCTGTCCATTTTTCTCCATCACACACTACATCTATCTGCTCAGTCTTCGAGGGTAAAAAGACTGCCCTATGAGGATTTCACTGAGAACCTTTACTCCATCCGACCCCTAGCCCTGATTTCCCTTCAATTGTTTTTGGTTTCCTAAACTCAAATATTTACAAACGCAAGTGTTTAAAAGGGACACAATTTCAGATACTTGAGGATGCCGAAACTATCTTTGGATGTAACATAAATTGAAGCGCACAGAATTTTTTAAGGAAGGGTTACAGAGATAAGAAACATCGCCTTCAGAAGTATACAGACCTAGATGGATGGGAGAATACATAAAGAAACAAACTCCTCATTTGATAGTTTTGTTTAACAAAGGTTTCTGTGGTTTTGTAGCAATACTTTTTGACTGACCCTTGTACACAGAGTGGACACCTGCATTGTATACATTTATATATACTTACAAATGTTAACCTGATGTAAAAATGTACAGACATTTACAAACAATGTGCACACAACACACAAGTGGCAGATATGTGTATGTACATACATGTATAGAGGCTAGAGTACTCGTATGGCACTGTAGGATTAGCACTGGACCACAAGGTCACTTTGAACTGCTAGGTCAGCAGTTCCAACTTACCATATAAAGGGTCGCTATGAGTCAGCACAGACTTGACAGCACTTAATAGCAACAACATGTGGTGGTTGTGTGCCATCGAATTGGTTGCAACTCACAGTGACCCTGTATACGGTTTCCGAGGAAAAGCTGGTGAGTTTGAAATGCCAATCTAGCAGTTCAAACTGACCTTGTGGTTCACCATACCAGGGCACTCTTTCTCCATATATATGTGTGTATGCATGTGTATACATATACACACACAAACACAGAATTCATACGCATGCATTCATAAACATACCAGATACACAGGCATGTGCCCACATGCATTCTTAAGCCCACAAGTTCAGGTACCCACAATTCTGTCTTCTCTCCATCCCTCTCCTTTCCCTCCCATTCGCTCACCCTGTTCCCCCTACTCTCCATTTATCTGGCAACGCCCACACTCAGGTTTTAAGAGGGCAGATTCCCCACCTCCCAAAGTGACAGGGCCTTCTGGGGGAGATCCACTTACTGTTTTTTGTGCTTCCTCTCTTCCTTTCTCTTGCTTTTGGGGCTAGTGGAGCTAAACAAGAAATGACCAATTAACTGAAAGATGCTACATTGCATTTACAGATCAAAGTATGCAAGCAGTTCAAATGCCTGACTGGCTCAAGTCACATCCAAGCAGTTTTGGAACGGACACAGAGTATCTTCTGCCAACTCGTCCACCCACTTGTGTACATGAACTGAGACTGGGGATGGTGCTGAGGCCAAGTTCAGCTTTGGTAGGTTAATAACAACAGGAACAAAGGTAAGAATAACCGTATCTGCTGTCTTTGAGGCTCTATGATGGAGCCGAACACGCTGCAATTACTTTATGTGACCATCTCACAGTCTTTTCCCTACTTCCTGTGGGTGTGGCTACATTTAATTAGGCCTCACTTGTACAGATGTGGGAACTGAACCTCAGATGAGTAAAATGACATGGCCCCAGACCTGGGAGCCCATGATTTTGATGGCTGTTCAATCCATTTGTAAGAGACAAGAGTCTCTTAGCAACTGCACAGAAGCTGCCTCAATGATCTGCAGATGTTCCAATGTTCTGTCCGTTAGTTTTCAAGGGGTTCAGGACCAGGGTGGAATGGGCAAATACTAACTGGGGTTTCAAGCCACACTGACCTGACTGAGGTCCTGTGAAGGAAAACTCTGTAACTTAGCCTGGGCAACGGAGAGGCTCAGCCCTCACAATGAAGTCTGAGTTTGAGTCCCAGCTCTGCTGCTTAATGGCTGTGTGACAGTGGGCGAGGCCTGGCTCCCATCCCTGTAAAGTGGGGTGCTGTCAGGCTGACTTGATGAGTATTGGGGTTCCTGAGTGTCACCTTGTAAAATGAATACAAGGCAGGGATTTGTACCCTGCAAGCTGCTCCAGATGCAGCCAGTGTTACCTCTGGGGCCTGACACACCTCTTCGGAGTCTCCGTTTCCTCATCTGTAATATGGGCATGATAACCATGCCTGTGGCTCAGGGTTGTAATGGGGATGAAATACACACGTGAACAGACAGAGCTTGGTGCCTAGTCTGACTTATGGTGTGTACCCAGGAGCTTTCTACGTTGCCAGTCTACCAGGACGTAGCACTGCAGGGCTGAGGCTGTTTACCCAACCAGACCCGGGGCACCAGCAATGAGCAAGCCTTTCTAAGGAGGAACATTGACAGGACCCACAAGTTGAAAGGTGGGCTTGGAACATGTGGAGAAACCCCTTAACTTTCTTGGGTCTCAGTGTGTCCAAGGACCTCTCCAGACAAGAGAGCCAACCCTAGATGCTTCCCAAAGCCGATTTGGAAAACCAGTAAGCTACAGCCCACAGTCAAAGGCAAGATTCTTACCTGTGTCTTCTCTTCTTGGAGAGGAACCTGGTTCAGGACAAATAAATGGGTGGTGGGTAGAGGAAGGGAAACAAGAAAATAAATGAGTGAGTGGGGGGCTGTTTCCCTCAGCATATGTCAGTGTGTTTGTGGTAAGGCTGCCTGGAGGGGGGGCTGCCTAGCTGACTCTGATCCCTCATTTCTCCTTGGGTTTCAGAGACCATGAAGACCTTGAGGGTCTACCTGCTCTTTATTCCTGGTCCCCACCTCAGAAGGCCTCTGATCCTGGCAACCAGAGTCTGCCCTCACCCGAAACGCAGAGAAATAACCTCAGTGACATGATCAGCTTCCTAATGATCTCTTGGCTCCACCCACCTAGGTGTCCCTGTTTGAAAAGGATGAAGGACAATACCTGTGTCGCTTATGCTTCTTGGAACTTTTCTTCTTCTTCTTCTTGACAGGCGAAGGACTATGTGACGGGGACCTGCCGGGCGAGGGGACACCTGCTTCAGAGGAAGATTCCCAGAGGGGCCTCACCTCTCTCAGAAACACACATCAAGGGCAATCCTGTTAGCCTGCTGTTGGCTGGCAGCTGGTCTAAATGTTAGCATGTGCTCATGTGCATCTCCACCAGCTGGGTGTCCTGCGGTGGCAGTTTGTGTGGTGTTCTGATACTACAAGTGATGCCACCAGTATCTTAAATCCAGCAGGGTCACCCATGGTGGACAGGTTCCAGCAGAGTTTCCAGACTAAAACAGGTGAGGAGATAAAAGGCCTGCTGATCTTCTTCCTCAAAATCCTGCCCGACTCGCCTGCTGTGGACATGCCATCAGGAGCGATCAGTTGCTGGGGGTGGGAGGCATCTTGCATGACCAGTGAGGGTGAGGGAGGTGGGCTGGGGGTGGGGGCATCGTGGCTTGCACCCTAGCTGGAACAGTGGAATCATGGGAATGACATAGGACCACGCCATGTTCCTCCTATTTCACATAAGGCTGCTGTGAGGTAAGAGTTGACTTGGCAGCTTGTCTATGTGTCTGTCTGTCTGTCTCTCTGTGTATGCTCTCATGCATACTCCCACATATTTCTAAGTAGGGACCATTGCTACCTTCCTTTTAAAGGCAGGGAAGGGCAGTTCAGAGAGGTAAAGTAACTCCCAGCTAGGAAGAGACGAGCTGGGGTTTAAGTTGAGGTCTCTGTCCCTGCTGACGCTGCCCTGGGCCATGAAGATTTCTTTCTGCTTCTCTCTCGAAGCTGTGCCCCTTTCATGGACTTTGTTGTCTCCTCTGCCCTACCTTGGTAAGCCTCAGCCTCCTAAGGAGTATCTGGTAGGCTGTAGTCAGCACTGTGGATACCATAAAGGGGTTACCCCAGAAACAGGCTGCCTAGGCTCACGAGGACCAGGAGACACAAACCTTACCCACTACCATCCAGTCAACGGGGACTCAGCAGCCCTGTAAATAGGGTAGTACTGCCCTAAAGGGTTCCCAAGACTACATTACAGAAGCTGGCGGTCCCATCTTCCTCCCAGAGCAGCCGATGGGTTCGAACTGCCAACCTTCTGGTTAGCAGCCAAGTGCTTAACCACTGACCCACCAGGGCTCCTTTTGGCTGAACTAGTTCCCAGAAAACCTGGGTTGGGGGCACATCATCCAGAAACTGCTCTCTGCTGCCCCCTGCAGGCTTCTCTAAGCACTGCCTCCAAAACAAGGTTTGGTGTGTGTTCCTTGCCTCTCCAGAATTTGAGCCCACCTTGAACTACAAAGTCGGTGGTTCAAACCCTATACAAGGTCGCTAAGGGTCAGAACCAACTCAATGGCACTGAACAGCAGCAGTCTGGGGCTGCAAACACAGTGTGCTTTTAATCTCTTGGTAGACGAGTGGAAGCCTAGACTTCGACAACTGGAAGTCTTTTGAAATACTAAAACAAACCAGGAGAAACTACATATAGGATATTAAAGGTTATAGCAGGAGAAATGTAGTTTACTATCCTTGGCATTTATCCTGGTTTGTAGGGTGAATTGAGAAGTCTGGGCTACGGTGTGGTAGGCCTGTCTCTCTAACTAAGCCTTCCATTCTTATCTCTAAAATAGACACAGGGTGGCTAATCGAAAAGGTTGGCAGTTCGAACCCACCTAGCTAGAGATAGGTCTGATAGTCTTTGCTGTTATTGGGAAGTGCTGTCTAGTTAGTTCCGACTTGTAGTAACCCTGGAGTGGGCTGGTGGGTTTGAACTGCCAACCTTGTCCTTGTGGACAGTCCAGTGCTTATTCTACAGTGCCACATCAGGACTCCAGTGTACTTTGTTGTTAAGTGCTGTTAAGCTGGTTCTGACTCATGGTAGCCCTGTATAAGGTTTCTGAGGAGCAGGTGGTGAGCTTGAACCGCCAACCTTGAGGTTCCAACTGAATTCGCGGGCTGCCATAAATCTTACAGATTAGAGAACCTTATAGGGCTTGTGACTCTTGTCATATGAAGTCACCTTTAATGAACTGGATGGCACTGAACAATAGGACACCATATTTTTTTTTTTCCTTCAATCTTTTAAGGCTTAGTACTCTTACCTTCTTCTCTTCTTCCGGGTGGATTTCTTCTTTTTCTTCTTACCCCTGGAGTAAGGCGCTGGCATTAGGTCTTTGTCACGGGAGGCACTGTGGGAACAGAAGGCCAAGTGTTAAGGACCAAAAGGTTGTAGTCCCAGAAGGACCCCAGTTCCCTGAGGAACCAGGAGCTCATTAACCGCTGTGTGAACGATTTGGTTACACTTCAGATTAAGTGCCTCAAATAAGGAGTTAATGCCGCCCTAATGAGACAGATGCTCAGCGTTACCTAAACACCAATTGATTATTTAAAACAGCTATAGAGGTTAACTACTTCTTAATAGATTATTGAATTTGCAAATGGCTCGCCTTGGTAAATAAATCACTTTTTAAAGTATTAACCAGCCATCCCACTCCCACCCCTATGTCCGTCTTTCCTGCTGGAAGTGTAATTGGAGACAGAAGGCTTGTGCACTGGCAGCTGATTATCAAATATCTATTTGCCAAATATTATTTGCCAAAGTCTAATGTAACTAGATACGTATCTCATAGTGCCTCACCGAACCTCAAAAAACTCTACTCTTCAAGAATAATTATTTCCCGTTCAATTAAATTCAAATGCTCAGGCTGCAGTAAAATGAAGGCAGGTTATCTCCCTATTATAATTGGGACTGGCTCCAAGACAATTTTTTTTCCCCAAAAAAAACACTATCATATGGCCAAGGGAGGTTGTTTTGGATGAAAAACTGCTTGGGAATTTAGACATGCTAAATCAGTTGAACCTCAGTAGTCAAAAAATGAATAGTAATATTAGTGTCATTGTTAATAATGCAAGCAGCGTTTATTCACTACTGCTTAGGAGCCAATAATTGTCTATATTTCAAGAGCTAGAGAAACACACAGGGTGGCCTGACCTTGTGAGATTCATTCTTACCATCTGTGAAATGGGGATACAGTTGCAGGAAGCTGCCCAGGGTGGAAGTGGATTTGGCCCCAGGCCAGTATGATTTCTCTAGCGTCTTCCTGAACTTGCTTGTGTGACTTGTCTCTTGGAAATTACTCAGCTCTTTAATGTTGTTGTTAAATGCCATCAAGTTGGTTCTGACCCACAGCAACTCTCTATAGGGTTTCCAAGGAGCAGCTGGTAAGCTTGCACCACAGACCTTGCAGTCCAGCGCATTAACCCACAGCGCCACACAGAACGTCATACTATGTTGCACTATGTAATTCCATTTTAAGATTCTACATCATTATGCCTAGTAGAAAGAAAAATAGGGCTTCAAAAAGTTTATGGAGAGAGCAAACAAGATGGCAGATTGGGTGGAAGTGCAGTAAAGAGCTCCGCCAACAACAACACAGAATACCCAACCAAGCAGGCTCAGGGGATG
>NW_006408596.1:8567453-8591218 GCF_000296735.1 Chrysochloris asiatica
TACAGTCCAGAAACAGAGGACCCTAGGACCATCAAGAGAGGAACGCACAAGCAGAATGCGGGACCTTATCCAGAGAAGCAGCAGTGCCAGAGATGGAGGCATAGAGACAGGGAGTGGCTGAGGACTAAGAAGAGAAGGACTAAGAGCTGCTGGCCAGGAGCAGACTTGCAGACTGTGCCCTTCGGAGCTATAAATCATTATATATGCCTGAGTGGTTTTTTTGTTTGTTTGTTTGTTTGTGTGTTTTTTGAAAAAGCTAAAGTGAATAGAGAGAAATACTGTTAACTGACGGTACATGGAGGGGATTATAATCAATGTAATGAAACAAGGTATATATGAATGGTTGAATGTGAAACTGATGATGTGCCCTGTAAACTTTCACTCAATCCACAATGAAAAAAAAAGTTTTTGGAAACTACTGTGGGTTAATGCATTGGACTGCAAAGTTGGCAGATCAAGCTCACCAGCTGTTGTTTCTTGGAATTCCTACAAAGATTCACTATGACTTGGAACCAATTTGACAACACTTAATAACAACAACACACATAGTGAAGTCTATCCCCTTACTATATATGAAGAGCTTCAAAAAGACTTCAAGTAAAAGTCCTCAATCTAGGTAACAGTAGGTGAGGGTAACGTGTACACAGCTTGATGAAGGGAAAGGACATCACTAGAAAATACACAAGAACAAAGGAGCTGTGATGATATAGGTAACAACCACCAAAAATCCATGTGCAGGTAAATCTGTAGTGTATAGGAATAGATATGCAGCATGGTGTGGTTCAGTGCCATTGAGTAGGTTCAGACTCATAGCAACCATTTATAGACTTTCTGAGAAGCAGCTGGTGGGTGAGTTTGAACCACCGACATTGTGGTTCAAACCGACCTTTCAATCAGTGCATTGCCTGCAACATCATGCATGTACACATGTATATATGATCGAGTATGCATATGTGTATGATTCTATGTGACTGCATGCACTTACAGGTAAAATACAGCACAGAGAGAGTCACAGTTCTGGATAGGTCTTAGACATAACCAAACTCCTCACAGGATTGGAGTTCTGGGTTTGAGGGAGTAGGACTGTAGTCTCCTGGGACATCTCAGTCAAGTGACACAATACGGTTCATTAACTAGGGTCCACATCCTACTTTGGTGAGTAGGGTTTGAAGTCAGAAATGCATGCAAATGGCCTTTCCAGAAGCAGCTGTTGCTCTCTACTCCTCCAGAGCAAACATAAAACTTGACCCATGACCTCATCTACTTTGAGATCAGAAGAACTAGACAGTGCCCAGCTACCACTGCTGACCATTCTGATCAGGACTACACCAGATGGGCCTTGATGAGAGAAACTATACATCAGAACATCATATCCCTATTAACAAAAACAAAAACAAAACCCAGACAAACGAGGCTGGTTAGAATGGAATACTCTCCAAGACTAATTGTCCTATAGTCTTTAAACCTTGTAGCCAAATAGCAAATTGGTTTACAAACTAATGACTACCACTCTTAGGTTTTGTGCTCCCTTAAAAAAAAAAATCCATCTATATAAGAACAAGTAATCAGTAATTAATTAATGTGCTCGACTGCAAAGTCGGTTTAAACTGCAAGATCGGTGGTTCAAGCTTACCAGCTGCTCCTCGTAAACCCTATACAGGGTCACTATGGGTCGGAACAGACTTGATGACACTTAACAACCAACAATTACTTTAAAACACAGATCAGACTGTAAGGCACAGGGAAATGAGATTACTGGACAGGAAACCACCAGAACTGAAATAAAGAGAATGCTCACAGACTGTGAAGAATGCAACCAATGTCACTGAACATCCTGTGTAAACCTTCACCACAAACAACAAACCACCCCACAATAAAACAGAACAAAAATCTTCAACTGATTGATATTTTCAACAGAGTCACTTTTAGAAGGTATCATAGGAATTCAATACCTGGCTACTTAACCTGTAGTTCCAAGTAATAAAGCACACAGCACTGTACACATGTGTCAGAAGCAGACCAGCGGGCTGCATGAAAGTGCTGGACCACTTGGATGGCGAGCAAGAAGAGTCTGGTCACTGATGAGTGACCGAATGATGGAAGAATAATGGATGGAATTATGTAGCCGCTTGGTGGTTATCTTATTTTCTATCAAGCTTTCCCAAACCCTTTTCGTCCATGTCAATTCTGACTCCTAGTGACCCTTTAGGACAAAGCAGAACTGCTTCCAAGGGTTTCCAATATTCAGTCCTTACATCGTTCTCCCATCCCACTAACAGCCACCAGGAATTTGTGGTGGGGGAGGAGGGAGCATTCACTACAGAAGTACTTAAAAAAAAATCTTATAAAGCATATCTGGCCCAATAGGGGACAATGTGAGGTTGCAGGTGACTACTGTAACTTGGGGGAAGCCCAGGTTTCAGGCAGAGCAGGGTTTGAGAACCATGGTCTCAAGTGTAGATTTCAGAGATGGGACCATCTCCTCCTGCCTTCCTCCACCTCTCCTTTCTCTGCCTCAATTCTCCTGGGTTTGCCAGCACAGGGGGGACAACGGGGACACACGCAGCTGTGACATGTGTAGCGGCCTCATTCAGAGAGTGAAATATGACTCGTTACACTCAGGACTGTCAAATCAATTCCAGCTCTCATCAACCCTAGAGGACAGAGTAGAACTCCTCTGTAGGGTTCCCGAGGCTGCAAATCTTTACAAGAGCAGCCAGCCTCCTTTTTCTTCCACAGATCAGCTTATGAGTTTGAACCACCAGCCTTGTGATTAGCAGCCCAACATTTAAACCACTGCACCACCAGGACTCCCTGAGATGTCTGAGCCTTTATAATCAGAGTCAGGGATATTCAGTCCTCTTCCGGTTCCTGCTCAAACAGGTCTCAGTTTCCTTATCTATAAAATGGCTCTGATGAAGCATAAACAGACTGGATTATAGCTGGGGAATTTTGCTAATAAGCATATAATTTTCTCCCTGTCACTGGGGGATAGATATAGGCTAACGAAGGGAGGTACTGGAAAATTCATTTGAAGATTCCAGGCCAGCCGAGGTTGTTGAATTGCACAGACAGCCTCACAAACAGAAGCCAAAGGTGGATCAACATGGAAAACCAGAGAGCAGGTGTGATAGTGAAGTTTTGTGTCAGCTTGACTGGGTCACAATTCTCAGTGGGTTAGCAGGTAACTTAAGCTCCCCCATGATGAGTCATGTTGTGAGCAGCCAGTCAACTGAAAGGAAGTTTCATTGGGGTTGTGGTTGAGCTTGAGCTGGTACTAAGGTGTGTCCTTTGGATCCGAGGTCCCTGCACTGTGAACTTCTAGATCCAAGGAAGACTGATGCCAAGGTGCACGGAGATTCCCAAGGAATGCTGGGCTTTCAGGTGCAGAAAAGAGACAAGAATCTTTCTCCAGAGCCGACACAGACAGAAAGTCTTCCCTTAGTGCCAGCACTGTGAATTTGGACTTCCAGCCTCCTACAGTGTGGCAAAATGAATTTGTTGAAGGCACCCACTTGTATTTCTGTTGAACAATGCTAAAGAACTCAGCAGGGCATGGACCATCTCTTCAGGTGACAAAATATGGCGGCTCTGAAGCCACAATTTAAGATCATGGAGACTGGAGCTCAAACTTCACTGTGTACTTACTGGCTGCCATATTTTGGGCAGTTACTTGATGAGGAGACTTTGAAAGTTTGTAGAACTGGCACAAGAGCATGGGGCTTGGTGACCTAAGGGACACACCCATTTTGCACCCTCCAACTGGACATCCCATCAGGGTGAGAGGATGGTAAGGGTCTTACCTGCGTGCATTGGCAGGACTTGGTTTCCGGCAGGCCTTGTCTCTCTCCCAGCTGTTGGTGCCCAAGGCCTCAGTGGCCAGACGCTGACCCAGCTTTTCCGAGGGGCCATCTTGAGCTGGGACCACAGGGCTGCTCTGGGGCTCTGCCCTACAGAAGAAATAAGGAGGCAACAATATTAGGTTGTGGCAGACACATGTACTGCTCACCAGACATGCCTGAGACTTCCCAGTATTTCCCAGGTCCCCTTGTGGTAGGCTGGGGTCTTGAGGTTATCTTGGGCTCATGGCCTCAGAGAGGGAGTTGTGTTGGGGGCCACTGAGTCGACCCCATGTGACAGAGGAGAACCGCCCCACAAGGGTTTCGAGGCCGTCATCTTTATTGGAGGAGAACACCAGGCTTTTCTCCTGTGGTGCCAATCTCTCAGTTGGCAACTAAGCATTTCACTCTTATGTGTCATCCCAGTTCAAGGTCCTCAATGTGCCTTCTCCAGCTCTTTTCCTCTGCCACTGTTACTGGGACTTGGGAGGTCACATATTCTGAGAGCCTAGGAAAGATGCCTGAAGCCCATCAGACTTTGCCGGAGAGGAGTAAGGTGTAATCAGGTTAAGGCCCTGCAATTTGGGAGTCTGTACTGCAGCGTCACCCTGCCTAGCGGGACTAAACCACAGACAGATGCTTATGGTGGTGCTTAAGTGCCACTGAGTCAGTTCCAACTCACAACCACCCTGTAGACGGTGTTGAGGAGTGGCTGGTGAATTTTAACTATCCACCTTGTAGTTCAAACCTACTTTGCAGTCCAATGCATTATCTCACAGTGCCACACCAGGCAGAGGCTAGAAGCCATTCAAAAGAAATTCTAGGATCTTTGCTCTCTCAAAGTATAAATGGGCATCCAAGCACAGCAGAATTCATCCCACTCCTTCCCTAGTCCCAATCCATTTTTGTACCTAACCTTTGCCCAGTCATCTCATCTTTCTGTCTCAGTTTCCTCAGGTATAAAATAAAGAATATTGGGTTTCTGAGGAGTAGCTGGTGGGTTTGAACTACTGCTAATCACCACACCATAGCAGTCTCTACATTTTTGGGTTGTTATGAGGACAACAGAAGAATACGCAACATGCAAGCAGAAAGGCTTGAAGTCGGCCGGTTCTCTTTCTCTTCACTGCCTTTTAAACTGAACCTTCAACTAAGACTCCTTGGCTCTGGTGTGGCCCTGTGGGATAAAGCATTGGACCACAAGGCCGGTTTGAACCAAAAAGGTTGGCGGTTCAAACTCACCAGCCACTCCTTGGAAACCCTATACAGGGTCACTATGAGTCAGAACCGACTTAACAGCAGCAGATATGAAGGTGCCCTGGTGGTGCCGTAGGTTAAGTATTGGGTTTCTAACTTCAAGGTCAGCAATTCAAGCCCACCAGCCACTCCTCGGGAGACAGAAAAGAAAGGCTGGCTGCACATATAAGAGATTTACAGCCCTGGACAACCTACCCAGGTGGTCCTTCCTGCCCTGTAGGGTCACTGTGAGTCAGCATGAAGTCAGTGACAGTGGGTTTGCTTTAACCAACAAGAGGTCCTCTCCTTGTTCCCACGATGGCCTGGAGTTCTCTTCCCAACATCACTGGGAAATGCCGTGAGTTTGGCCCAGAGAGGGAAAGGAGGGGGCCTACTCAAAAGCCTGCCTCTCAGATTTCCTGGCTCCTGGTGTGACGCTCGCTACAGGATAATGCACTGGACTTCAAAGTCAGATTGAGCCGCAAGGTCAGTGGTTCAAACCCAACAGCCGCTCCTCAGAAAACATACAAAGGGTCACTACAAATCAGAACTGACTCGATGGCACTTAACAAGAACCAGGAGTAAAGGAGCCTGGTGGCACAGTTCTTAAGCACTCAGCTGCTAACTGAAAGGTCAGTGGTTTGAGAGAAGCAACGACACCAGAGATGGGGACGTGGAGAGAGGGAGCAGCTGAGGACTCTAGATTCATGGAAAGAGAGGGACTGAGAGCTGGCGACCAGGAGGCAGACTTGCAGAATGTGCCCTTTGGTGGTGCAAATTATTATATATGCCTGAGTGTTTAAAAATATATATATACATCTAAAATGAATAAAGAGAAATACTGTTAACTGATGGTACATGGAGGGGATTCTAATCACCGTAATGAAACAAGGTGTATGATTTGTTGAATGTAAAACTGATGATCTGCCCTGTAAACTTTCACTCAATCCATAATGGAAACCTTCTGTAGTCTGTAAAGGCTTCAAAGGGTATTCAGATTCTCTGACAGTCTTACCATCCAAAGATGGAGCCTATCTCTCCTTGCCTTGAATGTGGGATGGCCTCAGTGACGGGTTTTTAATGAATAAAAAGTGGGAGAATTAATACAGCATGACTTTGAGATGATGAACGACAACTCTGCCTTGTTCTCCTGAATTGGTCAATCTGGAAGGAGCCGGCCGCATGTCCTGTGGACAGGCTCCACATGGTGAGGAACTGAGGCCTCCAGCCGACATCCATGTGAGTGAGCCACGCTGGGCATGGATCCTCCATCCCCAGTCAAGCCATCAGATGAGTGCACCTGGCTGACTTCTCAACTACAGCCCATCCAGCTGGACTCCTGACTCAAAACTGTGAGACCTGGTACTTGGTGACTGCTCTTTTATACAATAATGATTTGCCACAGAGTAACGTACAGCTGACTACGTGGGTATCTGTGAGGAGTATGTTCCAGACTGAGGAAATAGCAAACTTGAAGACCTTGAAGAGGGCTCATGCTCGGCATGAAGGAGGAGCAGGGTTAAAGTGCAAAGAGGTGAGATCAGACAGGTGGACAGAGACAGTCAAAGAAATCTTTGTAGATCTGGGAAGACCTTCGGATTTTCTCTAGATGGTGAAATGGGAATCCTCCGAACAGAGGATTGATCTGGTGTGGCTCACATTTAGAAGCATCCTTGTGGCAGCTGAGAGGAACACAAGACTGAAGGGAGCAGAGGGAAAAGGCAGGGAGACTGTGATCTTTAAGGTTTGGGCCAGAATTCTCAGTGCTTCAGCAGTTACGATGTCAGAATTCCCCGTGATGAGACCTAATGTAATATGATCCCTTCCTCTATGATGTGATCCACTCTGATCTGAAGTCATGATTGACACTCAGCTCTGTGCTATTTGTTCAGTGAATGATGGAATGGATCAACACATGCACTCTGATGATCACTATGATTCAGGCACCTCTGTCCAAGTTCAGTCTCTCCGTTCAAACAAAGAAGAAACACAACTTCTTGGAGGGGACCCATCTGAGGTCATGCATCACAAGCGCCTCCCCATTGCAGCCCCCACCAGCTTCCTTCCCTGCCTCTAGCTTTGTGTCTTACTGAAGTGTTCCCTCTTCACTGAGGAGTACCAGTAGCTGCCTCGTTTTTTAACCACACAGTCCTTCAACGCTGCAAAAAAAATACTTAAAAGAATGTGAGCTCTTTGGGGGAACCCCTAAAACAGGAGAGCCAAGAGTCGGCACACTCCGCTTCACAGAGGGAGGAGCTAGAGCAAAAAATGAATTTCTTCAGGCCCCCCACTCATTCCTGCCCATCAGCAACCTGGAACTTCTTTGCTGCTCCCCGTATCCATGGCAACTAGCAGGTTTTTGTGCCTCCAATAGGAGTCAGAGCTGAACTGTCAGCAAAAGCCTCCAGGATGCAGGACTCCCAGCCCCTCCCCTGCTGCCCCAGCAATGGGCCTCACTCATCAAGCCGGCCTGCCAAGTGCGCAGGGTTGAGAGCAAATCCTCACGCCCCGGGTACAAGATTGAGTCAAACACTATTATTTTGTGGACTCAAATAGTGCCAGAGCTAGCGGTAAGGGCCCAGCACCAGCCCACCGCTGTATAGAATGGGGAAATTGAGGCTCCAAGAAGGGGAATGCTAAAGCCCTATGCTGATTCATGTCAGTGCTGTAGCTGGAACTATGATCTTAGGACTCCCAAGTCAGTGCTCTTTTCACATCCTTTTTCTGGTGCAGTGTTCTTGCTCACGGCCATCGAGCTGCTTCCCACTCATAGAGACCCTATGGTTCCCACTCATAGTATAGGGCTTCCGAAGAGCAGCTGCAGGGTTTGAACTGCTGTCCTTGTGGTTTGAAATCCAGTGCAGATCCTACAGCATTACCAAATGCCTAGTAGGATAAGTACTAGAGTGCTAACCACAAGGTCAGCGGTTCAAATCCACCAGCCACTCCTCGAAAACCCTAAACAGGGTCGCTGTGAGTTAGAACCAACTTGAGGGCAGTTAGCAACAACAATGTGCCAGACAAGGAGCCCTGGTGATGTAGCAGGTTAAGCATGGGGTTGCTAACTGCAAGGTCAGTGGTTCAAAGCCACTGGAGGCTCCACAGGAGAAATATAACGTCTGTCTCCTTAAAGCTGGACAGTTTCAGAAGCCCTAGGGGACAGTTCTACTTTGTTCTGTAGGGTCACTGTGAACCAGAATTGACAGCAGTGAGGTTAGTGGGTGTATGCCAGGCGCTGGGAGAAACACTCGGCATGCACTGTCTCCTTTGGGCTCCAAGAAGTCCCGGGCAGGCATTATCATCTGCTATGTATATGAGGACAATAGAGCCAGACATGTTCTGCTGCAAACACCCAGCTGCCCTGCCCGCTTTCAACAACTCATCAGAGAGGTGAAGAGGGACTGTGGACAGCCTTCGGACTCACAGCGACCCTGTAGAGGGTTTCCGGGAGTTCTGGGAGGGGTTGGTGAGTCTGAACTGCAGACCTTGTCGTTCAAAATAGTCTGTAATTTCCTTCTGACAGGAATGTGGCTTGTGTGTGGAGAGATGTATGGAGAAATGCGGCACAAAGCTTTTACTTGACTACTAATCTAACGTTTGGTGGTTTGAACCCAGCCACCATCCCCAAGAATCTATTCCTATAAAAATTATAGCCAAGAAAACCCTATGGGGCAGTTCTACTCTGTAACACCCAGGGTCACCATGAGTTGGAACTGACTCACCATAAACAGGTTCTAGTCGTCTGTCAAACTGTAACCAGAGCACATTATTGCACAAACGGAACTGGTGTTTGGCCATTAGATTCCTCCTGACACTTCTTACTTCTTTCCATCCAACTAAAGCACGTCTTATGTGTGGGAACCCTGGTGGCATGGTGGATCAAGCAATGGGCTGCAAACCAAAAGGTCAGCGGTTTGAACCCACCAATGACTCCATGGGAGAAAGATGAGGCTGTCTGCTCTGTAAAGACTTATAGCCTCAGAAACCCTCGGGAGCACGTCTATTCTGTCTTGCAGAGTTGCTGCTGTGAGCCAGAATGGACTTGACGGTGGTGGGTTTTGAGCTTTCAAATCCAGCATCTCTCTAAAGTGCACCGTGTGGGGAGCCCATCCCCCTTGCTCAGACTAGAACACGGAGGACCAAGAGGCCAAAGAACTCGCTTCCCACACAGAACACAGGCCCCAGGGACTGTTCTCCTTGCATTGCAGCTGTTTTTGCCCCACATTTGCAGTCACTCCATTTCCACGGCAAAGAGAAGCTCAGACTCTCATGCCTCGGAGTTGACCAGAACATCCAAGACCCATCATGGGGCTAACACAGCCCAGGGATTTGCTGGATTTACTTAGTGTGTGCCCTGGTTCCTGGTACTTCAGCTAGGGCTATGCCAACATCCTGGCCTGAGGTCTGGCCTCTCCAAGTCCATTTCAAAGTTAACACAGTGAGTTCAGCCTGGGGAAGGCTGATCTGAGGGAGCTGCGATTTTTTTTTTTTGGCTTTGATGGCACTTGAAGGGAGACTATGGGCTCCAAGGAACTTCTGTGGGAGACCTTACTTCAAAGATGGGGCAGGGGGTGTGTTCATCTTAGTAGAAACTGAGTGGAAAATGAGCGGAAGTTTGGTGAAGTGAAGCCAGCATCTCCCTCCTTATTTCATTCATGTATTAAACAGGTGCTAACTGAACATGTACTTCCTATCAGATTTCAAGAACCCTGAAACAACCAAAACACAATCCCTGTTCTCAGGGAATTCCGAGTCTAGAATAGGGAACCCACGCCTGTTGAGTAGGTTGCAGCTCATATCAACCTCATAGGCTAGAGTAGAACTGCCCCACAGGGTTTTCGAAGCTGTGAATCTTTACAGAAGCCGACGGCCTCGGTTTGCTCTTGCAGAGTGGCTGGTGGGCTTGAAGTTAGCAGCCCAGGGCTTAGCCCACTATACAACCAGGGCTCCTTCTAGAAGAGGACAGAGAATCCTAAACTGGGAAGAATAACATGGTAGAGTAAGTAAGGACTCCTGGTGTGAAGCTGTAGGAGCAGTACTAGAGTGTGAACCACAAAGTCAGCAGTTCAAGCCCACCATCTGCTCCTTGGAAATCCTATGCAGGGTTGCTATGTGTCAGAACCAACTTGATGGCACTTAACAACGAACAGTTAGTACCAGGGTCCCTGGTAGCACAGTGGGTTACATGATGGACTGCTGACCACAAGCTCAATTCTAATCCATCAGCTGCTCTTTAGGAGAAAGATGAAGCTTTCTACTCCCACAGAGATTTAAAAGCTTCAGAAACCCTATAGAGAGTCACTGTGAGTTAGAACCGACTTGATGGCATACAACAACATAGTAAGTGCTCGCCATCAATCTGTCAGTTTGTTGTCCTCTGGTGGCTTCTGTGTTGCCGTGATGCTGGAAGCTATGCCACCAAGATTTCAAATACCAGCAGGGTCTTCCGTGGTGGCTAGTGGTCTGCAGGACTTCCAGACTAAGACTAGGAAGCAATGCCTGGCAATCTACTGGACTTCTGAGCATCAGTCAAGGAAAACCTTATGGATCACAAGCAAACAACGTCTGGTCTAGAACTGGAAACAAGGTCCCTGGATTGGAAGAATCATTAAATGGTGCTGAACTAGGCAACATTTCTGCTTTTATATACAAGGCCACGAGGAGTTGGAGCCAGACAAACAAATTCTCTTATACAGAGAAGCTCAGGGGTCTGGAAAGCAGAGAGGGCACCAACCCCAGTGTTGGGAAATATGAGCAGTTCATCAATGGAGAGCTTCCAAGATGAATGGAAATTGAGCAAAGGCGTATGCAAAGACCTGGCATGAAGACTAGGTGCTGGGCCTTCATGTAAATGCTGAAGATACAGTCAGTTGGCCTAAAGGTCGAGGGCTCCTGATCAGGTAGACAGGTGCACAGGAATCGCTAAGTTTTTTTGTTTCTTTGTTTTGGGATGCAGGTGCTGATTCAGTAGGTCTGGGCTTTCTGGCAAAGGCTACAGCATTACCAGCCAGCGCCAGGTAATGCTGATACAGGCAGGTTGGAATCACTCCTGGAGCAGACTGTAGATTTTATAAGGCCTGGATTTGATCCTGGGGTTTGGCCATGCGGGTTCCTCCTGAAACAGCTTCAAGTGATTGCATTCTTGTTCAGAGAGTATGTGCAAACATCAAAGATTTCTTGTACATCAAAAATTGCCCAGTTCAAGTACAGGTCAAAGGACAAAGGAACCATATGGAGAAAACTCAGAGCATTTCTGACCCAGTTCAGACAAGCAGGCCGGACTCCCAACCTGCCAGGGTTTTGAACTCTCATCACAGAGCACATCTGATTGCTGCCCTCCAATCAGCCCCACACCCGCTCAGTCATTTCTCCATCCACTGGTCCCACCAGTCAGTTGCCTTTGGGCCTGATGAGAAATCCAATGGCAAAAGGCAGATGGGCTGGATGGATGGGAGGGCCAGAAATGCAGGCTACCTCCAACTTAGGAATGAGCTGAGTTCCAAGGTGCTCTGGTTATTCACCTGAACAGGCTAAGAAAGGTATTTAGCGGATCTGGGAAAGTGCCCTGAGCTTGAAGCCTAGTTGATCCAGGTTCAAGCCCTGGTTCTGCCCAGCTGTGCCACCATGGGTGGGAGTAACAGTGGCTTCAGCACAGGGTCCACTCAGAAGCTTTCTACTAGCTGGAATGCAGACAGGGAGTAAGAGTGACTGACTGGGTTTCCCAACCTTGGGCGGGACTGGCATCTCAGCCATGGCTGGAGGAGGCACAAAGCAAGAAACAATCTTCTGGAAAAAGGGAAACAGCCACCTAGCCTCACAGAAAATGCTCAGCCCAGGCCAGGAAAAATCTTGGGACAAGGCCTGGGAAGGGAAGGAAAACAAGTCCCAAGAGGTGTTGCTGGGGACCACTCACTCATCTAGTCTTCTTTCTGTCACTTAACACGTTTACTGAGCACCTACGAATGAAATCACTTTCAGCTGTTTCAGGAGGAGATCACATGGTAAAGGGCTGTGCTGGTGTGTCTTGGCCAACCCACAGGATCAAGTCCAGACCCTTAAAGAACCCACAGTCGCGTTGTTCCAGGTGTACTCCCAGCCTGGCTGCATTGGCATAGTGTAGTGCATAGTTGGTAATGCAGTAGCACGAGCGCAGACCTACTGAATCAGCATCTGCATTCTAAAAATCTCAAGTGATTCCTGTGCACGTGCAAGCCCTGTTCTCAGAAGCACTGCCCTGTGAAATACCTCTAGGGATGGGAAGAAAGAGGAGGGCAGAAAGTCAATGTAACAGAGTCGTTGTTAGTAAGTGACACAAATAGGTAAGGGCTCAGCTATTTCCCATAAGATTGGTGGTTCATCTCCACCCAGAGGTGCAGCAGAAGAAAGTTCTGGCAGTCTTTTTTCCCAAAAATCAGCCCTTGAAAAGCTCCCAGAACACAGTTCTGCTCTGGCACACACGGACTCAGAATTATGCTGATTATGTAGACGATTAGCCAGTAGTGTATGCCCTTCTGGAAAGGCAGAGCCGGGAAAGGGAGGTTTGAAGGTCACTAGCAAGGCAGTTGCAATTTGGGATAAGGTGGGCAAGGAAGCATTCATTGAGCAGGTGACTTCTGCACCTGAGGGAAGAGTGTAACAGACAGAGAGCACAGCCTGCGCATGGCCCTGAGATAGGAAGGCGTCTCCAGGCATCTGAGGAAGAGCGGAAGGCCGGTGTGGCTGCAGGTGAGCAAGCGAGAGGCAACATAACAGAAGTGAAGTGGGAGAGGTGATGGCAGCCAAGGTCATGTCTGATCTGGTGGGACCATTTGGCTTTCCTTCTGTGAGACATGAGCGCCCAATGAAGGGGCAGGGGTTGAGTCACATGTCAAAGACTCCCTCTGACAGTGTGCTGAATGGAGACAAGCAGTGAACTGAGAAGGAGGCCAGTAGGGAGATGGCTGCAGAAACCCATGCGAGAGAAGAGGGTGAGTGGACCAGTGTGACAGCTCCAAGTAGCAGCGAGAAGTGATTGGATTCTGGACAAATATTGCAAGTAGAGTCCACAGTTTACTGATTAATTCCTTATGAAATGTGAAAGAAATACAGGGGTCCAGGGAAATTCCAAGGGTTTTGACCACCGCAACTGAGTGGGGATGTCACTGACTGAGGAGGAGAGCAGGGTGTTCTAAAGGCTCTCCAGTGTTCTGGTTGGGCACGGTGGCTGCGAGGTGCCAGTTGAACACATATGGAGATGTCAGGAGGGCAGGAGAATTCATGAGTTCAGGACAAATGAGCACTGGGGAAATACGAGGAGGCTTCAAAAACTTCGTGGACTAATTCCATCATCCTTTCATTCTATGAACCTTCTGACACCTCCTTGAACACTTAGGAAGTGTGAATACTGAGAAGGACTTTAAAGCCAGGAGACAGGATCCTCTAGGGAGTATGATGGCACACCTGGCTACGTGAGGTGGGAAGGCCATGTACCAGAGGAGCTTCAGGATAATGAGGTGGCTCAGCAGACACGTCCCTGCTGGTGAACGAGCTCTTAAAATACACTCATCAAGTGGCTGACTCCCCCAATTCATTCGACTTTGTGGAACTCCCCATCCAGAGGAAGTGCTGGGTCATAAAAACCTCTCACATAAGGGAGAAAGTGACAAGGTCTCCTGAAAGCAACTCTGGAAAAATGAAACGTTGCCTAATACACTAAGCTCTGATTTCTCAGTCGAAACCATGCAGGCAAGAATACACTGGAATGACATACACAAAACTGAAAGAAAAAATTGTCAACCAAGAATTATATATCCAGCAAAGCTGTCCCTCAAATACAACGGCAAAATTCAGACATGTTCTAATAAACAGAAATTAAGGGAATTTGTAATAACCCAAACAACTTTTCAAACAACTCTAAAAGGTATTCTTTGGACTGAGAACCAATGAGAGCAGACAGCGATCTGAGATTAACATAAATGACAACACCAGCCAAAACTCAATCCAGGTACTAACCCACAAAACTGAAAATAGGAAATCAGAGATACCACTTTACAATTAAGGCAATTACTACGCAAAAAGACGGAATGGTGTAGATATAGAACTGACAAATGGCGAGGAAGTCAAGTAGATTTTGAGATTAAATACACTGTTTTAAACGAGGAAACAATTAATGAATTATAGGGTAACCTCAAAGGAAATTAATACACCTTCACATCAAGAAAAAGAGGAAAATCCGAAAGATTTAGTAAACACTAAAACAACATCAATGAAGAAAATGAAAAGAAGATCCACAAATAAAATGAACTCAGCCCAGATGTTTATGTGGAACAAAGAAACTAGCAACACCACAAACATATACAAAAAAAACATACAGAAAAATGACAGTAATCAATTCTTACCTACTGATAATCACACTGAATGTAAACAGGTTACATGCACCAGTCAAGAAAGCGCGAGAGTAACCGAATGGATACAAACTTTGGTACAAACACAAAGTGGAATACACTAAGCAAGATTGAAGCATAACGACGAATCTGCAGAACACCTCATAACATGCATGAACCTGGAGTTCATTATGCTGAGTGACATTAATCACAAAAGGACAAATACTGTATGAGACCACTGTTGCAAAAACTTAAGAAAAGGTTTTCTTGCTGAAAGAAACATTCTATAATGGTTACCTGGAGTGAAAGGGACAGGAAAATCATTCACTGGCTACAGGGCAGACATATGTTAACTGGGGTGATGGGGAAGGCAATATGCAACAAGAGGGCAGAGGAAAGATGAAGACAGTGGAAGACACAGGGAAGAACACAAGAGTTACAGTGAATACAGTGAATACTGTTAACTGATGGTACATGGAAGGCATCGTAATCATTGTAATGAAATACAGTATGTGATTTGTTGGATGTAAAATTGATGATCTGCTCTGTAGACCTTCACCCAATTCACAGTAAAAGCTTTTTATAAATAATAATAATGAAAAAAGCAAGGCAGGTTGTGTGGAGGGGCACCAACAACTAGTTAGCAGGACTTGGTGATTCAACTCATCGGCTGTCTGCCTGGCACTCACCACTTCGGTGGCCTAAGACAAGTTCCTTCACCTACTGGTGAAATCATGAGTCACATTGACCTAACAAGGACTATTGTGAGGATAAGATGAGATGATTTATGTCCAACTGCCCATGGGGGCATATGGTGGCATTTGAAATTTCAGCCACACTTTCCAGGGGCAAACCATAATGATCTCCAACCAAACCTGAAATGTTTGTTGAATTAGATCCACTTTCCTAAAACAGCCAAGGTCAAGGGCAGGAATGGAAAGTTGGAGTGACCTTGAGTGTTCCATGAAATCCCGCTGGACTAGAACCGTAGCTCCTCACCATGGCCAAGCTGAGCGGCTACTTCAGGACCTAGAAATGGTTGCTTTCCATCCCTGCCACATGCTAGCTTATCTTCTCTCACTCGCCCATGGGGCAGCCACCCACTGGACCCTTTCCTGAGCTAGAACTACAGACAGGAGTTTCTGGGAGACACCACGGTTAAGATATTAGTGCTCCTGAAGACAAGCAAGCAAACACACACAAACACACACACACACACACACCCTCCTCCTGAGGCTGCAGTTGGGAAGGAAGTTTCTAACAAGCAGAGAGCGAGCTGCCCCTGGAATCCGCAGAGAGCACAGAACAGACAGGCCACAAATCTTGGTTGCAGGCAGTGAGCACGCAGGTTGCTCCTGAGGGCTGGGCTGCTCGTTAGTTTTAAAACAACACAGCAGAGAAGTGAGATAAAGGACTATGGCAAGGGACATTGTCAGACACCTCACCTCACACCCTCGGAGTCCCCAAAGGGGTCCTCTCTCATCTCTTCTCCCAGATTCTAGAAGCTGAGGTTGCCAGCTCTGGTGGTGGCTGTGGTACTTGATTATACAGCCTGAACACATCGGAGTGAGAGGCCAGTCCCTGAAGGATAGCGAGTACAAGCAGAGACCCAGAGGGACCAAGTGACAGGCTCAAGGGCACACAGCAAGGGGGTAGGGAGTGAGACCACCACTCAGCTCTTCTGCAGGTGGGTCAGATCTTAGCTCCCCTTGACAAGGTTGATATGGATGCCGGCTACACATGCCTCATGGATGGCCCCCCTTGGCTGCGAGGCAGTCCCCTTGACTGGGAGACAGACCACAACCAATCACTAAGTGACACTACAGTGCAAAAGACCCCCTTCCCCCGCCCCCTTTACCTCCATGTAGGACCGATTCTACGGTGTTCACACTCCAGAGCTCTCCCTGAGATTGCGCAGAAGCTAGAGTCTGGCTGAGACAGGGGTGTCTTTACTTAGCTCCCATTCCCCCAGAGCACAGCTTTAAGAAGTCAGATGCACCTACATCCCTGCCTCAGGCGCTCCTAGTGAATTCTGCCCAAGACAGAGTCCTAGACCAGTTTTTGTCTATCAAACTAAACACAAAACAGTGGTTCTGTATTGCCTGGAGTCAGACAGACAGAGATTCAACCCTTAGCTTTGCTACTTTCTGGCTGTAGTGACCCATAGGGCATTATTTAGTATCAATGAACCTCAGTTCTCTCCTCTGTGTGCTGGGGATATTAGTACTTGCCTCCTGAAATTGTTGTGATGAAAAAACGTAAAATGCTTAGCATAGTTCCTTGGCATATAGTAAGTGCTTCATGCATGCCATTGGTGGTGGTGAATGGATAGGCCATGGCATTCTACTCCACTAATCAACATAAAGCTTTCTGCACCAATCATACTTGAGTTCTCAAACCACACCTTTTCTATTCAGAAGGTTTGACACTGCTGTGGTAAAATGAATTATACCATGCCTCTTCTAACCATAGTCTGTAACTCCCACCAAACAACGTTGGTAGTCTGGGTAAGAGAAGATACTGATAGGATGACATCATCTACCTGCGGATGTTAGCTGAGCTCACTGTCATTGTAAAAACCTGAAATTCTAACATGGTTTAAAATGAGCCATCTCAGAAGCAGGAGGGGTGGGGGGCTCTCCCTACCATCAGAAAAGCAGAGTGAGGAGTGGAGCGTGTCCTTTGGACCCTAAGATGGCTGCACACTGAATCTCGTCAGCCCAGGGACAGTAAAGCCATGACACTGAAGGAGGGTCAGAGCAGTGGGCTTCCCAGCCACACAAGCAAGTAAAGCTGAGGGACTTCGGGCAAGAAGCTTGCTTGTAGGGTGGGGTGTCCTCAGGCAATTAAGAAGGAGAGCTCAGTTTGCAGACCCACGGCTCCAGAACTGAGACTTATGGTAGACTGGTAGGTTCTGTGGGCATTCATCAGCAGCTTACTGAACCACCTGTGTCCTGAGCATTTCTGACCTCAGCTTGTAGCCTGCTAACGTCCCTAATAAAGCCGTGTGGCCACTGAAGTGGATAATCAAACCCTGTTGAGTAGAGAGGACTGTGGAAGAACGGGTGGTACTTTATACTCTGCAGCTGCCCTCCTGAAGGATGGTTCCAGAACTCTGTCCTTTGGCATGACCAATCTCCCCTGGCAAAGGAGCGACACCCTGTGGGAGAGAGTGAGCCCTGGAGAGAGGTGGTCTGTCACTACAGGTGAAACATCCCACTGTCCCATCTGTAGGAAATGGCGTCTTCACAGCGATTCCTATCATGGAGTTGATGGGAAAGGTCTGTCCCTCCGCTGAGACTTTTATCTACCTTTTAAAAGTCAAACCCATTACCTCAGGATTGCAGGTTTATTAGAGAGCTTTATCTTTATTAGGCGGTTGGTTTCCTGATTATCCCTCACCAACTTCGATAGGTTTCTCTTAGCTCCAGGAGGACGTGGAGTGGGAGGGTTGTGACACGAACAGACGAGGAGGTTTCAGGACCACCCTTCACACCACATGGGCTGTTGTTAGTCGATTCTAGCTCATGGCAACCTCAGGTGTCAGAGTACAAGGGCTCCACAGAGTTTTCTTTATGGAAGCAGGTCACCAAGCCTTTTCCTTACACAGCTCCACCGGGGTTGAACCAGCCACCGGCACTACCCAAGGACCTCTACCATCTGGGCAGAGGTCTAGGTCTCTGTGATGGTGGTGTGCCATAAAGTCAGTTCTGACTGTAAAAGGTTTCTGAGGTTGTAAATCTTTATGGGAGCAGAAAGTTTCCTCTTCTTCCCGAGGAGTGATTGGTAGATTCGAACTGATGACCAGGTGATTAGCAGTCCAGCTCATAACCCACTATGCTATCAAAGCTCCTTCTAGGTCTTGTAGGCTGATGATTTCTCTGTTGACCACAGTCAGGGATTCAAAAACCAGGCACTATGGAATCGGCCAACTTCAGGTGACAGTTGATTCTGCCATCTTGCGTTCAAGTATGATCTTGGGCAAGTAACTTCAGCTCTTTCCACAAATCAGGGATAACGACAGTGTCTAGTACACAAAGGTGATGCGCCTAGAGTCCTCAGCACTATTTCTGGTACTAAGCAAGCACTTCATGTTAGCTGTCACTGTAACTGAAAATAGCCTTTAGGACTGAGTTTCCAACCTCACTGTCTTTGTTCAAGCTGATCCCTCTGCCTACAGAGCCTTTTCCAGTTCTCATTCATCCTTCAAGGCTCCACTCACCACACTTCCTGTTCAGATCTCCCACCGTTCCCCCACTCTCCTCCCGAGTAAGTTCTTTGTTCCACGGTGCTCCAGCATCTCTAAGACATTGTTGCATGGCTTTGGACAAGCTCCTTCACCTATCTCAGCCACAATATTCTCATTTTTATAATGGAGATAATAACACCTGATGTTTGGGATGTCTGAGAAAAGTATTTTCACAAGGCTTAGCACAATGTCTAATTATTGTGCTGATAATTACTTTTGAAAGAGTCTTGTTGGTAGCTCCTATGAGAAAGAATTTCTGCTAGTTGTAGATTATCCTTTTCTCTTCATCTCCGAGGAATCCAAAGCTTCCAATCTGCCTGGAAGAACTCGAGGAGCCTAAGTACAGGGGACTGGTCCAAATGACCCTGAAGTTGTTAGTTGTTGTTGAGGTGATTCCAATGCCTATCAAACCTGTGTATAACAGAGTGGAACATTGCCTGACCCCACGGCAGCTTCCTGATCCTACTGCAATGCCTTCCAACCTAGGAGATACACTAGCCAGCACTGTGTCAGACAGTATTCTGCAATGACCCCTACAGAGCTGGATTCTAAAATTTTGAGTCAGATTTTTCCTGGGATCTAAGTCACTTCCATCTCCTTACCTGTTTCTAAACACATTGGGGGTGTGGCACATTAAGGCCCAGAACCTGCAAACAGGGCCTAGTAGCACCTCCAAACCTAATGACCCAGTTCCTAGTCTAAAGCATGAGCCTGGCAGCCTCCATCCCCTGTGTTAGAGGAGGGAACATCACACTGAACACCTTACTATGTACCAAGTACCTGCCTGTGTCAGAGGAGGGGCTATCACATACTGAGCACCAACTATGTGTAAAGTACCACCCACATATGTCAGAGGAGGAGGGGGCATCATACTTACTGAGCACCTACTATGTGCCAAGTACCCCCACCGCCATGTCAGAGGAAGGACCACCACATACCGAGCAACTACTATGTGCCAAACACCCCCATGTCAAAAGAGCAGGCATTGCATTTACTCAGCACCTACTATGTGCCAACTACCTCCTCAGACATCTACCATCCATGATTTCATTAAGTCCAATTGTAAATCCTTTGGGGGACACTGTATATGTTGCAGATGAGAAGACAGAAATGCAGAGAGAGAGTGTTTTCCCTCTTGAGGACACATCACTAGCAAGTGAGAATATCTGGGGTTCTCAAGGGATTGTGGATAGGTATACCTGACCCCCAATCAAGAATTCAAATGACGTATTGCATTAGGCAAATCTGCTGCACAAGACTTTTTTAAAATATTGAAGAGCAAAGATGTCAGCTTGAGGACGAAGGTGCGCCTGACCCAAGCCATGGTATGTTCAATAACCTCATATGCATGCGAAAGCTGGACAGTGAATAAGAAGACTGTAGAAGAATTGATGCATTTGAGTTATGGTATTGGAGAAGAATATTTAAAGTACCATGGGCTGCCAAAAGAACAAACAGATCTGTGCTGGAAGAAGTGCAGCCAGAGTGCTCCTTGGAGGCCAGGATGGCCAAACTTCATCTCTCATACTTCGTACATATTGTCAGGAGGGACCAGTCACTGGAGAAGGATATCATGTTTGGTAAGGTAGAGGGTCAGAGACAAAGAGGAGGACCCCCAATGAGATGGACTGGCCAAGTGGCAGCATCGATGGACTTGAGTATGGCAATAGTACTGAGGTTGGCCCAGGATCGGGCAGTGTTTCGTTCTGCTGTGCATAAGGTCACTATGAGTCGGTACCGACTCGATGGCACCTAATAACAACAACATACCTGACCCCTAGACTAGGTGTGGCTGCACAGTTCAGACATCTCCGTCCACAGGGATTTTGATGTAACGATGTCCCTTTCCACTGCTGACCATGTCCACACTGATGGATGCTGGGCCCTCCCCCACTTGCTCATCTGCCCCCAGTTTCCTGGCTGCTGCTGTCTGCCCAGCGTATTGACCGAGACACTCAATCAATCAACCAGCTTGCTCCGACAGCTAAAAAATACCCCGTCGACCAATTTTCCCTCCAGCGCCTTTCCGTGGACCATGAAACCTCACTAATTTGGAATTTGCAATGATTTCTGACACAGAATCTACATTTCTCATTCCAGTTTAAAAAAAAAAAAAAAAAATGTCTGAGTGAAATGTCACCACATGGACCCCCCCTTAGGGCTTCTTTCCAAAGCAAGACCTGGCAGCCCGGAGGCCAGTTTCCACTCTTCTCCTCTCCTTCCCTTTGCCTACTTTCATTTCTACGTTGGATTCAAACTAACAGTGCCATTTCAAATACTACTGCTAATATCAGTGTGTATTTGTGCTCACTAGCTGTGTGCCAAGGTATGGTTCCAAGTGCTTTGTGCGTCTGTGGCATCATAATCCTCATCACAATCATTGGAGGCAGGTACAGTTACCTACCCCATTTTACAAAGGAGCTAAGTGAGGCGAGAGGAGAGCCTAGTTGTAGGTGCCGAAGATGGGATTGGAACCCAGGCACTCTGTTCCCAGAGTTCATGAGTTTAATCCCTACAGCATAGTGCTCCTTGGCCTGGGCACAATGGGGGCCACCTGTGGACACTCTATTCCCCCAGTGGTGCCTCCAGTTTGTGTCTGTGGAAGCATCACACAGGAGACAGAAGTGGTGTGGCTGGTGAGTAGAGCAGGGGATTGCAAGTCAGTGGAAAAGCTGCCCCCTGAGTCTGAGGGTAAGGTACAGAGACTGCAAAGGAGACCAGTGGTAAGAGGGTTGAGAAGGATATTTTCTGACGTCAGAACGCAATTTGGGAGTCTCAGTGGCCCTTGGGGACCAACCAAAGCTCCCAGTCCTTCGTAAAGCTATTGTGCTGTGCATTGATGGTTGTTGTTAAGTTCCTTCGAATCAGTTCCAACCCACAGTGACCCTGTATAGGGTTTCCAAGAAGGGGCTGGTGAGCTTGAACCACCGACCTTGCAGTTCAAACGACTTTGCGGGTCCAGCGTATTAACCCACAGCGCCGCAGAAGTAGGGATGAGAAACACACAACCAAAAATCTCTATACTGCCATTCCCTTCTCCTTGAAAAGGCTCTGTACTATTTTACATAACCCCACAGTAGGCTTACCCTCCTGGGTTTGCAATGATCGTCCTTTCATGGGGGTAAAACTTGACCACTTGAGTTGCTTTGATACATGGTTTGAGAAGAAAACAAAGATCATGCCATTCATAAAATTTACTGATTTGGGTCAATTCCACCAATTACCCAACTGGCTGGTGAAGGCATAAACAAAAATCTCTCTTAAACCTTGGTGGTGACAACTGAGGACTTAGACACGAGTGAAGGCAGATTTTAAGCAAACGCCTTTAGAGGAGTCAAACACCCCTCAGTTGTAATGCAAATGCCTCTCTAGATCCTGTATATCCATACCTGTATTTTTACTGTGTCCTCTAAAAGTGTCTACATGAATATATAGGATGGGTATATAAGAGGTGTGAAGCTGGACCCAAGTGGTATCCATACCCAGATATACGTCATTATAGCAAGGTAGAGATGGCCATATAATCCACTGTCCAAACTAGGCTACTTCTAAGGTACTGATGACAGGTTCGTCAGCGGGTACAGTCATCCTGGTCATCTCCTTCCTGACCTGGAGGCTCCACTGTCCAACTCTCGCCTTCGTCCCTCATCACTCCTTGCTGTTGAGTTGATTCCAGCTCACAGTGACTGTACAAGACAGAGTAGAACCTCCTCTCAGAGTTCCCACGGCTGCCATCGCAACGGAAACCGCCAACCAGACCTTTCTCCCACGGAGCTTCCTGACTAGAACTGACCTTTCAGGTAATCTCAGAGCACGTAACCACTGTCTCCCTAGGAGTCCTTTGGATGGTCCCTCAGCACCTCAAACTTAATGTGTCTAAAGGTCCACACATCACACCTGTTCTCTAGCTCTACCTGTCCACCTACTCATCCAGACAGCAACTGACATTTACCCATCTGCCAATCTGGATGATTTGAACACAAAACCGTCTCTATGTCTGTCTCCTTCTCTCCACCTCCATCATTCAAGCCACCATCACTGGGTCTCAAGCAGCATCTGGCTCTCACTCTGCCCAGCCCCAGCCTGCTCTCCTTGCAGCTGGCTACCGCATCTGGCATCTCCCTTCTGCAGAGCCCTGAGAAGCAAGTCCAGACTCCTTGACTTGGCTCATGTGGACCTGGCCCTGGCTCACCTCACTAGCTTCATCTATCCCTTGCTCCTCACTTCCTGGGCTGGCACTGCCCAGGGTCCCTGCAGGGCCCTGAACAACCGTCGCATCTTGGCTTGTGTTTTTATTTGCTGAGATGCAGCAGAGTGTGGAGTTTCAGGGCACAGTCTGGAGCAGGAGTGCCCAAGTCGAAATACTGACCATGCCACTCGGTGACCTTGGACAGATCCTCAGCTGCAAGATGAAGATAACTATAGTATCTGCCTCATAGGGTGCTATGAGCATGCACAGGGAATATGAGGAGGCTCCAAAAATGCCATGAAACATGGAATCAAAAGAGAATGGAAAATATTCACAAACTTGTTGAAGCTCTTGTGTAGCCACAGAGCTCTCAGAATGGTACCTGGCATATCACAAGTTCTCTGTGTCTTTAAATAAGCAAATGACATCAGTCACCTGATTATCCTTCAGCCTGACTACCACACTTTCACTTTTCAGATCAGATGTCACCTCCTCCAGGAAGCCTTCCCTAACCAGGCCTGTTGTGTTCCAGCTCCAATCTCCCTCCACTGCAATCACTTATTCAATCTTCTCTTTACCCCCACCCAAGGGGCCCTGCTGACACAGTGGGTTAAGCATCAGACTTCCAACCACAAGATCAGCAGTTGAAATCCATCAGTCATTTAGCGGGGGAAAGATGAAACTGTCTGCTGCTATAGAAACGTGGTAGTGATGGATCACACAAGGGGCTGCTCTCTCCAAATTTATAGAGAACATCCACAAGAGAAAGAAAAAGAATTCAATTAAAAATGGGCAGAGGCAGAGAAACAGGGATGCTAGAGATGGAGGCAGAGACGATGACGTGGAGACATGGAGCAGCTGGGGACTCTAGACCCAGAGAGGGAGAGGGG
>NW_006408596.1:8591398-8610201 GCF_000296735.1 Chrysochloris asiatica
AAAAAATGGACATATGACAGGAACAGACACTTTTTAAAAGAAAACAGTCAGAAGGCCAAACATGAGGATACTCAACATCATTAGCCAGTAAGTGCTAGTGACGTGGTTCCCATTCACAGCCAGTAGATGTAAATCAAAACAACAATGAGGTATCATCTCACCCCAGCATTAATAGCAACATTCAAAACAAACAGAAAAGAACAAATGTTGATGAGGATGTGGAGACACTGGAATCCTCGTACACGGCATTCACTATGGAAAACATCAACAAGTTAGAAATAGGAATACTAGATAACCCAGCAATCTCTTTACTTGGTATACAAAACCAAAAGTACGAAGAATCATGACAAAATGCATAAAGCGACACCCAGGTTCAACAGAGCATGATTCACAATAGCAAAAAGATAGAAACAACCTAAAATGTCTATCGAAGGAAAAATGGACAAACTTTGGTACATAGGACTACTATGCAATGTTAAAGAATAATCACAAATCTGCACAACACCTTATAACACATGTGAACCTGGATAACATTACACACAGTGGAACTGTTGTTATTAGGTGCCATCAAGTTGGTACCGAATCACAGTGACCCTATGTACAACAGAACAAAACACTGCCTGGTCCTGGGCCAACCATAAAATTGTTGCCACGCTTGAGCCCACTGCTGCTGCCACTTTGCCAATTCATCTCACTGAGGGTCTTCCTCTTTTTCTCTGACCCTTCACTTTACCAAGCATGATATCCTTTTCCAGTGACCAGTCCCTCCTGGTAATATGTCAGAAGTGAAATTAGTCAATCACAGAAGTGATTTTAGCTACAAGTGTTTTTAGCACAGTGAAATTAGTCAATCACAAAAGGACAAATATATAAGACTAATATTGCAAAAAGTAAAGAAAAAGTTCTCACCCTAAAGGGAACATTCCTTGATAGTTACCAAGGGGAAGGGGAGGAACAGGAATTCATTGTCTAAAGGGTAGATGCTTAGGTGAAGGGAAAGGCAATAGACAAAAATGTTTGAAGCAGTATATTGACTGGGAGCTGCCCGAAACTCACGCCAGATTCAGAAGACATCATGGAACTAAAGATATCATTGCTGACGTCAAATGAATCCTTATTGAAAACAAGTATACCAGGAAGATGTTTACTAGTACTGTATTAACTATGCAAAGGTTTTTACTTGTGTGGATCATAACAAACTATGGATAACATTGCAAAGAATGGAAATTCCAGAACACTTCATCGTGCTCATGCGGAACCTGTACATAGACCAAGAGGCAGTTGTACGAACAAAACAAGGTGATACTGAATGGTTCAAAATCTGGAAAGGTGTGCGTCAGGGTTCTATCCTTTTACCATACTTATTCAGTCTGTATATTAAACAAATAATCTGAGAAACAGGATTAAATGAAGAAGAATGTGGCATCAGGGTTAGAGAAGACTCTGCAACAATGATATGGAGATGATACAACCTTGCTTGCAGGAAGCTAAGGGCACTTCACACACTTACTGACTATAGCCTGAAGTATGGATTGCACCTCAATGCAAAGGAAACATAAGTCCTCACAACTGGATCAATAAATAACAACATGATAAAAGAAGAAAAAGATTAAAGTTGTCCAAGACTTCAATTTGCTTGAAGTAACAATCGATGCTCATGGAAGCAGCTGTCAAGAAATCAAATGATGTATTGCCTTAGGCACACCTGCTGCCATGATCTCTTTAATGTGTTGAAGAGCAAAGATGCTACTTTGAGGACTAAGGTGTGCTTGATCCAAGCCATGGTATTTTCAATTGCCTCATATGCTGGCTTGATTTGGGTATTTATGTAGATGGTCAACTCTCTTAAAAAATGTTAACACCCAGTATGGGTCTGGTACCTTCCAGAATCCTGTGTGGCACTGAAGGATAAGCACTGGACTGCTAATCACAAGGCCAGTGGTTCAAACCCACCAACCGTGCCACAGAAAACCTATACAGGGTCACTGATGAGTTGGAATCACTAGACTGTGGAGGAATTGATATATTTGAATTACAAGTACCATGGACTGCCAAAACACATCAATCTGTGTTGGAAGATGTACACCCAGACTGTTCCTTAGAAGCCAGGATGGCAAGACTTTGTCTCTTGTGCTTCTGATATGTTGTCAGGAGGGATCAGTCCCTGGAGAAGGACATCATGCTTGGTAATGCGGCGCGGTAGGGAAGAAGAGGAAGACCCTAAATGAGATGAATTGACCCAGTGGCAACAATGGGCTCAAACGTAAGAACAGTTAGGAGGATGGCACCGGGTCAGTCTTTCTGTTGTACATAAGGCCACTCTGAGCAGGAACTGACTCTAGGGGAAGGGAGGGAAACTCACTGCCTACAGGGTGGTGGTGGTGGTTGGTGTTAAATGCTATCAAGTTGATTCCCACTCACAGCGACCCTGTATAGGGTTCCTGAGGAGCGGCTGGTGGGTTTGAACCAACGACCTTACGATTCAAACTGACCTTATGGTCCAGTGCATTATCCTTCAGTGCCACAGCAGGACTCCAGTTACGGGGCAGACACAAGTCCCCTTGGGTGAAGGGAAAAGCAATATACAGTTACAGGGAGGTCAGCAAGAAGTGGTAGAAGCAGGAGAAGACGAGGAGAAGTGTAGGAGTTAAATACAACAGATGCAAATGCTGCGATCCACACCATCCTATAAGGATGGTGACTGACAGGGAGAAGTGTGGATGGGCACACAGATGGAGGGGTGTTGAGAGGGAGAGTGGGCTACACCCACAAACTGTGTCCTCTGTTAAAATACAGATTTAACAGAGATGTGTGATGCGTGTTCACCTTCACTGCAAATCTATTCATAACTGTGGTAGAGCATACAGGGGTCAAGTTATGAAAACTTGTTAAGACGTTACCAAACACCATGAGGAAATGAGGTACTGGGCCTGGGGGCTCAAGACTATAGAGTATCGGGGTTCACCAAGGTCGGCTAGCCTAACACAGACCACCTGACAGTGTTCTTCATCCTACTTTGCTGAGTAGTGACTGGAATTTTAAAAGCTCATGAGCAGGCATCTAAGGTGGAACTATTGGTCTCTCCCTGCCCAGAGAAAGAAGAGTGATCAAAACCAAAGACACGTGAAAACAATTAATCCAATGGACGTATGGGCCACGCAAACATCTAAAACTGCAACTACTACCAACTGCTCAGGTCCAGAACTGAACACCCCCACCCCCACCCCCGGCTCAATTCTCATCGAAACAATACACTGGTCTCTCAGAGGGACAGGATCACTGGGGAGGAATGGATACCTTAGAATGAGCAACGATTTGAGTTCAAAACGACAGCATTTACCGACAAAGTTCAGCAGAGTTGGGAAGAAAAGGAGGAATGGTTTTGCAACCAATGATATGAAACAAAATGAGTATGAATTGTTGAATGGAAAACTGATGGTCTGCTTTGCAAACCGTCAACCAATTCATGAGTAAAAATACAATTACAATCTCGAAAACCCTAAGGTTTCTTACATGCTGTCTTACATGGCCACTAGGAGTTGGAATCTTGAAGACGGGGGTGGGCGGGGTGGGGTTGGTTTGGGGTTTGAGTTTCTCCCACCAAACTGTAAGTCCTTCCCACTGTATCCACAGTATCAAGGAAGGTGCCAGACCCGTGGTGTTGTGTGCCGCCAAGCCGATTCCAACTCATAGTGACCCTGTCTTGTCTCGGGTGTCTGAGGAGTGGCTGGTGGGTTTGAACCACTGGCCTTCTGATTAGTGGTCTAGCGCTTATCCTGCAGCGCCATAGCAGGACTCTGGAAAGCACCAGACCCATTGTTGTTGTTAAGTGCTGTCTGTCAAGTCGGTTCCAACTCATAGCGACCCTGTATAGGGTTTCCAAGGAGCAGCTGGTGAGTTTGAACCGCCAACCTAGGGTTCAAACGACCTTACGGTCCAGTGCTTTATCCCACAGCACCACACCAGGAGTCCACCAGACCCAAAGTGGATTTATATTTGTTGGATGAGAGAACTGACCATCCAGATAAATACCCCAACCAAGCAAACAGAGGAGAGGTCAACTGAGGAAGCAGGTGGCGGATGGCCATGTGACTTAATTGTCACGGTGCTGAGGCAGTCCCCCTCCCAGCATCCAGAGAGATCCACTCCTCAGCTCCTGGACACCAGGGATAAATGGATTCTCAATGCTTGGGGTCTAGAGCCCCCCAGAATCCCAGGCCACACTCCTGTCCCTTCTCTCCTCCTCTACCCTGACTCTCTAAACATGGGGGCCTGGTTCAAGTCCCAGGTTTGCCATGTAAGAGTTACGTGATGTTGGCAAACCAGGTCAATTTCTTTGCCTCAGTTTCCCTACCAGCCACATGGGATGTGTAATAGTTCCTACTATTGTACAGTGTGTGGGACTTGGTAAAAGCTTTACATACAAGAATATTTACTGTGAGGGAAATGGTGATGGGGATGATGGTGCAGTGCCATGGAGTCAGTTCTGACTCATAGTGACCCTGAACAGGGTTTCTGAGACCGTAAATCATTACAGGAGCAGGAACTCTCATCTTTCTCCCACGAAGTGTGGACTCAAACCGCTGACTCCATGGTCAGTGGACCAAGACGGAACCCACTATGCTGCCAGAGTTCCAGAGTCATGAGGTAGACAATCCTGTGTTCCTCAATGTAAGAACAACCCTTCCAGATTCCATGGCGTGTGTGTGCTGCTCGCCTCTCTGGCGATGTCTTCTCCTTGTGTCTCTGCTAACTAGGTCTCTGGTTAACTCTGCTCCATGTATCTAGAAGCCAGCTACTCCCCGCCTCTGGCATGGGACCAGACGCAGGGCAGACACATCACTACTTCCTGGACAGCAGGTCAGCTCAGCCCTGAGCTGCAGCATCACTGGCCAGCACATATCCCTGGCAGTCTTGTGAATGGGACCATTTCCTTAGATTCAACCTCAGGAATGAAGATTCTAGGTCACATGGCTTATGTGTGGTGGGGTTCCAGAGAGTTTTGGCAGAGGGTGAGGGGGGAGACAGCTTTATGCACTGGAACTGTCTTGACAAGAAAATAGGATTCTACCTTTTGCTGCAATTTTAAAAGAAGGGGAGAAATCACAAGCGCCATCCCCCTCTCTCCAGAAAGACCCATTTGAAAGATCAATCAGGTATTTTCAGCCACAGCCCCTGCAGGTCCATATTTTCCCAAATAACATCAACTGAAGGGAGGGTGGGAGAGCAAGGATGGGGTTGTTGGTGAGTGCTGTTGAGTTGGTGCTGCCTCTTGGGGACCCTGTATGAGGTTTCCAAGGAGCTGCTGGTGAGTTGGAACTCGTGACCTTGTGCTTCACAGTCCAGTGTTACAATCCATAGATCCTACAGTACCACATCAGGAGTGCAAGGAACGGGGTGGTGGTAGAATTATCCATAGCAGAATACATGAACCTTACAGATGTCTGGTGGGCTGTGGGCTCCTTCTGTTGGGGGAGTATCTTGGTAGAGACCCCCACTGGGAATCCACCCAATACTAACAGTTCCTGTGGCTGATCCTCAGACCCCCAAGTCTGAGCAGGGGATACTACACACTCATGGGCCCACTTCCTGCTATCCGTCTCAGTGGGTGTCAGCCACTGTATGACAAGGTGGCTCATCGGGACTGATTGGAAGCCCTGTCATAAGCTGGTCATGCCGTCCTGTTGGTTCCAAGTCACAATGATTCACAGGGCGGGCAGAACTGCCCACAGGGCTTCTGAGGCTGTAATCTTTACAGAAGTATACGGGCACGTCTTTTCTTCCAAGGAGCGGTTGATGAGTTCGAACTACCAACCTTTCAGTTAGCAGTCCAGTGTTTACCTGCTGCACCACCAGGGGCTTGTTACTAATGACTATCCAAGACCAAAGTTTGGGAACAGTTCCCAGTTCAGATAAGCGTATCAACATAGGATCTTCCTGTCAGCTGCCCAGGTGGTAGGTAACCTTGGAGCTGTCCTTGACTCTGCTCTTTCACTGCAGTCTAGACGCTTCCATCAAAATGCAGCCAGGACCCACTCAACTGCTCGCTTCCTGGGTGGCTCCCACTCTGGCACCACCTAGATCACTGCCCTTGCCCCACCCTTGCTCCCCTGCATTTAGCTCCCCACAGGGTGGCTGGGGGATCCCTCAACAACTTTTAACTAGACCAGAGCTCTTCCCTGTTGAAACCCCTCCGATGGTTTCCCTGGAGTCCAAGTATCTACGTGGCCCACACAAGCAGGCTGGAACCCCACCTCTTTGCCCCTCCAGTCCCACTGGCCTCTTCAGATATACCTTCAGATAGACCACTTCTGCTCCCAATGCCTGACCCTCTTTCTCCGGAGAGTCACATGACAAGTCCCTACCCTCTTTCAAGTCTTCAATCAAATGCCACCTTCTTGGTCTGACTTTTCCTGACAGTCCTACTGAAAACCATGCCCCCTTGTTGCATTCCTATCCTGCTTTATTCTCCTTCCCGGTGATTCCTATCTGCTGATGTGACAATCAGTGACAGCTATATTGGGTGTGACTCCCCTACTCTAATGTCAGTTCCATGGGGGCAGGGTTTTTTCTCTGTTTTCTTATTGGCTATTTCCCTAGTGCTCTGAACAGTGCGTGGTGTACTGTTACCCACTGGATCAAATCAATTCCAATTTACAGCAATCCTGTATAGGGTTTCCAAGGCTTTAAATCATTACAGGAGCAGAAAGCCTCATCTTTCTCCTGTGGAGTAGCTGGTGGGTTTGAACTTCTAACCTTGCAGTTAGCAGTCCAGTGCTTATCCTACAATGCCACATCAGGATTATAGTAAGTGCCCAGTTAATATTGGTGAAATAAATCAGGGGATGGATTCAGGATTGTTCCCCTTGTAGAGACCTTCACTCACAGTTGGATTCTGAGAAGCTTTCTTGGGCGGGACAGGAAGGAGTAGGATTCCGGGTGTGCGTGTGAGAACGTTGCTGAAGCATGGTCTTGTATTGTGCACGTGAGCATCTTCTACTGCACGTCTGACTCATGAAAGACAAGTTCAAGTACACCTGGACTTAGGAGCAGGAGGATGTAGGAGGAGTTGGAGAACTGTATAGCTCTGAATTGCTGTGTGGCTTTGAAGAACCTGCCTGCCCTCTCTGAGAGATCACTGCGTCACCGTACCCATTCTGCCACTACTAGCTTGAATAAGGAACTTGATTTGAGAAGTCTCTTTCTTCATGTTCAGCTAGGGAAGGAGAAGCAGCACGTGTGAGTGTGGGCTTTGGGGCTGAGCAGACCAGGAGTTGAGTCTTGGATTGGCCACTTACTAGCTGTGAACTTCTGGTTCTTCAACTTCAGTGTATACAGCCTCTTCCAGAGGGGTGTTGTGAGAGTTAAGTGGGTTATTGCAGAGACAATGGAAAGGAAATGATAACACTTATTATTTCCAGCACCTGCATCTCAGTCATGGAACTAAGAGCTTTATGCATGTAAATCATTTCATCCTCATCAAAGAACTGTGATGACATTATTATTCCTCCCATTTACAGAGGATGAAACAGAGGCACAGAGTGGCTAAGTAACTCACCCAGAGTCACACAGCAGAACAGAGTTTCAGAAGTCTAAAACCAGCACTCCCTCTCCTCGTCGAGCTCTAAACCGAACCACCCGGCTCCCTGCCACCCAGACACACCTCTCTAACCAGTCACCACCTCCTGTTTCCCAGGCCAGGCCCTACCTCCTTCAAAATCAAGAGGTATCTGAGCTTCTGAGTGGAGAGGGGCATCAGGTAGTTGAATTCAGGTTGATTAAATCAAGGAGAAAATCAATTAAATTTAAATAAAGAAAAAAGATTGGAAATCAAGCACAATGCCTCCTTAATTACAGCACTAATCACCGGCAGAAAAAAAATAACTCCAGAACATTTCATTTCATAGACAGCCTTGTATATCTGAGATGAGAGGCTCCTAATGAAATGCACATTACCCCACTCGACTAGTAATTGACTAGGCGACCCCGACAGTTTCCTGGGTGGAAATGATCAGGCATAATAATAGCCAGAGCTTTTAAGGATGTGGAAACACAGGATGCTCTGGGGGTTTACAGAGGAGTAGCCAAGCCCAGAGCCCCTCTCCCTCACAATTCTCCTAACAATAAATGCAGCCACTGGGCAGGGCTGAGTCTGCACAGTTCACGGTCACTGCAAACACAGGAAGCCTAGGGAAGATTGCCGGGAATCAGCCACCAAACGCCTTAAAGAATTACGCTGAGATGCAGCCCTACTATTCAGTCTTCTAATTAGCCTCCCTGTCCCCTTCCAGTCTTTCTCCCCCACAGGAGCTCAAGGTATCTTTACCAAGAGCCACCTCACTGAGTCACTGTTAGAAATCCTTCATTCGCTTCCTGTTGAGATGACAGTGGTCCAAACTCCTTTCTCCTCCTTCTGCATCCTTTATTCCAAGCATCTCAACCAAACTCTGCATGTTCTCAGGACATCATGTCTTTGAATATGTAGTTCCCTTAACCCTTCCCTGTGTGTGTACCCCCCACCCGACCCCCCTGGCTCTCTCCTGCTTCACACCCTCTTTGACCACAGGCCCTCTTCTGTGCTTTCAGAACATCCTGAGTACCCTCTAAGTAACAGCAGCTTGGGAGGTCGAGGAGTGGAGGGCCCTCATTGTCTTGTCCCTACAAAATGGCACTCCACCTAGCCCAGAGTAGACGCCTGCGGACTTTGTGGAACAAGTGTAGATTTGTCAGTGTGAGGCAGAGGCAGGTGGGTGCAGGTCCTCGCCTTCCATGTGGTCGTGATCTAGGACTGATTCCAGGCCACTGCAGCTCATGTGCAGCCCATACCTGTCTGTCATTGGCGGCTGCCATGTTGCTAGGATGCTGAACAGTTTTAGCAGAGTCTCCAGACAAAGGAGGAAGGCCTGGAGACCTACCTCCAAAAAATCAGCCCAATGATTGGATCTCATGATCCAATCTACAACCTATCATGGGGATGGAGCAGGCCCAGGGAGTGCTTTGTTCCATTGTGGGGTTGCCATGAACTTGGTCACAGTGCTGTAGGATAAGCACTAGACTACAAGGTTGGTTTCAGCCATAAGGTCAGCAGTTCAAACTCACCAGCCACTCCTCAGAAACCCTATACACGGTTACTATGGATCCGAACTGACTTGGAAACCCCATAGGGCAGTTCTACTCTGTGGAGTTGCTATAAATCAGAATCAATCTGAAAATGAGTTTGGTGTGAGTGAAAGGATCACTGTTTTTCTGGCTCTTATAGGGTGGGGGCAGCAGTGAGTTGAACTCTGGGAAATGGCCATCATGATTCAGTTACTCAGTCATTTTGTCAACCCCCTCCCACCTACTGGAACTGAGTGGATTTCGAGTTAGAGCGACCTTACGCACAACAGAAGAAAACGCTGCCTGATGCCGCACCATCCTCACAATCATTATGAGTGAACCCACTGCTGCGACCATGATGCCAATCCATCTCACTGGGAGTCTTCCTCTTTTTCGCTGACCCTCCACTTTATTAAGCATAATGTCCTTCTTTAGGGACTGGTCCCTCCTGATAACACGTCTGAACCATGAGAGATGAAGTCTCCTTATCCTGGCTTCCAAGGAGCTCTCTGGTTGTACTTTGTCCAACACAGATCTGTTCTTCTGGCAGTCCATAGTACCTTTAATATTCTTCTCCAACAGCGTAACTCAAATGCATCAATTCTTCTATGGTCTTCCTTATTCAATGAGTTATCTTCAGCAAAACTTGACACGTGTGTGATATCAATGATCTTGTTTGATCATTCCCACATTCCATTGAGTCACCTCTTTGGAATGGGCACAAAAATACGGTTGCCTTCCAATCAGTTCCAAATTTCTTGGCACAGATGAGTGAGGGCCTCCTGTGCTGTCTCAGTTTATTGAAAGATTTCAATTTATATTCCATCAGTTCGCGGAGTCTTGTTGTTTGTCAATGTCTTCAATACAGCTTGCTGGACTTCTTATAGGACTTCCTCCTTTAGTACCACTGGTTCTTGATTATGTGCTACCTCTAGAAATGGTTGAGTATTGACCATTTCCTTTTGGTACAGTGACTATGTGTATCCTTTCTATCTTATTTTGATGGTTTCTGCCTGCATCATTCAATATTTTTTACATGCATATGAAACTACTGAAGATACCACGACTTGGGCGAGGCATGCCTAAGTGCTCAAACTGGTATCTGGGCTCTTGAACACTTTAAAGAGGTCTTGTGCATCAGATTTGCTAATACAATACAATGATTTAATTTCTTGACTACTGCTTCCATGACTGTTGATAATGGATCCAAGAAAAATTAAATCTTTGACAACTTCAATATTTTTCCCATTTATTATGTTATTTACTGGTCCAGTTGTGAGGATTTTTGTTTTCTTTACACTGAGCTGTAATCCATTCTGAAGGCTGTAATCTTTGATCGTCATCAGTATTTTAAGTCCTCTTTGCTTCCAGCAAGCAATGTTGTATCATCTGCATATCACAGGTTGTTAATGAGTCTTCCTCCAATCCTGATTCCATGTTGTTCTCCATACAGTCCAGATGCTCAGATTATTGGCTCAGCATATAGACTAAACAAGTATGGTGAAAGAATACAACCCTAGCGTACACCTTTCCTGATGCTAAACCATTCAGTGTTCCCTAGTTCTGTTCAAATGACTGCTTTTGGGTCTACGTATTTGTTTCTCATGTTTTATGGTAGCTACTGTTCATAGTCAGAGTCCTGGTATGGTGCTGTGGATTAAAGTCACTTTGAACTACAAGGTTGGTGGTTCAAGCTCACCAGCCACTCCTTGCAAACCCTATAGAGGGTCACTATGGGTGAGAAATGACTCAATGGCACTTAACAACAACAACAATCAATATTCATATCCAATGATGCGTTTGAATTATGGTGCTGGTGAGGAACTGAAAACTAGCACAGCCTGTCAGAAGACAGAACTTGGAAGAAGTACAGCCAGATGCTCCTTAGAAGCAAAGACGGCCAGACTTCGACTCACACACTTCGGCCATACTATCAAGAGGAATCAGTTCCTAAAGAAGCACATCATGCTCGGCAAAGTGGAGGGTCGGTGCAAAGGAGGAAGACCCTCAACCAGATGGACTGACACAATGGCGGCAAGAATGAACTCAAGCACGGTTAATGGTTGTACAGGTGGCAAAGGGCCACGCACTGTTTTGTTGTTTGCCTAGGTTGCTCTGATTTGAAACCAACTTGATGGCACCTAACAACAACAAGACCAAGAAGCAGTTGTTCAAACAGAACATGGGAACACTGAATGTTTTAAAATTGGGAAAGGTGTGAGACAGGGTTGTGTTCTTTCACCATACTTATTCAACCTGTATGCTCAGCAAATAATACGAGAAGCTGGGTTCTATGAAGAAAAACATGGCGTCAGGATTGGAGGAAGACTCATTAACAACCTGCGATATGCAGATGATACAACCTTGCTTGCTAAAAGTGAAGAAGACTTGAAACATTTACTGATGAAGATCAAAGAACACAGCCTTCAATATGGATTACATCTCATTGTCAAGAAAACAAAAATCCTCACCACTGGACCAATAAACAACATTCTTATCAATGGAGAAAAGATTGACGTTGTCAAGGACTTCATTCTTCTTGGATCAACTATCAACACTCGTGGAAGCAGCAGTCAAGACATCAGACGACGTATTGCATTGGGCAAATCTGCTGCACAGGAACTTTTTAAAGTATTGAAGAGCAGAGATGTCAGCTTGAGGACTAAGGTGCGCCTGACCCAGGCCATTGTGTTTTCAATAGCTTCATATGGATGCGAAAGCTGGACAGTGAATAAGGAAGATCACAGAAGAATTGATGCCTTTGAGTTGTGGTGCTGGAGGAGAATACCAAAGTGCCATGGACTGCCAAAAGAACCAATAGATCTGTTTTGGAAGAAGTGCAGCCAGAGTGCTCCTTGGAGGCCAGGATGGCTAAGCTTCGTCTCTCTCCTACTTTGGACATATTGTCAGGAGGGAACAGTCACTGGAGAAGGATGTCATGCTGGGTAAGATGGAGGGTCAGAGAAAAAGAGGAAGACCCCTAACGAGATGGATTGGCCAGGTGGCATCACTGATGGCGTCAAGTGTGGCAGCGGTAGTGAGGTTGGCCCAGGATCAGACATTGTTTCGTTCTGCTGTGCATGGGGTCGCTATGAGTCGGTTTCGACTCAAAGGCACCTGACAACAACAACAACAACAACTGCTCATATACCCATTTTACAGATGAGAAAACTAATGTTCAAAACGATGAAATCATTTGCACAAGGTCAATAGCTGGGATGTGACGGAGCCAGAATTTAGGTCTACCTGATTTCCACGTCTAGTGTTTTACAACATGGTCCATGGGTCACCTACATCAGCATCCTCTGGGGTGTGTTTCTAAAATGTAGATCCCTGAGCCTCCATCAGCCCTCTACGAGAATCAATGGGCAGGTTCCAGGAATATGCATTTAATACAGAGGCCCCAGCTGATTCTCACAGTCAGATTTGAGAATGGGACCTAGCAACTTGGACAGAAAAGAAATATCCCATTTGAATTTCTCAGCTGATTTGGAAAAACCTAACAAAAGAGAGAAAATCAGTAAAACTCTCCCTTGGGTCCCAGGAGGGCTGCAAGAGATATAAAATGAAGACGGCAAAAACATTTGGATGCCAAGACTCCAGCAGATGTGTTTACGCAAGTCGGTTTGATTACAGGTGCTAAAAATACCCCTTTAAATTTAGGAGCCCAGAACGTCTCCCAGTACGATACCAAAAGGCCGTGTTTTTAAAGAAATGTAATTCATCCTAACCCCTACCTCCTTCCACCAGTTATTATTGATGCTAGAGCCGCAGAGTTTGTTATCGAGAATTATAATGGCAAATCATGAAGACATTTTCTCTGATTGCACAGATTCTCAGCAAGTTTGGCTCCTGTCTCCCTCCCAGCAATTCGTCTGAATCAGCAAAGTGCCAGCTGCATCATCTGATTCCTTGGAGGGGCTGAATACCAGACCTTGACAACCTCTTAAAATAAATCTCTCATCTGGTGCCACCAGCCCCCACTTCCTTTCCCTGAACCTCTTGCATTATATGTTTGAACTTGACACTCTTGAGTCACACAGATTTAAGACCTCAGACGTTCAAAGATTTCATTCAACATCAAGGAAATGGAGGCATAGAGAAAATGAGAAGGAGACATCTAAAATGACAAAGTGTGGAGTGAAAGGGCTGATCAAGAACCCAGGTATCCCGCCTCTTAGTCCAGAATTCTTCCCATTACAACAGGCTGCCTCTGCTGGCATTACTGAACCCTATGGAGCCTCAGTTTTCTTGTCTGCAAAATGGAAATATTACTGATACCCACCTCAAAGTACTATGGCGAGGATACAACGAGCCAATTTGTACATAGTGATTCTGATCTAGCAAACCCTGAATAAATGGTGATGCAGACACCTGCTGACCCAAAGGTTGGAGAATCAAGTACACTCTGGAGCTTATGAAGGAAGACTTGACCATCTACTTCCCAAAAATAATCATTTACAGGAAAGCCCTATGGAGCACAGTTCTGGTCTGACTCACTTGGTGTCGTCATGAGTCAAGGTCAACTCAAGGGCAGCTGGTATACTGGTTTTGTTGCCAGCATCATCATTCTGCAGTCCAGTTCACAGCAGATGCATGGAGGGGTTATTAACATCAGACATTTTTTAATCCGTTTCTATCCTACTCACTTATTATTTAAAGAAATAATGACTGACTCATAATAAGTGCACAATAAGTGCCTGTTGGAGGTTTTATGAATGAATGAGAATGATCCGAAATTCTCAACCTCATTTGAAGTTCTGAGCAACTTGACACATCGACTGGAGATGAGAGATGCTGACCAGCAGGCTCTGTTAACCGCCACACAACCCATCAGCCCCACAGAAGGAACACTGGTCTCCATGGCTGCTCATCCTCCGAGCAACATCTTCAGTCCCACCACCCTCACTTTTTCTCCCACATGGCTTGGCCTGGCAGGAAACTCCCTCTTGTAACTCACTTGAGAGTTTGTTCTTCTCACACCACGTCCAATATAGGTCCAACTTTGCCTTTTAGTTGGTAGGCCATATGCATTTGATGGGGTGGATTGGTTGGCTTATTTGTAGTGTGATTTAGGAGTTTTAGAGCACCCACTAAGCTTCTAGACCACAGGCTTTACTTAAGACCCACCTGAGCAGCTTTTTTAAAAAAATGCTATTTTCTTGAGACCATCTCACATAAATTACATTGGAATCTCGAGTTGAGGAACCAAGGCAATGATGTTTTTTAAAAGCAACGTCAATTACATATACACAATGGAATACTACACAACCCTGAAAAAGAACCATGAATCCGCACACCACCTCGTAACATGGATGGATCTAGAAGACATTAAGCTGAGTGAAGTTAGTCAATCATAAAAGGACAAATAATGTATGAGATTACAATTGTAAAAAGTCAAGGAAAGGTTTTTACACTAAAAGAAACACACTTTGATGGGAGGAGGGAAGGGGCGGGTAATTCCCTGGGTAGAAGGTAGACACATATTAACTTGGGTGATGTGGAAGGTAACATACAGCCAGAGGAAAGGTAACAGAAGGGTGGTGAAGGCAGGGGAGTAAATACACAGGGAGGAGTGCAAAGGTTAAAGGGACTTGAGGTAACACTATTATATACGGAGTCCTAGTGTGGTGCTGTGGGCTAATGCGTCAGACTGCAAAGTCATTTGAACTTCAAGGTCGGTGGTTCAAGCTCACCAGCTGCTACTTGGAAACCCTATACAGGGTCGCTATGGGTCGGAATCGACTCGACAGCACTTAACAACAACAACAGTGTATTGCTCATCTGTCAATGTGTTGTACTGTTTTATGGCTTGTGAGTTGCTATGATTCTGGAAGCTATGCCACCGGTATTTTAAACACCAACAGAGTCACCCATGGTGGACAGGTTTCAGATGAGCTTCCAGACGAAGACAGACTAGGAAGAAGCAGCGGACTACTCCTGAACGTTTTGTGACTGAGAACCTAATGAACAGGAGAACAGTATCAGACACAGTATTGGAAGATGAGCCCCGGAGGTTGAAAGGCACTCAAAATACAACCGGGGAAGAGCTATGTCCTCAGTGTAGAGTTCACCCTGATAATGCAAATGGAGTAAAACTTTTGGGACCTTTAGCTGCTGGTGGGGTGTAACTCAAAATGCTGCAAACACCCATTTTACTTTGAAATATGGAATGTACAAAGTATGAATCTAGGATAACTGGAAGTTGTTAAAAATGAAATGGAATGCATAAAGATCAATAACTTGGACATTTGTGAGCAGAAATGAGCTGGTATGGGCCATTTTGAGTAGGACAGTCACATGGTTTACTACACCAGGAATGACAGCTTGAAGAGAACTGGCATCACATTATCATCAGAAAGAACACTTCAATATCTATCTTGAAGTACATGCTGTCTGTGAAAGCATAATATTCATATGCCTACAAGGAAAACTGATTAATGCCATTATTATTCAAATTTAAATGTATAGCATGAAAACCAGTGACGATGCCATGGAAAGCAAAGATGACTAAGCTGTAATGACTATGCAGAGGCTTTTGATCGTCTGGATCATGAAAAGCTATGGACACCATTGTGAAGTATGAATATTCCAGAACACTTCATTGTACTCATGCGGAACCTGTACATAGACCAAGAGGCAGTTGTTCACACAGTACAATCCGAATGGTTTAAAAGGTATGCACCAGGGTTGTATTATTTCACCACACTTATTCAATCTATATGCTGAGCATGTTATCCTAGAAGCTGGATTATATGAAGAGAAAGTGGCATCAGGATTGGAAGAAGACTCATTACAAACAACCTCCAATATGCAGATGATACAACCTTGCTTGCTGAAAGTGAAGAGGACTTAAAATACTAATGAAGACCAAAGACCATAGCCTTCAGTATGGATTGTACCTCAATGTAAAGAAAACAAAAATCTTCACCACTGGACTAATAAATAACATCCATATAAATGGAGAAAAGAATGAAGTTGTCAAAAATTTCATTTTACTTGGATTGAGCATCAACTCATGGAAGCAGCAGTCAAGAAATCAAATGACATAATGCATTAGGCAAATCAGCTGCACAAGACCACTTTAAAGTGTTGAAAAGCAAAGATGTCAGTTTGAGGACTAAGGTGCGCCTGACCCAAGCCACCGTATTTTCAATACCCTCATATGCATGCGAAAGCTGGACAGTGAATAAGGAAGACCATAGAAGAACTGATGCATCTGATTATGGTGTTGGAGGAAAATACTAAAAGGACCCTGGACTGCCAAAAGAACAAACAGATCTGTGTTGGAGTACAGCTGAAGTACAGCCAGAGCGCTCCTTGGAAGCCAGGATTCTGAGATCTTGTCTCTCATACTTAGCACATGTTAGCAGGATGAAACAATCCCTGGAGAGGACATCAGGTTTGGTAAAGTGGAGGGTCAGTGAAAAAGAAGACCTTCAATGAGTTCGATTGGCACAGTGGCAGCAGCAGTGGGCTCAAATGTAGCAACGATTGTGAGGTTGGCTCAGGACTGGGCAGTGTTTCGTTCTGTTGTGCACAGGGTCGCTATGAGTCGGTATCAACTTGATGGCACCTAACAACAACAACACAATTTTCTACCCGTCTCACTAAGAGCCCTTTAGGGACAGATCTTACTTATCTTTGCATCTCCAGCCTTACCAGACAGATGTTTAATAAATAATCAATAATCAATAGTTAATGAACGCATGTTGAACTGGGTGGCGATTATCTTTTATACCAAATATCATGACCTCCGTTAGCTTGTAACGTTGGTGCTGCTAATTTACTTGGCCCCTCTGCGCTTCAGTTTCCTCATCTCTACACGAGGGCTGAGAATCATTTCCACCCCTCAGAGCTATCTGTTGATGGGCTGACATGGTGACAGTGCTCAGAAGATCAGAATTCCCGGTCCATGTGGTTCTGTTCTCTTCTGCATTTATTCAGTCCCAAGCAAACAGCACAAAGTTATCCAACTGGCCTGCACAGGACACACCATCAGGAACCAGTCACTGGAAAAGAAGACCATGCTTGGGAAGGAGAGGGCCAGTGAAGGCAAGAGAGGTCCGCAGTGGGGTGGACTGGCTTAATAGCCACAACATGGTCCACAACATGGTGGTGATGGTGAGGAAGGTCCAAGTAGGGACGTTTCTTTCCACTGTATGTAAGGAGTTGCAGCGGACCACAGATGACAATAACAGCAACAGAGTGGCAAACAGAGGAAGGAAGGCAAACAGAGACAGGAAGCAGTGCTTCAACCCCGTGGGAGATTCTCACAACACCTGAAATGACCTCTTCGCCATCATCACTGGCAGAAGCCTTATCGATTCTGAGCCCACACTCGGCGCCTGGTTCTTTGTAACGCACTTTCCATCTATCAGCTCCCTTCCACCGATGACAGCCCTATCGGGTGGGCATTATGAAGGACAGTGGAAGTTTATCAGATGAGAAAACGGAAGGTCTGAGAAGCCCAGAAACATGTTCACGATTTCAAGGCCAGGGTCAAATTCAACTTTGTGTGATTCCCAGGTCCATGTTTGCAACCAGCTTTCCCAGATACATCACCAACACTAGCTTCTTTTTCAGGGGCAGGCAGTGAATTTTGTAAATGATCTCCCTGAGTCTTCTGAGTCAATTCTTTCCTGACAGTGCCATAGTCTTCCCTTATTTCTGTATCCAGTCGAGATGACGCACATGCCTCTTACCTGGCCTGCTCGCTCCGATCACCGGAAAACGAACAAGGCGGCTCTCGGCCCTATCTCACGTCTTTCTTCTATTTAGGGGGACAGGACGATTGTGGGTTCTTCTGCATTCACCTGAGTCACGTTCAGACCTGGTCAGGCTCAGTGAACTTGTCATATTTGAACCTCAGTTATTTCTTCTGTACATGGGGTTAAGAGTAGTGGCTAGGCCATAAGGTGGTGCTGAAGATGACATGTTTGTGCATGTCAAGTTTCCTGACCCTGAGCCCGGCTGGTAAGTGGTAGTAACAGTAATTGTTGTCCTTATTTGGAGACGATGGCCTAGCTGCCCAGAGGCCAGCCAACTGCTTGTTACCAGCGTAGACTGGCTGGCTGTCTGGGACCTAGTGGTGTCCAACATCTCCGTTCAATTTCCTCCATCTGTGGGTAAAACAGCCCCTGCGTAATGGACTGATTAATCTCCTTATCGCACGGAGCACACAGTGTAATTACATCAGAGAATTCAGATCCCCAAGCGCAACATCAATCAACTCAGAGACGGCAGCTTCACCCTCCCTATCCTAACAGCCTAGGGGAACAAAAAATATCAGGTATTCCCTCCCTCTTGCTTTCTTCAAATTCAAGAGCAGGGAGGGAAGCTGGTGAGAGGAGGGGACCTCACTGGAAGTGACCTGCCTCTCAGGTTCTCTGACAGCTGCCACCATCCTCACAAGTCTAGGTACTACTTTAGTTTGGAGGGAAAAAGAAAGGCACAAAGAATGCCAATTTTGTTTTAAAGGATGGTTGGGTGAAACAGTGATAACAAATCCTCAATGTGATATTGTATTGAATTCTTACCATAGTGCCTGCAAAGGTGCTATGGTAAGAGCTATCCTGTTCTTACCACCCATTGTACAGATAAGCAGACTGAGATTTGGGGACGTGAAGACTGCCTATAGCTGAGAAATGGCAGAGCCAAGGAATGAATGCTGCTGGGTCCAACTCTGAACCCTGAGCTCTCAG
>NW_006408596.1:8610556-8613450 GCF_000296735.1 Chrysochloris asiatica
GAGCCTATGGTTTGGACGGTCAACAACGCTTGGGCCCACAGGGTCTTGACCTCCTGACCAGGTCTGCACGGTCTGCATCAGATTCCCCCTTATTTATATGACTCCTCTTTTCAAGCAGAGAACTGGTCTCCACAAGAATAAGAATATGCCCAACTCCTTATTTCTCTCATCAAGAATGATCTCAGTCATCTCATTCCTGATTTCTCACCAAAGACACAGCCATTCATTCATACAGTGATCCCTGAGTGTCTACTACATGCCAGACAACAGCTAGGTGCAGGAAAGCAAATAGCTACAGACCTGGAGTCTGCTCTCAAGAAGTTCTGTGTTTAATGGGCGGGATCCAAGTCAAGGCCTTCAGTAAAAAGTAACAACAAAATAATACAAGTGGCAACAATGTGGAAAAAGCCCTCGGATGTCACACGGTGCCAAGAAAAGCAGACACACATGATGGCCCAGAATGTGATTCCATTTTTATAAAGTTTTAGAACCAGCAAATCTAACCTATCACAAAATACCATCAAGACAGCCATTCATTCATTCCCTCTGGGGTCTGGGGCGGCCTGACTGAGGGAACATTCTGCAGTTTCCGTCTCACTGGGGGGTGGGTGACAGGGCTGAGGGCATTTGTCATCCTGCTCTGAGCTGTACACTCAGGATGTGTGCATTTTGTTGTATGTGAATGTTCCCTGAAACACATGCTCATAACATAAACTAAGCTAACAATGCTGGTAGCCGTTTACCATGGGCTCAGTATGTGTGGAGTCTTTATAAGCTGCAATAAATTTAGTTCTCACAACAACGTGATTGAGGTTCAAAGAGGTCAAGCAACTTGCCCAAGATTTGTTGTCCTTGTTGTTAGGTAGTGTTGAGTCAGTGCCAACTTATACTGACCCTATGTCCAACAGAACACAACACTGCCAGGTCTGGCGCGACCCTCATAGTTGGTCCCTAAGTCTTAGCCCATCGCTGCAGCCACTGTGTCAATCTATCTCACGGAGGGGCTTCTTCTGGTTTGCTGACTCTCTGCATTACTAAGCATGATGTCCTTCTCCAGGGACAAGTTCCTCTTGACAACTCTGCCAAATGATTTGAGACAAGGTCTCGCCATTCTCGCCTCTAAAGAACATTCTGGTTGCAATTCTTTCTAGACAAATTAGTTTATTCTTCTGGAAACCCTTGATATATTCAATAATCTTCACCAAAACCACGATTCAAAGACATCAAGTCACCTTAGATCTTCCATATGCATTGTCCAGCTTTCACATGCATATGAGGTGACTGAAAGTACCGTATCTTGGACCAGGTGCACGTTAGTCCTCAAAGTGATATCTTTGTTCTTTAATACTTTTAAAAGAGGTCTTCTGCAGCAGAGTTGCCCAATGTAATACATTATTTGATTTTTTGACTGCTGCTTCTATGGTTAAAGATTGTGGATCCAAGTAAAATGAAATCCTTGACAACTTCAATCTTTTCTTCATCTCTCATGATGTTGCTTACTGGCTCCGTTGTGAGGGGTTTTGCTTCTTTATGTTGCAGTGTAATCCACATCGTAGGCTGTGGGTTTTGATCTTCATCAGTAAGTGCTTCAAGTCTTCTTTGCTTTCAGCAAGCAAGGTTGTATCAGCTGCATATCACAAGTTGTCACATGGTTAGGAAACGCAAGAGCCATTCTTCCTACCCAGGTCCGTTTCCGACACTAACATCGGTGTTGTCAACCACTGTAAGACTGAGGCTCCCTTTACCACAGTGCTCACACTGAGACCCATTTGTACTGACTCAATCGTTCCCTCAACCATGAGGTGCTGTGTTCTGGGGTCAGGGTTAGCAGTACATGATTCAACCACATGGAGTCTCTAGCCTGAAGAAACTATCCTGCAATAAACTGATGGTCTCGTATCATGCGATCTATGATTCAGACCACCACCCATAAGTCAGTTTGGCATATCCCACCGGCTCCTGTGTTCCTGGAAGCTGTCCTACCAGTATCTCAGACACCAGCAGAGTCATCCATGGTGGACAGGTTTCAACAGACCTTCCAGATCAAGATGGGATCCTTCTGAAAAGAGGCCACCAAAAACCCTATGAATCACCACTGTAGTTCAATCCACAATCCAACATGGTGATGGCTCCAGATTGAACAGTATTTTCTGCCATTGCGTTGCCATGAGTCAGGGGCCAAGTAGGCAGACACTGACAACAAAGCCAACCCAGAAATCCAGTCCACCTCTTTCTCTTCCAAGAGGGAAGTAAGTGGATGGGTTCACAGCTCACTGCCTAGAGGTAGCCGGGAGAAGCACCCAGCCACCCACTTCCTCCCAATAAACATAAGGCTCTCCAATTGGAAGTGTTGGCTCAGCCCTACACACACAGAGAGCCACTGCCGGTCAGCCAGGACCTGAAGCCAACACAGCAGCCTCTAGCTGCCAGAATTCAATTTCAGTCATGTAACATCATGGTCCCCAAATGTGTGTCCTCAGCCTGTGCAGAGACTTCAGAACCACAAAAAGCACTTCTGGGAAATACAGATTCTGGGGCACATCCCTGGGGATTCTGATGCAGTCATCATGGTGGGCAAGCTACTCGATGGGTGGTGCCAAGGGTTAAGAGCTCAGCTGCTGACTAAAAGTTTGGAAGCACCATGGAAGAAAGGCCTGGTGGACCAACTTCTAAAAAAATCAGTTATTGAAAACCCTATGGGCACAGTAGTCTCTGAATCATACAGGGTTCACCACAAGGCAGAGTGTCTCTTCCGCAACTGGTGTGTGTGTGTGTACTGTGGCGCTGTGGGCTAATGTGCTGGACGGCAAAGTCAGTTTGAATTGCAAGGTCGGCAGTTCAAGCTCACCAGCCGCTCCTCAGAAATCCTATACAGGGGCACTATGGATCAGAAC
>NW_006408596.1:8614027-8617184 GCF_000296735.1 Chrysochloris asiatica
TGTCTATGTGTGTATATATATATATATGTATGTGTGTGTGCGCGTGTGTGTGGTGGAGGGGTGGCCTTCAGTGTGTTTATTTAGAGAAAGCTCTCTGGGTGATCCCACTGCCTTACTCGGGTAGGGACCACAGATACAAGAAATTCCACCTCTCACTTTATTCCACCTTCAGTTGCCGGAAATGTTGGCTTTACTATTTGAGGCTCCCATACTTCTATTTTTGCCTCACCTTGAACTTCCCCCAAGAATGTCTCTCTGGGCACATGGCTCGTTCCTAGCTGCCTTGAATTATACTGTCTGGGCTTAGCACCAACCCTCCAATGCCAGGCTCCAAAGTGCTACATGGCTAGGCACAACGATACCAAACAACAGTCTCTTTGGGGTAAAAGGGTTTAAAATAAGAACCAGAGAAACACAAAATCCAAGCTCACTGCCCTTCCCTTACTCCAGGCCCTGCATTATACGGGGATTTCTCTGGGACTCTAAGTCTTCTCATTTGTTCCACCTTACCAGCCCCTCCTCTCAATTCTAAGTCTTGCCTTCCTTTTAGGATCAAGCAAGCCCTGCATTAAAGTGCCACTTTATCTCGCTGCTGTGGCCATCCATCAGCCTTCCATGGTGATGGAGGCATGGTGGGCACTTGGGTGGAGTATATCCGAGTTCTGAGCAGGAGCCCTTGATCACACAGCCCAGGGGTCTGCCACAGTCAGGAGACAAACATCAGAAACTCCCAACGCTATGGAAACAGGAGAGTTCTGCAAGGTGATTTTGCAACACACACACAAAAAGGAAAGAAAGTGGTTTAGCTGAGGGCACTTCCCAGTGGTTCTCTGTGATGCTGGACGGACTGGAGTGAGGCAGACAGCAGACAGGGAGGAATCAGCTGTGGCAGGAAGCCTGCTCCCTCCCTCTCCCTTCCTGTCCTCCAGCACCCAGTGGGAACAATGGCCATGTTGGGAGACAGCCAGAAGGTCTTTAGCATGCACTGTGTGCTGCCTCCAGCCAGCCAAGCATCCAGTTCATGACATGGGTTCTGGGTTGCCGTTTCTGGCTTATAGAAGAAAAACAGAGGGATAGAAGGGTACAGAGACTTGTCCAGCATTGTGCCACCAGGAGGCGGAGGAGCCCGGATCAGGACTCAGGCCCCTCTTGGCCATCCTAGGGAGCTGGTATTTCCTGAGCATCTACTAGATAAAGCACTGTCACTAGCCATCTGAAGAGCCTGTGAAACAGCTGGGGAGACCAGCCTTAAGAAAACCAGTTACTAGGCCTAACATGCCTGACATTAGGCTAACTATGCTATTTTCATAATCATATTTTATCTCCCCTACGAGGTATTGCATTGGAGTCCTTGTGTGGCACTAGAGAATAAACACTGGATGGCTAACTGAAAAGTTGACAGTTCAAACCCACCAGCTGCTCCTTGGAAACCCTATACAGGATCGCTATGAATCAGAACCCACTTGAAAACACTGATCAGCAGCATCAATGAGGTGTTTCATTAGGCAAATCTGCTACAAAAGAGCTCTTTAAAATGTTCAAGAGCAAAGATGTCACTTTGAAGATTAAAGTGTGCCTGACCCAAGCCATGGGATTTTCAATAGTCTCACATGCCTGTGAAAGTTGAACAATGAATAAGGAAGACCATAGAAGACTCAATACGCTTGAATTATGGTGTTGGAGAAGAAGAAAAAAGACACGGTGGGCTAACAAAAGAACAACGCAAGCCGTGTTGGAAGAAGTAAAGCCAGAATATGGTCCTTAGACACCAGAATGGCAAAACTTTGTCTCTCATACTTTCAACATATTATCAGGATGGACCAGTCCCTAGAGAAGGACATCGGGCTTAATAAAGTGGAGGGTCAGGAAAAGAGAGGAAGACCTCCAAGGAGATGGATGGACTGGCATGGTGGCAGCAGCAATGGGCTCAAGTGTAGCAATGATTGTGAAGTTGGCGTGGGACTGGGCAGTGTTTTGTTCTGTTGTGCAGAGGGTCACTCTAAGTTGGCACTGATTCAATGGCACTTAACAACAGCAACTATGTGCCAGGTAGTGGGGATAGGATGTTGAAAAAACAGGTACTGTTCTGGCCTTTAGGGAGCTTACTGCCCACGGAAAGACACACAAGACATATAATTATACTGAAGGACCTTGAAGGAGAGCCCACAGTACTCGGTGACCACAAGTATGCATGGCTGGAGCTGAGAAGGTGAGTGACACAAAGGCGTGAAATAGACCTTGGGAAGGTGGGCAGGAGCAGGCTGTGCAGAACCTGGACACGGGAATTGTTTGGGCTTTATCCAAGAGCAGTGGAGAGCTACGGATGGTTTCAGGCAGGAGAGTCACATGGTTGGGTCTGCTTCGGAAAGACTCTTCAACTTCAGCGTATATACAAAATATTGAGGGGTAAGTAGCTCCGACAAGAGACAGTGGTGGGCTGAGGACAGGAAGAGGGACGGCATGACCCCTTCTTGAGCACAAGTTCTTCCCCCAACTCTTCTGAGTGTTGCTGGTCAAGACACAACAGGGGGACAGGGGGCAGCTCAGCATCAATTATCCCTGGCATTCTGCTTCTCAGACTCAAGTGTCACACGCTCACCTGCAGGGTTGTTGGAACATAGACTGCTGGGCCCAACCCAGATACTCAGAACCAGTACATCTGGGCTGGCACCTGAGAACTGGAGTTTCTAACAAGCTCTCAAGTGATGTGAACTCTACCAGTTACCCACTGCATCTGGAGAACCAGTTGTGTAAAATATAAAACCATCACGGAGTTGAATCTCATTTCTATCCCCACTTCCACATGAGTATAAGTGAATTCTCTCTCTAACATTAACTTTCCCCTCTGTAACAGGGATCCTCAAAGAGACAGGGTGATGTAGTGGTCTCAACAATGGCCTCAAACCAGCAGACTATGAGGAAGGCGCAGAACTGGGCAGTGTTTCTGTTGTCTGGGGGGGTTGCTAAGAGCCAGAACTCATTTGAGTGTACCTAACAACAACAGTGTGTGTGGTGTGTGTGTGTGTGTGTGTGTGTGTGTGTGTGTGTGTGTGAATACAAGGAGCCCTGCTGTGGCACTATAGGATCAGTTCTAGAATGCTAACTGCAAGGTCAGTGGTTCAAATCCACCAGCTACTTCTCAGAAATCCTATACAGG
>NW_006408596.1:8617659-8632280 GCF_000296735.1 Chrysochloris asiatica
ACATACACATACACACACACACGTATGGTATCCATCTAGTCCAAGGATGTATGCACTGGACTGCTAACCACAAGGTCAGTGGTTCAAACCCAACAACTGCTTCTTGGAAACCCTAGTTGGAATAACAACAACCCATCTTACTGGTGGTAGGTAGGTAGGTGGATGGATGGATGCATGGATGGATGGATGGATGCATGGATGGATGGATGGATGGATGGATAGATGGATGGATGGATGCATGGATGGATGGATGGATGCATGGATGGATGGATGGATGGATGGATGGATGCATGGATGGATGGATGGATGGATGCATGGATGGATGGATGGATGGATGGATGGATGGATAGATGGATGGATGGAAGAATGATGGGCAAGAGATCCTGGGAGATGGAAATTTCAGCACTTGGTTACTAATTAAAAGGTCGGTGGTTTAAATCTACCCAGAGCTATCTAGCTAGCTATATGTTTGTCTATCAACCACCTAGCCATCTACTCAAGAGGCTTGCTGGTACATGTTAATTAATTAGTAAGCAAAGCATACCTCTTGTTGTCATCAGTGTATCAGGGACATAAGAGTCGTGAGACAATTTGCTCAGGAGATCAATGTCTTCATTATTGTCCCTGAGAATACAAACCCAAGGGAAGAGGCAAAGGCCTTCTTACCTCTTACAAATGGCTGCCCGGCAGAGTAGTGTCTGATTTGAACGCACAGAAGAAAAGCACTTTTCAAAAGAGTAATACTTGAATTAATAAAGCACTTTCTACATTTCTAAAGCATGTTTGTATCTTTACTCTCAATTTACACTGACCAAACCCTGTACTTTAAAACAGGGGGCAAAGGGCCAGAAATTCTTAGCAGTAATGAAAAACCTGGAGGAAATGAGTCACTGGGCTTGGGGCCTTAGTCACAGGGGACATCAAGGCTAATTGACATAACATAGTTGAAAAAGACAATGTTCTGCAATCTATTTTTGTGAGTAGTAACTGGGGGTTTAAAAGCTTATGAACGGCCATCTAAGATGCTGTGCTTGGTCTCTGCCTGTCCAGAGCAAAGAAGAGGAAGGAAAATTAAACACTCATGGGAACAATTAGTCCGGTGGCCTAATGGACCATGCGAACCTGAGTCTCCACCCCCTTGAGACCAGAAGATCTAGACGGTGCCCAGTCATCACTAAGGAGAGCTCTGAAAAGGATAACAACAGAGAGTCCTGGAGAGAGTGGGAGAAAAATGCGGAACAAAACTCAGAATAATAAGTAAGACTTGGCTTACTGGCTAGATAGAGACTGATGGACCCCCAAGACTGTGGCCCTGGGTCATTCTTCAGGCAGAGAATTGAATTCATCCCCCAGGACTCAACTTGCAGTCAAACAAGAGGCTTAAAGAGTGAACAATAGGCCCTTAGAACAATTCACCAGATGAGATCAAAAGGGCAGCATTTACCCTGGAAAAAAACCTCAGAAGGTAGGAATTGATAGAGTATGGAAGAAGGATGAAAGGAAATGGTAAACACAGGAAGGAAGTGGGAAGGCTGTTGTTACATCGTGGGGATGGCAAACAATGCCAGAAAATAAAATGTGTACGATTCGTTGAATGGAAAACCAATTTGCTCTGCAAGCCTTCATTCAAATCACAAGAAAAAGTTTAAAATTACATAAATAAATTAGGTATAGACGGAAAAACAACAACCTAATGCTTGAAATAAACCAGCTTTTCTCAGGCACATTTTGAATAGAATAAACGAAACCAAGATGGGTACCTGGCCTGCCTAGGGCCACACAATGAGTCAGGAGCAACATAAGGCTGGCTTTCTTAAACACTTGTTTTCACCACGCTACATGAAAAACCCTATAAAAGGTCGCTATAGGTCAGAAACCAATTCAACAGCACTTAACAGTAACTACAACATGACAGTTCAAGTTCAAGGTCTGGGATCTTCCCTTAATACACAGGAAACCAGAAGACTTTGGCCAACTCGGGTGGCTTTTTACACTAATGCCACCACTGAGAAAATATGTATACGTGTACATTTTTGGTGACTATCAATTATTAATGACGATCTCTTTCATGTGTCAATTCCATTCCTTTGTTCGAAGCATTCCTTTTGGCATTGGTAACAGCACTGAAATAAATAGTTTATTTGCCAATAATCCAGCTTGTTAAATTTTAATCAAATAGAGCATTGTAAGCACGTAGTTACTGGGATCTACCCCTTGAGAATGAGAAAGATCACTTTAGAAATGAATTAATAATGGGACCTTTAGAAGCCAAAATGAAATGACCAATGGAAGCCTTGGTGGATTATCCCGATTTGAGCTGCAAATCAATGGCATTGGTCTCACCCCTGCTCCCATTAACGGTTCCTTGTTAATTATTTTCAGAAGCTAATAAGAACAACTCGATGTGGGGGCATTGTTTTGTTTCTTGTTTTCTTTTGAAAAGCATGAATGCCTGTTATGATGTTTGAAACACGCAATCCAAATATATAATGAGTTTGAGCTGAGCGGTCTGATGTTGGTTTAGGAATGGAGAAGTGAGGTCAGCTGCATGGCTTCCACTCATCTCTCTGCGTCTGATCTCCATGCTCTAAGTACTTGCTGAGTCACCTCCGACTCATAGCGACCCTGTGTAGGGTTTCCAAGGAGCAGCTGGTGAGCTTGTCCCACCAACCTTAGAGCCATATTTTGTATGTGATGATGATACTTCCTACTCATGCCCAAAAGGATGGAATTATTGAGTCATTTCTACAGTGGGAAGGGTTTTCGCAGAATCATCCACTCTTAGAGTCAGTTGCATGTTACGTTACACATCCCAGTTCTCCTTCCAGGAACACAGGATTTCACTTCCCCTACCCCTTGAGTTTAGGCATGGCGGCTTGAGCATGAAAAGAAGTCTTTACTGTGTGAAGCTTCTAACATTGGCAGGTTGGCTGGTACAAAGGAGAAACAAACCTATTCTTCCTGAGCCAGCAGGACAGAGCTACATGAACATATTTCCATGGGAGGCCCAAGCATTTTGACCCTGAGAGTAAATCTGGGATGTTCTGGTTTTGGGGAAATGAGACTATGGTTTGCTCATCTCTGAATATGTGTCACCTAGCACAGTGTCAATTGTTGGCTGGATCTTAGTAACATTTTCTGAATGAATTATTCAGAAAGAAGATTGCTCAACTTGAAGAGTTAATGGATGAGATGATGATGGTGGTGTTTACGACAACTACTTTATTGATGATATCACATTTACCGAAGTCGTAGTATGTGCCCAGCACTAGGCTAAAGGACAGAACAGGCAGTACAAGATCCATTCCTTAGAGCAGTCTCATTTTGCATGAGAAAGCAAAGTCCGGGAACAGGTAAACCAGCTGCCCAGAGCCAGGATTCAAATTCAAGCACACCTTGTTGCAAAGATTCTCATTGAATAGGGGAAATTTTGTCCCTCGGGGACACTTGGCATGGTTTGGAGACACTTTAAGAGCCCTGGTGATACAGTGGTTAAGTGCTGACAGAAAGGTGAGCAGTTCAAACCCACAAGGTGCTCCATGGGAGAAAGACGTGGCAGCCCGCTCCCATAGAGATTGTAGCCCTAGAACCCCACGGAGTTGTTGTAAAGTGCTGCCAAGCTGCTTTCGACCCATAGTGACCCTGTCCAGGGTGAGCTCACACCACTGACCTTGACGTTCAAACCAACGTTGTAATCCAGTGTACTAACTCTCAGCGTGGGCAGTTCGAGTCTGTCCTATAGAGTCACTATGTGTCAGAACTGACTCAAGGCCATGGTTTTTCTTTTTTGGGGGGGCTCAGGAAATGTTCTTGACTGTCACAACTGGGGAGGTGCAACATACAAGCCTCTAGTGGATAGAGACTAGGGATGTTGAAAACAATCACAGGGCAATCTCTCAAACAAACAATAATCCAGGCCAAAATGCCTGCAGTGCCAAGAAATTCCAATCTCCTATAATATTTATACTACACAAAGCTACACTGTCTCAGAATGTATACAGCTTTCTAGCATGTTCTCCTGCTATTCATGAGGTTGTCAGCGGCTAATTTTTCAGATGTGCACTATCTCTTTCTCGTCTGCTTTCATCCAAAAGCTCCTCTGAAGCTTGTCCATAATGGGTGACCCTACTGGTTTTGAAATACCATAGTGTCATAGCTTCCAGCATCACAGCAACGGAGCCACAAACAAGTCTACCTTGGAAGGAGTCAGAATGCTCCTTAGAAGGGAGGAGGGTGAGGCTTCATCTCATGTACTTTGGATATGCTGTCAGGAGAGACCAACTTCTAGAGAAGGACATCATGCTTGGTAGAGGCTCAGTGAAAAAGAGGAAGAGCCCCAAAGATGGACTGACAGACGAGCAGCAATAGTGGGGTTTTAACAGCATCCATTGTGAGGATAGCGCAGGATCGTGCTGTGTTTTATTCTGTTGTACATAAACTCACTATGAGTTGGAACCCACTCGGTAGGGCCTAACAACAGTAACATCTTTCCATAGATCATTCAGACAAATGTTTTAGAATTTCTACCCCACCTTTCTGGAAGATGTATTCGAAATTTTTTTAAAGTATTTTTTAATCAATTACATTTTGAAATATGGATTTCAAAATAACTTTTCAGGCGCACAAACATGCCATAAAGTGAGAGACATCTGAAGGATGCAGATGCTAGTTCACAAGGTAGGGATGGCTGGTGTTGCAGCCTCCCAGCGCCCTCAGGCTGGGATTCTCCACAGCCTTTGGTTGTTTCATCAGCAGCCGCTGTCCTTGGTGCTGAACCACTGTCATGCTTTCAGGGACAGGAATGGGCAAAGCCCTTGGGCATGCATGGAAGTCCTGCCCACATGCCCAAGTGCACACACAGGGCTGTGGGTTTTTTGTTGTTGTTGTTGTTGTTTTTTTCCCCTAGCCTCCACATTTCAAGGACATTCTGCCCCCACCCTTGGAATGAGTCAATTAATATGCGGGAAACATTGCTATTTTTGAGTCCAACTTGAAGAATTTGCAGTCTGGGAATTGACAGGGTGGCAATTGTTTTCCTTCCATTATTTATTCCTTCAACCTTCAAGGACTTTTCTGCTACTGAGCACACAGTTCTGTCACACGTGCTGATGCACATGCACCCCCCCCCCCACACACACACACATCCATATAAACACATGTACACACACCAAGAAGTACAGGAATGAAGAAAGGCATGCTCAGATGAGGCCAGGAAGTAGGGTGTCCTATAGAGAAAGATGGGAGGAAAGGGTTTCATTTTTAAAGCAAACTAGCCAGAGACTGGGATTGGCTTGGCAAGTGGGTATGATGTTCCTTCCCATCATCTCAGACTACGACACTATGAGGATTGACGGAGTCCTGGTATGGCGCTGTGGGTTAATGTACTAGACTGCAAGGTCAGTTTGAACCACAAGCTTGGCAGTTCAAGCTCACCAGCTGCTCATAGGAAACCCTATACAGGGCCACTATGAGTCAGAACCAATTTGACGGCACTTAACAACAACAAGAGGGTTGACTGGAGCAGGAATGAATGGATCTCTTCCCCAAATTCTATCTTTGAAGGTCATTATGTCTTTCAGGTAATTTGATGATTTGGAATGTGAAATGTGGGGGTCCAGTAGCTGCAGGTAATGCTCTGAGGCTGTTATAGAGTAGAGCCCTGTTCTTATTCATATATTCTTGGTACCATGTTTGGCAAAGGGTCTCGTCAACCAAATTACTGATCTTGAATGTAAGAAGTCGTCTAAGTCCTTATGAGCTACCTCAGAACTCACTTTGGTGGTCTCCACTTGAAGATCTGAGGGTCTGGAATATTCTCCAGAAAACTGGTTCTACTACGTCTGCGTGTGTTGTCCAATTCCAGGTACAACTACAGCACTGAGATCTAACACTGTAAAGAACACATGAGGTGGAGAAAGATCCCGAGAGTCAGTGGATGGAGGTGTAAATGAGTGTGCATTATGTGCATGCATGGGGATGTTACCGAGGTCAAGTGCATGTGAAAATGCCCATGGTAGGGTTGAAAGTATGAGATAGGATAGCCACTTCTCTTTTGGATCCATAGATCCCCTGAGTGCTTCCCCTAAGCCTCTATTTTCTTCATCTGTCAACCAATGTGGATAATTCCAAGGGGTGATGTAGTTGCATTACGGACTGAGATGAAAGGAGTTTAGCCTTCTTGAACATCATTTTCTACTTTTTGGATACCTATTATGCACTTGGAGTCCTAGTGTGGCACTGTGGGTTAATACACTAGACTGCAAAGTCACTTTGAATCACAAGGTCCATGGTTCAAGCTCACCAGCGGCTTCTCAGAAACCCTATACAGAGTTGATATGGATTGGAACCAATTTAATGGCATGTAACAAGAGCAACATTATGCACATGTAATTTCAAAGCTGAAATCAAGTGTTTAATTTTATATATGGAGAAACTGAGGTACACACAAGTGAGTTTCATCCCTACAAAGTCACTGAGACAGGAGCAGCACATGGACCAGACTCTAAGCCCCACTCAGAAATGGAGTATTTTCTCCACTAACCATGGCTCCTGGGCATCCAGAACACTGGATGGTTCCAAGCAGAGAACTGGCTTGTGAGCTAGTCACCCCAATATGATGGAACTCTGCACCTTCTCTCCTTTCCCAGAGATGCTAGACCCTGTAGTCTTGAGACTAACACTGTTCTAGGGAAAGATGGTCCTGACGGCATTAAAAAATGTCTGAGAGAAAGATACAAGGGAGAGGGAAAGACACAGGTCAGCACTGATGTGAGACACAGAGAAGAGCAGCTGCCTAACACCCTCTGTGGCTCCCCAATGTCTTCACTGGTTCCTTTACCAGTAGTATGGGATACCAATAGTCTTCTTTCCACTCCCGATTCCAATGCCAGACTGTAATCTCCCTAAGTGGACTAGGCCTCTGGTCTGCAGTCTTTGCACATATCAGAACAAGCCGCCCACCACTCCTTTCTTATCTTGGCCAACTCATTCTTGCTTATACCTTCAGTTCAGTCCTAATCTGTGCTTCTTCTAAAAGCTTTCTCTGATCCCAAGTCCTTGACAAATGTTTCTCTTCTGTGGTCCCATCATCCCTCAGGAGACAAGCAAAGCAGATGAACTGTCATCTGCTCATTCAGAATTGCAGCTCAGTGTCTGTCAAAACAAATGAATGAAAGAACGAACGAATGGATACCACTCTGAGTCTCTTCAACAGAGTCCACAGGGGCAGAATGTGCAGTATCTAGGGGGACTGAATAACAAAGGGGATACTTAATTGGTAGAATTTCTTAAGCCAGGAGCTAAGTATAAGTGGCTGCAGGGCGGAGGACAGTCCATGAGGCCCTGAATGACTGTTTGCTCTGCACAGGCCTTGTGCTTGCTGGGCACGGAGTAGGGCCGTGCGGCGGTGTCTCTAGCTAAGTAGCTGCAATCTAGAGAGAGGTAATTGCAGGATCTGAAGGCACCTTTTTCCATGTCCGGCTCAGCTCTGGTGGGGGAGAGGAGCGACCACAGACTTATCAACCAGAGAGCTCAGTTTGGTGTCGGAGAGCTGCAGAGAGAGGCAGGAGTACCAATCTAGAGGCAGGAGTACCAATCTAAGAGAAGGTGAAGGGTGTTAAGGGGATCAAGACCCTGAACTAAAAAGGTGGAAGAGGCAGGGCTGTGGAGCTGGACAGGAGAGGACAGAAGAGTGGCTTGTCTCCACCGCTGGTGCACCAGAGGTATTGGCTGACAAGCAGTCCTGCTTTAGATGGATGCTCACAGCTTTAGCCCTGGAAACCTTCAATATGCAGAAAGACCCTCTTTCATCAGAAAGGCAACAAACGTGGCTTTTGCTTCAAGCTGCCTAGATTTCAATTCCGGCATTGCCACTTGTGGGCCAAGTTATGGAACCTCTTTAAGCCTCAGTCTATCCTGTAAAATAGGGACAACAGTACTCATCTCCATGGAGGCCTATTTCATTAAGAGGATTAAGAAAGAGATGGGCCACATAAGGCGCTCAAGACCATGCCTGCCACACTGTATGGACTCAGTCAACAGGAAGTAATATTACCAGTGTATTTACTGCTATTATTTTACCTCCTTGTTTCTAGAGCTCAGTGTCTGGCACATAGTACCAGAACCAGTGGCTGGAAAGTCGACCCTGACTCATAGTTAACCTGTGTGTGTCAGAACAGGACTAAGTGTCATAGGGTTTTCAATGACTGACTTTCCAGAAACCGATCACCAGGTCTTTCTTCCAAGTTGCCTCTGGGAAAACTCAAAACAACTGAGTATACTAACTGTACCACCCAGGAACTCTATCTGGTATACGTTGTTGTTGTTAAGTGGCGCCGAGTTGGTTCCAAATCATAGTGACCCTGCATAGACTTTCCAAGTTCAAACTGACCTTGTAGTCTACTGCTTGTCTTACAGTGCCACACCAGAACTCCTATCTGGCATATAGCAGATCTCAAATAAATATGGTATGAAAAAATGAAAGGGAAAATAAATGAGTGAATCAAAGAAACATTTAGCATGACTCTACTGTTCGCTATAAGGAAATGGCAAGCTGATCCTCTATTGCTCCCTCTGTGTGGAACACCCTTCCTCAACATCTTGATATCCAGGGACCACCTACTCACAGGGCACAATTCAGCTCAGAGAAACTATTTCCAGAAGGAGGCTTAAAGTCAGAGGGCCTGACTTTCTATTCTGCTCCTAGCTGTGAGACAACCCTTTGATACTCTGTGCGTCTACCTTACTATCCATTAAATGGAGATAATAATAGTAACTACTTTACTAACATTTTACAAACTTGTCTGTATCAGAAATATCTGGTAAGCTCCTCGTCTGGGCCAGGCACTGTACCAGGCTCAGGAGCTACCTGAATGGACAGGACAGACCAAGTGTGTCTGCTATAATGAGGTCACCATTAGCCTGCCAGAAACACAACAAACAAGTGCCCTCAGAGATGCAGGTGAATGTAATTTACGATATACACGACAAAGGGAGGAGGGATGGACAACTTGGAGAGACCTGCTTGGAATGTGAACAGTAAGAAGGAAACAGCTATGCATGAGTGGGCTGGGGAAGAGCAACCTGGACTGGGGGAACAGCATGTGACAGATCCCTGAGGCTCTGTAGGTTTGAAGAACTAAAAATCAGCATGGAGGGTTTGAGAAGAACGAGAAGGGGTATGAGCAGAAGACAAATCCGACAGGTGGGCAGGGGCCAGGGCTGGAAAAGCCTTCCATAATGTCACAATAGACCAGTGGTATGCCACTGGGGAAGTAAGAGAACAACATCTGTCCCTCCACACTCATGCCCAGGTCTAACAAGGGGCACAGCATCTCCTTGCTGGTGAAATCAACCAGCTTTTCCTGGTGTCAGCACTGCACTGGCCTCGCTGTGGCTACAGGCGCTGCTCCATTGGCCATAGTGATGTCGGTACCAGAGCATGGCCGAGCTGCTACTGAGGGGAGGGAGTAGCCTGCAGATTCTTTTGGAGTCATGATGTATGTGGCTATTCTGGGCCTGGTAGGAGGCAGGCTGGGAGGAGGCTGGCCAGAAGAACGGAGTTATTTCAGGGCGTTGCAGCAGGCAATTTGTAGCCCGGGTGTGCAGAGCAAATCTGGATAGACTGGAGAGGTCCAGGCTGCCTGGGTTGCTGGAAGCTAAAGGACGTCCCTAGATGGCCCCAGAAGAGCCATGCTTCATGTTATAAGGCCGCCCAGCAGCACAGATCCAGGCAGCAGACAGGGCTAAGATTGCTGCCTGCTTTGTGGCCTTGGAGAGATGCTGACTAGACACCATGTTAAGCACTTACACAAAATGGACCCCTCACTGGACCCCTCTCAACCACCTTCTGAGAAGGCCTCTGTCTTGTTCCCATTTTCCAGATGAGCAAACTGAAGATCAGAGAACATATGTGGTTTACCATGGTCATCCCCTTGCTATTAAAGACAGAACTCAGGATTTGAACTCAGCACCCTAGAAGCCAAGCCTGCATCAGTCTCCCAGCACAGGACACTGTGCAGAGCGCTTGGCACACTGAGTGTCCTCTTCGTGACTGGTTACTGAGTGCAAATTAAATGCATAATGCTTACTCGTGTGTGTGTGACATGGTACAGAGGACAATATAGGGTTACTAATCCCAAAGGGCCTAGCTAAATTGGGGGTTTTAGAGGGGTACTGTTGTTGCTAGTTCTTTGTCACTGAGCTGATGAAAACTCATGGTGACCCCATGTGTGTGCTGCACTGTTACACTGAGCTGTCAGTGGCTGTGGCCTTTCAGAAGCAGACCACCAAGGCTGTCTTCCAAGGGAGCGCTGGGTAGATTAGTACCACCGCCATTTCAAATAGTAGTTTCAAATGCTTAATTGTTTGTGCCCTAAGAGCCAATAGCCACACTGCCAACAAGTCAGTTCCAGCTCCGAGTGAGCCTAGAGGATAGAACAGAACTGCTCCCTACGACTTCCAAGGTTGTAAATTGTTATGGGAATTTCACAGCCTTCTGTTTCTCCCACTGCATATGCTGGTGGGCTTGAACTGCTGATCTTGCTATTAGAAGCCCACCACCAGGGCTCCTTAAGTGGCCAACAAGCTCATGAAAAGATGCTTAACATCATTAATCACTGTTGTTGTTAGTTAGCTCCCTCTGAGCGCACAACCTCATGTGTGCAGAGTAGAATTGCTCCAAAGGGTTTTGGATTATGTCACATTTCAGAAGCAGATCAGCAGGCCTGTTTTCTGAGACAGCTCTGGGTACATCTGAACTGCTAACCTTTTGGTCTATTTGGAAAAGTCCTGTATTAAAAAAAAAAAAAATACAAACTACAGAGGGTGGAAAAAAAGACTACAATGTTAATTACATTTGTAAATAACACTATTCCACATCATTACACAGTATTACATGTGTGAGTTTACTTGTTACATACATAGTGTAAGTTTCTGCAAGGTGTAAACCAACGACTCCCACAAAATATAATCTCTCCTGTAGGTTCAGCACCAACATTTAGGAGCTTCAACGGCAGAAATACAGGAATGTACAGAACCTAAGAGACGAGCTGAGAGCTATACGATGGACTCTGCCTGCCTAGTGTGAAGCCTGTCTCTAACACTTTCTAGTTATGCAACGTCTGGTAGGTGACTTGATCTTCCTGCGCCTCACCTGTCAAATGAGGACAAAACTTCACCGAATCACTAAGAATGAGATGTTGCATTCCCAAGCCTTAGGTACAAAGTACATGACACCTAGTCAGTAGTCAAATGACTGTGAGTTACTGCTGAGATGTTGATCAAAACTAAGGACAACCTGGACGCTCCATGGGTACAAATGTCGGCAGTTCAAGCTCACCAGTTGCTCCTCAAAAACCCTATAGAGGGTCATTATGGGTCAAAACCGACTCAACAGTGCTTGACAAAAACAACAATAACAAACCTAGATGTTCCATGTGTACAAACAGACGTGTGAATCACAGAACAGCGACACTGGTAGTCTTTATGGAAACCGGCTGCCACCTCTCCTACCCATGGAGTGGTTGGTGCTTAACCATTGCACTACCAGGGTCACAACAACTGAGGCCGAATCAACTTAACAGCAATGAGAATCACACAGTAGACACCGAGTAAGCAGCAGCTACCAGTGTAGTCATTCTGTGACTAACACATTTGTTTGTACACATGGAGTTTCCTGGTTTGTTGTTGATGCTTTTGTTAAATGCCGTTGAGTCGGTTCGGACTCATACCAACCCTGTATAGGGTTTCCGAGGAGCAGCTGTTGAATTTGAACCACTGACCTTGCGGTGCAAACTGACCTTGAGACCGAGTGCTTATCTGGCAGCACCACACCAGGACTCCTCCAGAAAGATCCCAGGCTCCAAACCTTATGGGGCCATTTCTCCTGGGCCCTGAAGGGTCACTATGAGCCATAATCAACTCAGCGGTAATGGTTTTGGGGAGCTCTGGTGATGCACTGATTCATTAAGTGTTTGACTGTTAACTGAAAGGTCACTGGTCTGAACATACTAGCTGCTCTGTGAGAGAAACAGCTTCCATAAACATTTACAGCTCTGGGAGCCCTAGGGAGCAGTAATACTCTGTCCTATAGGATCACTGTGTTGTTCTTGTTAAGTGATATCAAGTTGGTTCCAACTCAGCGACCCTGTATAAGACTTCTGAAAAGTAGCTGCTGAGTTTTGAACAGCCAACTTTGCAGTTCAAACCAACCTCGTGGTCCAGCGCTTTATCCCACAATGCCACACCAGGACTTGCTGTTAGGAGCCACTGAGTCAGTTCCGACACACAGTGACCCAGTATAGAGTTTCTGAGGAGTGGCTGGTGAGTTTGATCTGCCAACCCTGTGATACACACTGACCTTGCAGTCCTGCGCTTATCCTACAGTGCCGCACCAAAAGTTCACACCAGAACTAGGGGTCGTTATAAAGTTGTTCTGAGTCAGAAACGGCTTGACAGCAATGGTCACTGTGTGGTTTATAGGGTTATCAGACATTATCCACTCAAGATAGCTAATGATCCCATTTAACTGGCTACAAAACTGAGACTCAGAGAGTCCACAAGTCTTACTCAAGACACTACCACTGATAAGGAATGAAGCTATCAACTAACCCAGACTTGGTTTCTTCTTGTAGAACACGCTTCTTACAAAACATGTTTCCGAAACCTCAGCTGCTCACACAACACCAGTGAGGATTTGTCCCATTCGCACAAGTCCTTTCCATGCTATTACTGGCTTAGTATTATTCTTTAAAGCGACTTGCATTTTGACTTTGTACACTGTTTTCAAAACGAAACCTCACATCACAATTACAAATGGCAAATGAGTGTCCTGTTCAGAAATAGAAGACAGTCTTAAATATAGATGCGAGGAAAACATTATTAGATTCTAGCTAGATAATGCTACCTGCCCCAGGCTCTGAGCCTGACATCTGCTCCCTCTTTTGTTGAGAAAGGAACATTAGCAAGTGTTGAGCGGTGTTAAAAACACACTATCCCCAAACGGAGACAACTCCCTGACAATCGGAAGGCTAGAAAGTGAATTGAAAAGGCAATTTCTTTCTCACTGTGTGATTCGTTGTTCCGGATTGTGTCTATGGGGACCACCTGCAATATCGCAGGCAAATAATAATATCGGTCTGAAGCTTTAGAATACGCAGCACCAAACTCTAATTTATCACTTATCTACTTGTTTCCTTTCTAGGGTCTTCCCTGGGTCCCCTTCTCTGAACCCCCTTTTCTCTTGCTCGTTTGCTCTTTATCAGAAGTTGGGCGTTGGAATTGTTGTTGTCATTGCTAAACGCTGTCAGGTCGGTTCTAACTCACAGCAGCCCTATGTAGGGTTTCCAAGGAACAGCTGGTGAGTTTGAACTGTCAACCTTGCAGTTCAAACCGACCTTGCATTCCAGTGCATTACCCTGCAGCGCCACACCAGGACTCTCCAGGCTGTAATTAAGCTAAGCTAAAAAGTAAAATTTCATTTTTTTTTTTTTTTTTGGTTTCGTTCTGTTGTGCATAGGATCGCTATGAGTCGTTACCGACTCAATGGCCCCTATCAACAACAACAAAAAATAAAAATAAAAGAAAGTTCATTTTAAATTCGCCTGGGTCTTTGCCCAGGTAAAGTTTCAAAGCCCAGTGTTGCAGGCTGATACGTGTTGTTGTTGCTAAGGCTTATAGAGGAGAGTCACTTCCAACTCACTGGGACTCATCTTTCTCCCACAGCATGGCTGGCGGGCTTGAACCCCAGACTTTGTGGTTCACAGTCCTGTGCTTATTGCATGCATCCACCACTCTGCCATACACACCCACTCACTGACAGACAAACAGACACACTAAAAAGCCAGTGGAGACTAACAGTCTTAGCTTCCTTTTAGATGACCTATCACCCAACCACTGCTAGTAGAAGCCAGCTGCAGCTGCCTAACAAGAACAGCCACGGTTGCTATGGTGATACATTCACAAGGAGGCAGGTGATGTCATTCTCCTTGGGAATGTGGCAGCCAGCAGACAATTGGGCACAGGGCATCTGACTCAAGCTCTCACACTGAACCACTAGACTCCCAAGAGGCAGACAGAGGAAGTGATAACTAAAGGCTGGCCAGGCTCAGACACGGTACGCCCCTAACCGTGTGGCCTTAAAACCAAAACCCAAACCTCCTGCCAGTGAGTGGATTCCACCTATCCACACTTGGTAAAACACAGTAGAACTGCCACAGAGTTTCCAAGGCCGTAGTCGTTACATAATCAGGCTGCTGTGTCTGGTGCGTTCTAACTGCAGCCCGTTCAGTTATCAGCTGAGAGCCTGAAGCGCTGAGCCACCAAGCTAAGCCCTTTTAGCCCAGGTCCAGACACTCAAAGTGCCTTTCCTGAGACCCCGGGACTTAACAAAGGTCACGCAGCAAGGAATAAAAGTACAGACAGACCCATTTCACAAAATGTGCGCCAATGGACACATTAACATCTACTACATTAATAACTGTTTGTGGGTTAAAACTTGAGGTTGGGACGAGGAAGGGATTGTGTACTCAGATGGGATGGAGAACCACGGGGTAAAACCACAAGAAGCAGTTTTTGTTGCTAAAGGACTTATCAGAGCCTTTAATACGCTCAGCGCAGTGTGA
>NW_006408596.1:8632393-8643415 GCF_000296735.1 Chrysochloris asiatica
CTGAGAAGATGAGTATTCTTACAGAAGACTTTGAGAAACAGCTTCATGGATACAGTCAGTCTGAATATTTCAGTAGGCACAGAACAAATGCCCCATACTTTCAGGAAACTCTGGTAAGAGCAGTCTTCCTTAAGTGAATCCTCCCCCCCACCCCACCCCCAAACACACACACGCACACACACACAGAGGCTTCCCTATACCTTGCACTCTGAGTTCCATGCCTTCTCCCTGCTGAGCCACTTGGCAGCTCTGAGCCTTGTTTTCCTTTTCTGTACAGTGGGGATGCTGGCAACAGTCCCCTTGCAACTTGTGACAACTAAAAAGGTCTCCAGATGTTGCCACATGTCCTGTGGGGGACAGAATTGCTTCCCTAATGCAGAGAACCATCATCCTAGATCAGCAACATGTCCAGTGATGGAAACCTCTCATAGGTGTGCTGTTGCCCAGTATGGCAGCCCATTGAAAAGTGACCAGTGTGGTTCAAGAACTGGATTTAAACTTTTAACGCGACCTTGAACATGAGATAAAGTACTAAATTTAGCCATAAACATTTGGATTTTATTTAGATTTAAAATAAAATAGTTGCATGTGACTAGTGACTACCATATTAACGTGGCTTACTGATTCACCTCACAAATATTTGTGGGGTGCCTACCATGTGCCGGCTTAGCCTGACCCAAAGCCATGGTATTTTCATTAACCTCGTCTGCATGCAAAAACTGGACAGTGAATAAGGAAGATAGTAGAAGAATCGATGCTTTTGACTTACGGTGTTGGAGGAGAATATTGAAAGTGCCATGGACTGCCAAAAGAACCAACAGATCTGTGTTGGAAGAAGAGTAGCCAGAGTGTTCCTTGGAGACCAGGATGGACAGCCTTCGTCTCTCATACTTCAGACATATTGTCAGAAGGGACCAGTCGCTGGAGAAGGGTATCATATTTGGTAAGATGGAGGGTCAGAGAAAAAGAGGAAGACCCTGAGCGAGATGGACTGTCAAAATGGCAGCATCAATGGGCTCAAGTGTGGCAACAATTGTTGGCACCTAACAACTACAACCATGTGCCGGCCATGATGCCAACCATGTGATTTATAAGGGTACTTCAAAACATTTGTGGAAAAATTCCATGATCTTCTAATTCCATTTTTAAAATCATTTTAATTCCACAAACTTTTTGAAGCCCCCTTGTACTATGAAAAATGACAAACATGTCTCCTGTTGTCAATAAGCTATGTCGTGTTTATACTGTTGGGTGATGTCAAGTTAATTCTGACCTGAAGCAGAAGTGCCCACAAGGTTTCCTTAGTTGTCATCTTTATGGAAGCAAATCAGTAGATCTGTCTCCCATAGAGCCACTGAGTGGGTTTGAACCACCAACCATATGGTTAGCAGTTGAGGCCCTATAATGGTTCAGTGGATGTCAACAAGTAAGTAGGTTCCAAGACAGCCAAAAGGTGTTACTCTCCTCTACTGTCCTGTCACTGGGCCTAAAACTGCACGTCAGTTAATTGCAAAGCCTCCAAAAGGCACTCAAAACCTCCGCAAGAATGTTTACTAATAACTAATTTGTCAGTGTAGGTTTACTGCTGCAATTAATTGCACTGCATAGACCATACTCTCCCAGCTAACCATCAGAGCAGTGTCCAGAGCCTCACCCAGCCAAGTACCTGTTGAAAGGAGATTCACAACAGATCCAGAACAGTTTACTGCAGACAAGGGATTCTGAACACCACGTCATGTCAAGAAAGACGGAACAGCCTGACCGTGCTCAGTGCTGTGTGTGAGGGCCTGGCACAAGTATGTACATGTTCAATAGGCCTCTGTTGGCCAACAAGTATGAAGGGAGTATGCTGGCTCCATAGAGTATGCAACAGAATGCAAACCAATGGAGTTCGAGCCCACCCATCGCCCTGTCTGTAAGAGATGCCCCTGCAAAAATTTAAAGCATTGCAAACCCTATACAGAATCATTATGATTCAGAATCGACTGGACGGTATTTAATAACAACCAAGAGTATGAAGCAGGGGCTGAGACAAGGTCAAAACAAGTGTTGCACTCTGCAAGATGCTGCCAGCTGTGATGAGCGTGGGACTGATGTAGCGGTGAGCATTCCCACACTGCTGCTATTGATCATTTTCAACCTAGCAGGCTCTGTATTAACTTGTTAAACCTTCCGTCTGTTCTCCACCCAGAAGCCGGAGTGATCCCTTTAAAGGAAAAATCAGAACATGCCATTCCTCTTGTCACACTCAGGTTTCCCATCTCTCTCGGCATATAAATCAAAGTCCTTCTAATCATCAAAAGCATCGCTATGCAAATTGGGCCCCTGTCATATCTCTAATCTCATTGATGACTCTTCTCTCTGTTTGCTCCAACCAGGTAGGCATCCACCTGTAGGCTTTTGCACTGGCTGGGCCCCTGCTTGGGATGCTCCCTGCTCACAGGTCACCTGGCTTGTTTCCACATTTCCTTCTAGCCTTAGCTCAAATGTCACATCATCAGTGAGGTTTGTCTTAGACATCAGATGGACCAAACTAACCAAGCAGCTCTGTCCAAAGGAAAGTGCTCCTTTTTAACTCCCACTCGTTTTATTTCCCTCTGTCTCATTTACTAACTGTCGTATCATGCATTTGCATGTCTCCTTCCATGGGGCAAAGCCATCTCCAGAACCATGAACACACAGCAGGTACTCAGTAAACTCTCCTTGAATGAATGGGTCTTCACAGCCTCTGTACAGGATCTCTTTAGTTATTACTCTCCTTTTACAGAAAAGGAAAGGTTCAAAGACCTTAATTCATCCATGCAAGATGAAAGAGCAAACAAGAGGTGAGGGTGGGTGGTGATCCCAGTTCTCCTTGCTCTTCAACTCTAGGAAGGATTTGTCGAACTCTGCTGGGGGAAGGGCCACCCGCCTCCATCTGTCACTTTCATACTCGTGTGTTGCTGTGATGCTGGAAGTGAAACCACTAATATTTCAAATCATAGCAGTCACCCCTGGTGGACAGGTTTCAGTGGAGACTACAGACTAACACAGACTAGCAGTAAAGACCTGGAGATCTACTTCCCAAATTAGCCACTGAAACCTCTATGGATTTTAACAGCAGTTTGACTGACACTGTGGACGTGAAGACACCAACAATCCAGAATATGGTAACACTCAGTTCTGTTGTACATGGGGTCGCCGTGAGTCACATTTCCCAACACTAAGGACAATAAGTTTGCAAAGGTAGGGAGGCTAACCTCATTTTTGCAAGCTCCATTACTATTCTGAGCTCTGGTGTCTCCAGCCCCAAAATGCAGTTTGTAGCTTTTGCTCCAAGTGGTTGTGATGAGGTGACACCAAACAAATGCCCGGGGAAATGCTCTGAACACTGTACAACACCGTGTTCTTCTTGACTTACAGATGGCGAGCATGTTTCTTACAAGAGCTTTAACTTTCATCGCACGTTATGTACCCGATTGTACTACTGTCTTCACCCTTTTTGTATCCACACCCTTTACCACATAAGCAACTGTGAAGTTCCTCCCCCCTAGTGGGTTTAGTTTCCTCACCTTATTGGTGGTGGGCTTGGTCATCTGACTTGCTTTAGCCAATACAGTCTGAGAAGCAGCGACAACAGTGCCAAGACTTGACCTTAAGAGGCATTGTGCATCTCTGCTTGTTACTTTTGCAGTTCTGCCACCCAATGAGGATTTGCCCTGAGCAACCACACGTTCAGGGGAACAGGTGCATGAAAGCACACCTGAACTTAAGTGCAGCTGAGCTCAGCCTAGGGAAGCTGACTCACAGCCAGCGTACAGATATGTGAGTGAGTACAGACGGTGAGCTCTGAGAGTCTACTACATAGCATTGCTATGGCAACAGGTAACTGACACATACTTGCTGGGTTCATGTCATTTTAGGGGCAATAAGGACTCCTGGTGTGGTGCTATAGGATCAGCACTGGACTGTGAACCACAAGGTCAGCAGTTCAAACCCTCCAGCTGCTCCTTGGAAACCCTATATAGGCTTGTTATGACGCGGAACTGACTGGATGACACTTAGCAATAACAATGGTGCAACCGGGTAACACATTTGGTTACTAACGAAAATAATGGCGGTTCAAGATCACCTAGAAGCATCTTGGAAGAAAAGTCTGGCAATCTATTGAATAGTGAGCCATGGAAAACCCTACGGAGTACAGTTGGACACACATGGGGTTACCATGAGGTGGAGTCAACTTGATGGCAACTCTACTGGCATCTCATGAAATACGTGGATAGTTGTGATGTGTGCTGCTGAGTCAATTCCAACTCAGAAGAGAACTGCCCAGTAGGGTCAAGACTATAAGTTTTACAGAAGCATACGGTCTCATATTTTTCCTATAGAGTGGCTGGTGGCTTTGACCCACAAATGATCTATTAGCAGCCATGTGTTTAACTGAGGTACCATCAAGTCTCCTAAAACATACAGTAGGTCCTACTCTTACCCCATTTTAAACACGAGGACATTGTGAATAGAGTTTCTGACATTTGCCCAAGGCTGTCCAGCAGGAAACAGCATCACCATCCACAAAGCTCTGACCCAAGCAACCCGAGGCCACACGTTCCTGTGTCCCCAGCTCTGCTGCCCCTGGGCACATGCGAAATTGAAGAGCAGAGTGTCTCCAGGTAACTCGGGTTAAAGAACTGCCCTGTGTGTCAATCATTAGAGGCCTGGACATTTCAGGCAACATGGGACAATAAACCCAAAAACAAACACACTCTAACATGCGGGCCAACGATAGAGCTAGGTTCTAACTGTGGTATGAACGCAATGGGACTTGTGTCCTTGGTGAGGTTCTCGCCCTTCTCTGGGCCTCAGTCGCACAACGATGAGGCATTCACGAAACCTAGAATTGTTTATGAAATACTCATTAAGCTCTAGAATGTTCCATAGCTTATCTCATTAAACTCATACAGTGATCCTTCCAGGCTCAACTGACAACTGGAGGCTCTGAGAGGGTAAGTAATTTCCTCAAGGTCAAACAGCTGGTCCAAACAAGGTTCTGGCTTCCCTTCCAGTGCCAAGATTCTAGGTGAGCTTCGATGTGGTCAGCGGTGGTGAAAGGGTCTGGCATGTGCTCTCCTGTCCACAGAGTAGAATCCCCACACCTTACTCCGTCCTGCCTCAGAGCAGAGGAACGGGCCCTAGGCACTAGTGCTGGGATACTCCTCGGCACCCAAAGAAGACCACCTTTTCCCATCACTAGGTCCCCGGAATTGTTAATTATTTCCTTTATAAAAATAATTAGTCCCAATCAAGGCAGCAGCACTTCAGAATTATAACTCATTAGCTGCGCATGCATGTTTCAGCTCTACAAAAAGTCGTGCGGCACTGATGAAAATTACAGGCCCCTGGAATCAGTGCTTAGAAACACCTCGAGCCCGTGTTCCCAGCCGCCTGCCATCAGCCACATTGAGTAGGGGTCTGCGTTACAGCTGGGGGAAGGGAAGTGTCTGTGTGTGACTGTGTGTGTCTGAGTGTGTGTGTTGTATGTATGTATAGCTCTGGATTTGGGTGTGTGAGGACAAGTGTGGTCTGTCTGTGTGTAGCTAGGTGTATGTGTGACTGGGTGTATGTGCATCTGGATGTATGTGTGTCTGGGGGGAGGTATCTAGAACACGTCTGTCTGACATGGGTGTGTGTCTGTGTGTTTTTGTGCAGTGTGTGTATCTGGGCATGGGTGTGTCTGGACATGGATATGTCTAGGCATGGGTGTGTCTGGTGTGAGTGTGTCTGGTGATGGATATGTATGTGTGTGCAGGTGTGTGTGTGTGTATCTGAGTGTGTGTGTCTGTCTGTGGGTATGTCTGTATGTGAGTATGTAGGCATGGGTATATCTGGTGTGTGTGTGCCTGTGTCTAGGGGTGTGTGTGTGTCTGGGAGTGGTTATGTGTATGTGTACAGGGATGGGTACAAAGGCCTGGGAACTCCAACACACTCTGTCCTATGCTGTGTCTTTCCAGAAGGGAAGCACTTGGATCAAAGATGATTACGTCCTAAGGAACAAGTCACACAGTACTGGCTGTGGGGGTGGACATAGTGGGAAGTCCTGAAACAGCAGTGGGGTCTGTACCAACAGCATGTGGTCCATTCAGGGTATGTCCACCACGCAGTCCTCAGTCCACATCCGTATCGCTGAACCTGCTGCTTCTAATAACATGAGCTAGCCTTCTAATATTCTAATAACATCATTTAAAACCTACTATGTATCATCAACAGCCGTCTGTCAGTTTGTTGTACTGTGATGGCTTGCATGTTGCTGCGATACTGGAAGCTCTGCCATCCCTACTTCAAATCCCAGCAGGAGGCCCATGGTGGACAGATTTCCAAAGCACTGCCAGACTACGACAGTCTAGGAATGAAGGCCTTCCAAAAATCAGCCATGCAAACCTCATGCATCACAACAAAACACTGACAGACTCACTCCACTGGACACACCGTCAGGAAGAATCCCCTTTGGAAGAAAACAACTTGTTGGGGAAAGTAGACCGCAAGCGAGGGTGAGGGAGATGGATGGAGTGGCACAACTGACCAATGATGGACTCAAACACGCCACTGATTGTGAGGAAGCTGCAGGACCAGGCAACAGCTCGTTCTGTTATAGGGACGTCACCAGGAGTGGCAACAGACTCACTGGCAGCCCTAGCTCTGTGTCTCCCCTCGGTGTCAGACCCTGTTCTGTGAATCTCCTCTGAACGATCTCATCAGATCCTTGTGAACAGTCCAGTCAGGTGGGAGAGGTGTCATCCCATTTTACAGATGAAAAACTGTGGAAGACACAGCAAAGTGAGTTAGTTTGCCCAAGATCACACATGCAGGGATTCAAACCCAGGGGCTCTGATTTACCACGTTCATAATCATGATCATCATCTGCACTTCTTCAATTCTAACTAAACGCCCCCGAACCTGCTGCCAGTCAGTTGATTCTGATTCATAGTGACAGAGAAGGACTACTCCTGAAGGTTCCCAAGACTGTCCCCATATCTTTCTTCCTTGGGGCAACAGGACGATTTAAACAGCTGAACTTGTAACCCAATGCTTAAGCCATAGTAGAAACAGGGTTTCTAGCTAAGTCCTAGCTGAGGAGACCCCAGTTCTGTAGGATGCCTCAGGTAACCTCTTCTATGAATAACGTATACACTATATATATATGTTCGAAACTACCAGCCGCTCCGCAAGAGAAAGATGAGGCTTTCTACTCCCGTAAAGATTTACACCCTTGGAAACCCTTATGACAGTTTTTCCTAGATACTGCCCATGTATTTGTATGCCCTTGAGCCCTGGTGTGGTGCTACAGGATAAGCATTGCACTGCTAACCTCAAGGTCAGCAGTTCAAACCCACAAGCCACTCTCAGAAACCCTATACAGGGTCCGTATGTGTTGGAATCAAATAGATGGCACACACAAATAACAATTATCTCCCTCACAAGTCCTGTGGAGTAAGGGAACCCTTGGCCCACCATTCTTCTGTCAGTTTATTGTACTGTGGGGTCAATGTGGCTTGCATGTCGCTGTGATGCTGGAAGTTAAGTACTGGTATTGTAAACATGAGCAGGGTCACCCATGGTGGACAGGTTTCAAAGAAACTTCCAAACTAAGACAGGCTAAGAAGGAAAAGAGGTGGACTGTTTCTGAATGTTTAGCCACTGAAATCCTTATGAAAAGTAGCAAAGCATTGTCAAATATAGGGCTGGAAGATGAATCCTTCAGGTTAGAAGGCACTCAAAATACAAATGGGGAAGAGCTGCCTCCTGGAAGTAAAGGCGACATTTAATGATGCAAATGGACCTTCGCTTGCTGATGGGCACAACTGAAGATGAGCAGCAGCAGCTGCAGACATCCATTACTTATCGGAACATGAAATCTAGAAAGTGTGAATCTAGGAATTCGTCAAAAATGAAACGGAATGCATAAAGACCGATATCCTAGACATTAATGAGCTGAAATGGTACTGGCCATTTTGAATTACACAATCATATGCTTTATTGTGCTGTAAATGACAAATTGAAGAGGAATGATGTCACATTCATCATTAAAAAGAACATTTCAATGAAGTATGTACAACCTTAGAACAACAGGGCTCTGGGATACAGGGATTGAGACATAGTTGGAATGGGGAAAAAGGGGGAAATAATGTTAAGATGCTTGGCTGTCTTTTGATTCTTGGTTTCCCTTGCATACCATTATAAAATAGATATTCAAGGGGGAGACAAACAAAGTCAGAGATATCACCATAGAAAGCTTATAAGTCCATCTTCTGCCTGTAACTCATTGGAATACCTAAAATGGGGCTACAACATGTCCAGTGAAGGAGGCTTCCTATGGAGCCTCTGCATTACATAAGACCATAGGTGGAATCCTGAAGAGCATCCAGAATCTTCAGAGGTGGAAATTTCCTCTTGAAAGGATGGGCAGACCAGCCTGGAGCAGCTAGAAGAACAGAAGATACTTCTTGAAAGAAAGACCCACAGGAAAAGTACAAAACAATATAGGCAGACCGACTGATTACTATAAGAACAAGCAAGTTGCTCGCCCAGGAGACATCAAGGCATGTGGTCAGGTTCCCTCAGAGCAAACCCCTTTCCAAGACTAAGACTCAATGGGAATACACGCTCTGATTGGTGACCACGTTCATAAGGGGAAGTGAGGGAAAAACAGCAATGAAGCTGTGAGGTAAGCCCTACAATACTCAACAGACTCCTATGAACCTGAGTGGAGACCTGGTTGGCCAGCAGTGTGGCAAGACCTGGGGAGCCTTCGGCCCAGAGTCAGTGACACAGCCACAGAGGACTAGAGTGGAGAGTGAAGCATCCAGCTGATAAGAAGAGAGGGCATATGCATACGAACACCCACACTTGCAAGTAATACCCACTTGACCTGACTTCAATGACTGGATGATCAGAGCTGAACTACAAGAAGAAAAAAAGAGGAAATAAAGAGTAATCTGATACAATTTGATGAACTTGACCTACACCTATGGATGCAGTAGATCAAAAGAGGGAACAAATCCTTACAGCGAGGATCATTCCCACCCTCTCCATACACAAAGTAGACAGGGATGGGCTACTTGGACATTGACTACCCAAAGTGGGGGGCTACAAAGGCAAGAAGTAACTGGCTTACAAGCTTTCAAGAGGGAACCTAGATCCAGAGGGCGTGAAGGAAGGTAGAATCTCCACTGAGTAGTATCCAACCTATCTAAGCAGGGCTGATGAAAGGAAATGCGGATAGGCCTCTTGTGATACAATAGTGAATAATTGTTACTGGACTGATTGTGAGGATTGGAAATGTAAAGGTAGATGTTTTGTAGCAAGGAGGGGAGTGATTAACTTTGCAGTCTAGGAGCAGAGGTCCCTGGGATCATCAAGGAAGAAGAGCGGAGAGCAGGACCCTACCCAGAGAAGCAGTGATGCCTGAAGTGGAGCTAGAGATGATGATGTGGAGCGACAGAGCAGCTGGAGACTTTAGACCCAGAGAGGGAGAGGAGCTGTGTGCTGAAGACCAGGGGTGGGGGTGTGGGGGGCAGGCTGGAAGGGTAAACCCTTTGGTTGGTTGATGATGCATGGAGGGGACTGTAACCATGGCAACGAAAGGATATAAGATAGGATGAATGTAAAACTAATGTTCTCCCATGTAAACCACCACATAATTCACAATAAAACATTAAAAAAAAGAACATTTCAAGACCTCAAAGTACAATGCTGTCTGTGATAAAATACTATCTATACACCTACAAAGAAGAAGAGTATCCACTGTTATTAAAATTTACTAAAGCCAGTAACAATGAAATTGAGCATGGCACTGTGGGTTAACTGCAAAGTTGTTTGATCTGCAAGGTCGGCAATTCAAGCTCACCAGTTGCTCCTTGGAAACTCTAAACAGGGTTGCTATGGGTCAGAACTGACTCGACAACAGTTAACAACTACTAACTTTTTCATTCTGAAATTTATTAAACATGCAATCAAGACACAATGTTAATTACTAGTGATTGGAATGTGAAATTTTAAAACAAAAAGGAAGGATTCATTGTTGGAAAAATATGGCCTTGGTAACAGAAACGATGTTGGAAATCACATGGTAGAATTTTACAAGACCAATGACTTCTTCTATGTGAATACCTTTCTTCAATACAGTACAAAGTGACTATACACGTGGGCCTCACAAAATTGAGTACACAGGAATCAAGTTGACTACATCTATGGAAAGAGACTATAGACAAGCTCAATATCATCAGCTAAAGCAAAGCCGGAGGCTGACTGTGGAACAATCAATTGCTCTTATGCAACTGCAGGCTAAAGGTAAAGAAAATGAAAACAACTCCAGGAGAGCCAAAATACAACCTTGAATATATCACATCTCTCCTGAATTTAGAGAACATCTGATGAACAGATTTGATGCATTAGATATTAATGACTGAAAACCAGAAGAGTTGTGGGATGGCATCAAAACCATTATGCTTGAAGAAAACAAAAGGCCATTAATAAGACAGGAAAGAAAAGACCAAAACGGATGTCAGAAGAGACTCTTAACCTTGGTCTTTTGTGCAGAGACGCTAAATCAACTAGAAGAAATGAGGACGTAAAAGAACTGAACATAAAATTTCAAAGGGCAGCTCAAGGAGACAAAGTAAAGTATTATAATGAAATGGGCAAAGATCTGGAGTTAGAAAATCAAAAGGGACGAACATGCTCAGTATTCCTCAAGCTGAAAGAACTGAAGAAAAATTCAAGCCTTGACTTGAAATATTGAAGGATTCTATGGATAAAATATTGAATGATGCAGAAAGCATCAAAAGAAGATGGGCTTGGCTTACAAGTTTTCAAGAAGGACCCTAGTTTCAGAGGGTACAGAGGAAAGCAGAATCTCCACTGAGAGGTTTCCAACCTGTCTAGACGGGGCTGGTTAAAGGAGACTCTTGTGGCTCAATAGGGAATAATTGCTATCAGGGCTGATTTTGAGTGTTGCAAATGTAACACTCATTTGTTTTGTAAAAGGTA
>NW_006408596.1:8643936-8654475 GCF_000296735.1 Chrysochloris asiatica
TACACAGTCACTTCATCAGTAAGAACTGGTTAGTGTTTAACTACTTTGAGAAGCAGCATATGCTCAAGAACTGATGGCACCACCGAAGGAACAGGTTCAAGCTAGACTAGAGGTACTGGGGGTGGAAAAAGGCTCCAGGAATTGACTAAATACAACTTGAAAGGTTTCCACAAACTGATGCAGCCCTGGAGGTACTCACTGGTCTGAGCCAAGAAATGTACAAGACAGCTACCTGGGCCAAATGAATGGAAGAGAACCATATCTGTGCCCATTCCAAAGAAAGGCATGTGAAACTCATCAAACAATGTCATGAATATCACAACCAAGTAAAATTTGGCTGAAGATAATTTAAAAATGGTTGCAACCGTACATCATCAGGAATTGTCAGAAATTCAAGTTGTATTCAGAAGAGGACAAGGTGCATGACATCAGATGGATCTTGGCTGAAAGCAAAGATGTTGACTTGTGCTTTAATGACTATGAAAACGTATTTGACTGTGTGGATCATAACAAACTATGGATAACATTGTGAAGAGTGAGTATTCCAGAACATTTAATTGTGCTCATGAGGAACTTGTACATAAACCAAGAAGCAGTTGTTCAAACAGAACAAGGGGATATTGAATGTTTTAAAATGAGGAAAAGCATGTGCAGAGTTCTATCTTTTCACCATACTTATTCAATCTATATGTTTACTGTAAAGTTAGATTATAAAAAGAAGAATGCGGCATCAGCGTTAGAGGAAGGCTCACCAACAACCTACAGTATGCAGACGACACAACCTTGCTTGTGGGAAGCAAACAGAACTTAAAACACTTACTGATGAAGACTCAAGATCATAGCCTTCAGTACAGATTGCCCCTCAATGCAAGGAAAACAAAAATTCTCACAACTGCACCGCCAAATAGCATCATGACAGAGAAAAGATTACAGTTGTCAAAGACTTCATTTTGCTTGGGTCTACAACCAATGCTCACTGAAGCAGCAGTTAAGAAATCAAATGACGTACTGCATTAAGCAAATCTGTTGCACAAAACCTCTTTTAAGCTTTAAGCAGCAAAGATGTCACTTGGAAGACTAACTGTGCCTGACCCAAGGCATGACATTTCCAATGGCCTCAAATTCATGTGCAAGTAGAACAGTGAATAAGGAAGATCATAGAAGAGTTGGTGTATTTAAATTATACTGATGGAGAAGACTATTGAAAGTATCATGGTCTGTCAGAAGAAAAAACAAATGTGTGTTGGAAGAAGTACAGCTAGAACGCTCCTTAGAAGCCAGGATGGCGAGACTTTGTCTCTCATACTTTGGACCAGTCTGAGGATAAGGATTATCATGTTTGGTAGAGAGTCAGCAAAATAGAGGAAGACCCCAAACAAGATGTACTGGCACAGTGACAATAGCGATGGGCTCAAGGGTAGCAACAATCGTGAGGGTGGCACAGAACTGGGAAGTGTTTCATTCTGTTGTGCACAGGGTTGCTGTGAGTCAGAACTGACTCAATGGCACTTAACACAACAACAACATGAGTCAGAAATGACTTACCAACACACAATATAAACAACAAACTCCCTCACAGCAACCCTACGAGAGGGGAGCTACCCTGGTCCACTGTTACAGATGAGGACACTGAGCCTCAGAGAAGGGAAAGGACTTGACTAAGGTTACACAGCTGGATCTGCCTGGGTCCAAAGCCTGGTACTGCTCACAGCCAGTTAAGAGGCAAGAGGAGTGGCTTGCAGACCTGGCTGGACCTCTGACTCCATCCTCCCCGGGGGTCCCCTCTCCCCACCTGCAACAGAACGAGGGTCAACCTCAGTAGAAGCTCTGGGTCTTCGCAGCTCTGTGATGCTGTCAGTCTGTCTGTCTCTCCCTAGGCCAGCCTTGGGAGCTGTTCATCTGAGTCTTCACTTTGGGATGGGGATAGCACACCTGACACAGGGACATCCTCACCCAGAGTACACCTGGTCATTGAGTCCTCAGGGCAATAGGACAAACTGTGTGTTAAGTGTGCACGTATGTGTGACTGACTGAGTACATGTCTGTGTGAATACATGCAAGTCAGGATGAGTATGAGCATGTGTTTTGTGTGTGTGTATGCATGTGGGTACATGAGTGTGTGTATGCATGTGAGTGTGGACGAGCATGACTTAGTGTTCTGAGTGTGCGCGCACGTGTGTGTGTGTGTGTGTATGTATGTGTGTGACTAAGTATGTGAGTAAATTTGTGTGTTTGTTCCCCTACACTTTTTTTCTTCCCTCCCCCATTATCCTCTCTCTCCTTGGCCCTTTCTTTGTTTTGGCTGTTCTGTATCTCTCAGCATCTGTCACACTCTGTCCCCCTACTACTGCCTTGGTGTCTTGGGTCTTCTAATCTCCTTTTCACTGTATTTATTTATTTCTCTTCATCTCTCTTCCCAGTCCCTCTCTGCTCCATGCCTCTCACACTCTGCAATCACTTCAATCTGCAGCTACTTCTCTTGTGCTTGTAACCTTTCTCTTCTATTCCACTCCTTTCTCTTGGGCAGTCTTCTTTTCATTCCCTCCCTTTCTTTTCCCCACTTCTCCTACCCACACTCTCTCCCTCTTCTCCATCCACTTCTCTCTGTGTCCCTCATCTTCCCTCATCCTCACCTCCTGCTCTTAGATGACCTAGGCAGTGCTTGTGGTAAAGGCTGGCAGTAGATCACACATATTGGAGGTTTGAATCAAATCAAACTACAATTGAATTATACTAATAAGCAAATTTAATGCCATTCAAAAAGTAATTTCCACAGAACCCCCCTTATTTATTGACAGTCTTGTGTCTCTGTCAAGTTGCTTTCCTGTGTTCTCTCATCTCTCCTCTTTCTCTCTCTCTCTCTCTCCTGTCTTCTCAGCTTCCTGCCCATCTTGCCTTCCCTCCCCAACCAGGCCTGCCTGCAGCTCCCTGTAGCCTGCCCACTCCACCCCACAACCTATCTCCCCAACTTGGGATTCAAACTACAAGGTAAGCAGTTGAATGAATGGAAAGAGCACCATGCTAGGAGTCAGGAGACCTGAGTTCTACTCTGGGACTCTACCACTTACTCTGGGTTCTTGGGAAAGTCCTGGTGATTTTCTCTGACACTCCTCCTCAGTCCCTTCCTATCTTCTCCATTCATCCTTCTCTCTCCCTCTCATCTTCCATCATCCACACCACCTGTTCTGACATTACCTCAAGCAGTCCCCACACTAAGAGTGAGCCCTGTTGACCTTGCTATTAATCAGCAGTCTTCACTCCCCTCTCTCCTTCTGCTGAGAATTTTCTACCTGCTCTGACCACCATCCATCCAGTTATGCCTATTTTACAGGCAAGGGTCTCCACTCTAGAGAGTTTTCAGTCAAGATTCACAAGAGGCACTAATGGGTCCCCAATGAGCCAAGATCCCTCTAAAAATATAAAGATGCTGGTCAGGTGACAGGCATTACCCTACTACTGTTCTCTACTTGTCAATAAAGAATGCAGCTCACAAATGCCATGGACTCCATATCAAAGGGAAGTCTTGTGACCCTGTATGGCTCAATGCTTCATTGTCATGGAACCAAAATGTCATCGATCTTATATTGTTGTTGTTGTTAAGTGCCGCTGAGTCGATTCCGACCCATAGCGACCCTGTACAGGGTTTCTGAGGCTGTAAATCTTTACAGGAGCAGAACACCTCATCTTTCTCCCACGGAACAGCTGGTAGTTTCGAACTGCTGACCTTGTGATTCACAGCCCGATTCGTAACCACTATGCTACCAGAGCTCCTTATATAAGCACCTATATTTCTAGGGCTAAGATAATTACAATACTTTCACGTCTGCCATTTTACTTGATCTTCTGTAAGTTAGTTGGGGAGATAGCGCCCCCACTTGACAGCTGAGAAAATAGAAGCATAGACAAGTTAAGGGACTCAACCAAAGCCACATAGATACAGACCAGTTCACCTAATTACCCCGAACTAAAGCTGAATACGAACCAACAGACCCGTGTTGGAAGAAGTGCAGCCAGCGTGCTCCTTGGCGGCCAGGATGGCCAAACATCATCTCTCACACTTCAGACACACTGTCAGGAGGGACCAGTCGCTGGAGAAGCATATAGTATTTGTTAAGGTGGAGGATGAGAGAAAAAGAGGAAGACCCCCCCAATGAGATGGACTGGCCAAGTGGCAGCATCGATGGAGTCAAGCGTGGTAATGATAGTGAGGTTGGCCCAGGATCGGGAATCAGTACCGACTTGATGGCACCTAACAACAACAACGCTGAATTTTACTAGCTGGATAGCTTGGCCAAGTGGCTTCCCTTCACCTGCCTCGGTTTGCTCACATATAAAATGAGAGGTGGTATTAGTAAATCTCATACCACTACTACTGCTGTTATTGTCAAGTGCTGTGGAGTTGGTTCTGTATAGGATTTCTAAAGAGTGGCTGGTGGGTCTGAACTGCCGACCTCATGTAGAGTAGTCCCGGGATTGTCCTCTAGCACCACATCTGGATCCTACCATTAATACAATGATTGAATAAGACAATGCATATGAAAAACTGAATTCAATGTCTGGATCCCAGTGAAGAGCAATGAAGGGCAGTCTCTTAGCTGTACTCTGGTTGTTCTTACTGTTATGGATGCCTTTCCAAACATCTATTCCTTCAGCCTTAAGGAGAGTTGGCTTCCATCCATTCTCTCTCCATTGGAAGAAGGTTACAAAGAGCATGCCTCATCTTTTCCCCACCTCCATGTTCATTATTCTCCATGGGAAAGTGACCAGTCAGACTGTTCAAATAAGTAATTCCCTAGGACCCGTTTTGCTGATCTACAGGGTCACTGCATACACGGTCATACCTGGGCTCCTCACTGTGTATCTTTCCCCATGTCTCTGTCTCTTCTCCTTCTTCCTTCTCTCTTTCTTTCTTTCTCTCTCTCTCTCTCTCTGATTTCTGGGATTTCTTCAACTTTTGGTCACTGTCCTGTTCTCCCCCTTCCCCCCCTCCCCAAATATATGCTGTAAATCCTAACTCCTGCACTTGTGGTTTGGAGTCCTGGTGTGACACACTGGACCACAGGTCAGTTTGAACTGCAAGGTCGGAGGTTCAAGCTCACCAGCTACCCCTAGAAAACTCTATACAAGGTTGCTATGTGTCAAAACCAATTCAACAGCACTTAAAAACAGCAACATACTTATGGTTGTAATTCTATTTAGGAATGGGTTTTCTTTGTTAAGTTAATGAGCCAGCACTTAAGTAGGGCTGGTTGTAAATCCTTTTCTTTTGAGATATAAAAAGAGATTAAGCAAGCAAGGAAGCAAGGGCAAACAGAGGGGTGCCAAGGAACCTAGAAGGAAAAGCTAAGAAGACACACCAGAGCAAACTGAAAGAGGCCTCTTCAAGAGGAGCAGTCCTCAGTTTAGACTTCTGGCCTCCGAAAATGCAATATATGTATTTCAATTTTATTAAAAGTACACACCTGTGGTGTTTGGGACGTAGTAGCTAAGTAAGACAACCACATATAGAAAGTGTCTTAGTTACTTAGACATCAGAGAACAGCTGGGCAGCCAGTGGACAGGTCTACTCCTTTGTAGCAGTACCCTCTTGGGTCCCACCTGAATGGCAGGTCTTTGGAGGGGCAGGGGCAATGAGGGAGGTTGGAATGACTTTGAATGAAGAACTGGTCTTAAGTGGACAGCAGGTATACCCACTAGCCCATTCCTGGACCACCAACCCTTGTAGCATTCTATGAAGACCTAGTGTAAATGAAGAGAAAAACTCGAGATGTGGACAAGAAAACTGGGGTGCTTCATGCTTTCTGACAAGAAGGAGAGAAAAGCACATGAAGAAAAAAGCAAAGTAAGAGACTTTGCTGAGTTGAGCAGTGACTTCTGTCTGCAAATCAATCGGAGTTACCAAAGCTTCCCAGGAAGAGACTCACACCCACAGACCTTAATGATAGCTGTGAATTTTAAGGATAAAGAACAAACCTACCATCACAGCCAGGGAGAAAGGTGATTTGCCTGTCCCTCACTTTGGTCTCTCCTGTGTCCCCCCACTTGTCAAGGTACCTGGTAGGTGGTGGTTGCCCAACAAGGACTTGTTGAGTGGATAAATGGATGAATAGAACAGTATCATTCATTCCTATCCATGCTGCTCACCTCTAAAGCGTTTCAGTGACCACCACACTTCCCCAACCTGCTGAACCAGCAGAAACTAGTGCTACCCCGATACAGGTGCAGAAACTGAGGCTCAGCAAACGATGCTGCTCAGAATAACACTAGTCAACAAGGGACCCCCAAGAGTGCCATCTACATTCCTGATGGAGCTGCAATGGGAACCCAGGTGTCCACCTCCCAGTCCTGGGCTCAGAACTAGCCCACATCCATATCCATGTCTTCCTTACTCTTCCCTCCAGCAAGTGAGGTAAAGGGGTTTGCCAAGCGCCTGGGCAACACACAGTCAGCTGTCCCATGGAGTTCTCAGGACAGGAGACCTGACAGACACCCCAGCAACACATAAATAAGCCAGTCATGTTGACCCATAAAGAAATTCTATGTACTAACAGAGCCCTTGGCAGGAAACCTTGATTCACGCCTGTCTAGATTTTTTGGTGGGCCTGGGATCATTTTTCGCCTGGTAGGTAATGTACTGGGAGGCACAAAGACATCCATAAAATATTCAGCAGAAATCCAATCCTTGTTCTGAAGTGCTTCTGGGGCCCTGCCCCCCCCATCACCCCACCCACTCACCCACACACACACATACACACACCACCACCACCACTCCAACCACAAGCACAAGGCCTTACTGTCTGGTCTGTGTTCAGGACAGGAAAATCTTTCTTCCGTAATGGTCCTTAACGTCTGGACTGTTTTGTCCCTCACAGGGTATGGCATTTGGCAGTCTGAGTGGCATCCATTTTCAGATCTCTGTCTCTCTCTTTTAGCTTCACCAAGAGAGATCAAACCAGAGATGCACCCGAGAACACGAAGAATGAAAAATGGGAGAGGAGACATAATTTCTTCTTTACACCAGAAGGGGGCATCAGTCTCTGCCATCCCTCTGAACCCTTCTGATGTTTCCCAAACAAAACAACAAACACAGTGCTGTTGTGTTCACTCTGACTCCAGGTGATCCCATATGGTACAGTGTAGAAGAGCTCCCTAGGGTTTTCTTGGCTGTCATCTTTACGGAAGCACTAATCCAGGTCTTTCTTCAGCGGATGGGTGCAGTTAGTAGCTTAGAGCAAACTGCTCCACCCTGATGTTCCCACCACAACCCACTTCTAAGAACATTCAGGAATGAGACACATTTTTGGGGTGCCCTCTTCTCCCACAGAACTGTCAAAAATGAATGCCAAAGAGCTCATTCAGATCTGCACCGTTAGCACCACCATATTCCTGAAGACCCCCAGAAGATGTGGAGCATCCTAGGAATGCTGGACCAGGTGGTCTACAGTGGTGGGGGTATCACAAGGCAGGAGTGGGCGTTATAGACAATCTTGTAGGAAAAAAATATACTCCTCTGTCCTGTATCTTCTCTTTCCACCTTTTTGTCCTCTCTTAAACCAAGCCAAGTATATTCTTGGGCACTTTTTAAAATCAAACTGGTCATCAAGAGCTTCCCAAGACTGTCATTCATCTATCTCTTATTGTGCTTCCCAAATTACCACTGGGATGACAAACATGGTGCAATGCAAACACAGAGGGGAAACCATGCCATCCCTTCACTGGACCACAAAACACTCTGTGTTTATGCTGGAAACCAGCGCTACTCTCCCAAGCCAGAGACGCACTGAAGAGTGTCAGCACCATGGAGAGCTCACAAGGCAAGTAGGGAAGAAGATCCAAGCTCTGCTACAAGCCACGGAATGTTAGAGCAAGTGAAAGAGACTCGGGAAAAACTTAAAACACCTAGCTAGAGCCCGGAGCAGACCACAAAATTGGCGAGGGACAATTCTGGAACACAACAGAACAGATGGAAAATGAGGAAGAGCCGGTGGGCACACTGAATGGAGTCGACCATGACACTGATTCAGAGAGTGCTTGGGGCTTGAAATAAGTGCAGACCCTGCAGGGATCTTGCTGACCAAGACAGGGTCAAAGAAGCTCACACAAAGTCAAACTCCCTGCCAAGGATAGTTTTGACTCCAGCAACCTCTCTTACTTCTCCAGGCAGCTGGATCTTTCAAAAGGAAAATCATAATACTTCCAGATGGTTCCTTTTCTCCTTCATGTGATCTGAACTATCCAATAAGAAATCTAAGTAAGCCCTCCTAACACCCATATAGGGATCCAGTTTACAATAAGCATGGACTGCCGCCTGCAAATGTGTGGCCACAGGAAAATACTTAAGGTTCAAAAGAAGAGGATAAAAAAGGAAGACTTACCAATATGGAAGCAATACATATATGAGGAGGAAAGTTTAGACAGGTTTTAAGATTAAAAAGATTATTAGGTCTGTGTAACGGGAATGCATAACCAGAGGAAAAACCTATGAAATCCGGAAAATGCCATGGAAACCAAAAACATGTTGGTCAAATTCAAAATGAAAGTGAGATAGAAGCATTAAGTAGTAGATTTAATATCATGGAGGATCAAGTTAAAATAAAAGGAACAGTAAAGATAAGCTCAAGAAAATCTCCCTTAATTCTGAAACACATAAATGCAAAGGAAAAACTAAAGACACGGAAAATGGATACACAACATTCAATACTGTAGGATGGGAAGAAGATGAATACCAAAGGACCATGGGGGCAAAAATCAAACAAAACACTTGGCTGAGCTGAAGAATGACTTAAATAGTCTTAGCAAATTCCAGGAATAAACAGTGAAAAGATACAAACATCTAAATATCTTGGTGAAATTATTGAATGTCAATGCTAAAAAGTAATGCTTTGAGGCAGGGGAGATAGGGTAATCCTAAGAATAATAAAGCAGATAAGCCTCAAACTTCTCCTCTTTAACATGAAATATATTTTAGAGGGGAAAACTGTGACCCGATTATTATATATCATATCTAGATTTGGCAGATGATGGCATTTAAAAACAACAACAACAATTCCTACATATATGTTTGCATATACTCAAGTACAAGGGGACTTCAACAAGTTTGTGTAAAGATAAAATTAAAAGATAATGGAATTTTCCCATGAACTTTTTGGTATCGCTTATATATCCATATATGTTGTAGAGCATACACAGGGAAAAGTTACAAAAACTTAGCCATAACCAAATGCTTTGAGGGACAGAGTCACTAAGCTTGGGGGCTCAGGACCACAGTCTCAGGGACATCAAGATTAATTGGCATAACATACGTCACAAAAACAATGTTCTAAATCCTACTGTGGAGTCCTGGTGTGGCGCTGTGGGTTAATGCACCGGACTGCAAAGCTGTTTGAACTGCAAGGTTGGCGGTTCAAGCTCAACAGCTGCTCCCTGGAAACCCTATACAGGGTTGCTATGGGTTGGAATAGACTCAATGGCACTTGACAACAACAAATCCTACTGTGATGAGTACACCTGGAGTCTTAAAAGGTCACGAGCAGCCATCTAAGATACAGCTATTGAAAAAAAAAAGCTGCAGCTACTGATCTCTTCCTGTCCAGAGTAAAGAAAAGAAGAGTGAAGAAAATCAAAGACTCCAGGGAACAATTAGTGCAAAGGACTAATGAACCACAGCTTCCAATACCCAGTGATCAGAAGGACTAGACGGTGCCAGGCTACCACTAACAACCACTCGGATGGGGACCACAGAAAGTCCTGGACTGTCAGGGAGAAAACTGAAAATCCTAAAGAACAGACTTAAGGAGCTCTGGTAGCGTAGTGGTTACAAACCAGGCTGCTAACCTCAGGGTCAGCAGTTCGAAACTACCAGCTGTTCCGTGGGAGAAAGATGAAGCATTCTGCTCCTGTAAAGATTTACAGTCTTGGAAACCCTGTACAGGGTCGCTATGAGTTGGAACTGACTCCACAGCACATAACAACAACAACAAACAAAGACCAGACTTACTGGTGTTACAGAGAATGGTGGAACCTTCAAACCTGGATATGAAGCTACCCTACCCCTGGGACCACTTTCAGTTAAACATTCTGAGGAACTTACCGTCAGAACTATTAACCAGAAGAGATCAAAAGGGCAGCCTCTGCCCCCAAACAATTCTCCCAACAAGAAAGTATAGGCAGGAAGGACAAATCGGTACAGGGACCCCAGGAAGGAAGGGGTACGGAGTGTTGTTACACTAAAGGAATTGTAACTAATGTGATACAACAAAATATGTATAAATTGTTGAATGGAAAACAAATGTACTCTGTAAACTTTCACCTAAATACCCTCTCCACACACACAAGAATTATACATTCAACTGATCTAACATTCCAAACGAGGGAAGACATTTTTAAAAGTGCAAACGTTTGTTTTGTTTTGTTTAAAGTTGTGCTCTCCGAGGAAAACAAATGATTCAAAGATATGTTGCAGTCAAGTTGAGAGATTAATCACAACAAAGAAGTTGCAATCAGAGAGTTCGTGGTTTAAAATAATTGAAAAGAAAGAAA
>NW_006408596.1:8655615-8658568 GCF_000296735.1 Chrysochloris asiatica
TCTCTCATTCCACAGCCTCTTCTGAATCCAGCTTGAACCTCTGGAAGTTCTCTGTCAAAGTATGATTGTAGCCGTTTCTGTAGTTATGTAGTTTATGTAGTTATGAAATAAAGCAAATGAAAACGAAAGGAAGATACATAATGAGAAAACATGGTGAGTAAAGATACCCAAATGTGAGGAAGGTGAGAATGATGGTGAAGAGTATCCTCAGTGTAGCTGAATCAAACATGTGGAGATTGGTGAGTTGGTGTATGTCTGCTGTGTAAACTCTCAGCAACAGCAACAAAACACAATAAATGATTTAAAACATATATCTGTAATCATCAATGTAGTTGTTGTTACTGTTAAGGGTTGTTGAATCACTTCTGATTTGCAGTGGCCCTATACAGGGCTTCCTTGGAGCGGCTGGTGGGTTTGAATCACTGAGCTTGTGATTAGCAGTCCAGTGTTTATTCTACAGCACCACACCAGTACTCCATAATTACAGACACAATAAATAAAATCAGGAGAAATACAGGCACACAAAAACTAAGCATAACTTTACACCTTACATAAAGAGGAGATTTTTCAAAGTGGTTTTCTCTCTGATCATATCAAGTAGCATATAAAAACTTCAACACAATTTTAACAATTAAACCTAAAGTCATGATTAGTGTAATTTGAATATTTTCACAGTTAAAAAAATTAAAGGAGAAAGGAGTACACCTACTCTTCACTTATGAACTATCTGTTATCTGACATTCTGCATTTGTGCCTATAACAAAAAAATCTACTAAACAACTATTGTGCACGTTAATGACGTACATCTGACAATAATGAATGCTGAGGTGAGAAGCAAGGGTAACACTGGCTTTCATGCTTAGGGTCATATATCAGCGTGGCAGGGCACTGACTCTCAGCAGCTTGGCAGTTACGTAATGATGTGGTCATCTTCCATTCTGTGATCTGATGTGCCCGCTCCCCATTTTTGCATAATGCTGGTTGTTGCAATCTGGTCTTTGGAGCCAAACCATGTAGAGAAATGAGGAGGAGGTGTGATGAACATAAATGAAGGCATTAATAAATTAGAGAAAAATGTAAAGCTATTAGCTTGATATGTAAATACAGACACAGGTTTTGGGGAAAAAATCAACAATAAGATAGATGATTCATCACATTAATCAAGCATAAAAGAGAATAAATAAATATGTATAATTAAGAATGTAATTATAGAACAAAAGAGTTGGATTTAAGTATTCTAGAACTATTATTATGATACTTGGCTGATAAATTTTAAACTGTCAACGAAATGGGCAATTTGTGGAAAAATCTAAGTGAGCACATGAGCACAAGAGGGTGAGAGACTGGCAAACCTGAGCAGATACTACAGAATTACCTACCTTTGTGCCCAGCCTTCTCTGGAGTTAAAACCTTACAAACCTCCCACACCAGCCATGCGAGATGATATGAGATACACCAGAATATAGAAAGAGAAGACTGTTTTCCAAAGTATTTAATGAGATTAGCGCAGCCCTGGTACAAAAAAGAGACCAACAATCTCACTTTAATAATGAATGTCAAGATTCTAAATAAAATCTCAGAAATGGGAAACCAGCAGTTTAGTTAAAAGCTAAATATGCTGAGATCAGTGAGACATATCCCAGTGTAACAGTTAAGGGTTAGTGTCAGGGTTCCCAGAGGTTAGGGCTCAGTGCTAGGGTTTCCAGAGCTGGAGCAGTTGGAATGTGCCTAATCCCTTGGTGATGGAACCTAATGCAGGCAGAGCTAACTCTATGATGAGTGGCTAAGAGCAGCCAGTCAACTAAAGGGATGATTCCTTTGGGGTGTGGCCTGCTACCCATAATGGACACAAACGGAAAGATTCTCTCTTTTCAACTGGGGACCTAAGACTGCAATTGTATGCCTTGTCCTTGATAATAAACTTCTCTTTATATGTTGTTGGTAAGTACTGTTGAGTCAGTTTTGACTCATATCAACCCTGTATAGGGTTTCCAAGGAGCGGCTGCCCAGTTTGAACCACTGACCTTGCAGTTCAAACTGACCTTGAGGTTGAGTGCTTATCCTATGGCGCCACACCAGGACTCCACTCTTTATATATGTATATATGCATGTACACATGTAGATATTTATATGTTTCACTGATTTTGCTTCTCTAGGAAACCAGGCTTAAGGCCCCCAGTAAGTCAAATCAGAACAAATAATGGAATTCTTTAAATGACTATGATTCTCACTGGAGCCAACGCCCATTGTAGTCTTACCTTAAACACTGAGAGGCGAGTCTCTAAGGGCGTTCTTGACAAAGACACATACTACCATCCCTTCCCACCACCCATCTGTCAATCTGTCACACTGTAACTGTCATCACTGCATGCTGCTGTGATTCTGGGTGAGTGCATTTCAAACACCAGCAGGATCATCCAGAGTGAAGAGGTTTCAGTAGAGCTTCCAGACTGAGACAGACTAGGAAGAGAGGTCTCACAACCTACATCCAAAAATTAGCTAACAAAAACCCTATGGATCACAACATCAGACATTCAAAATATACACTGGTCTCAACAATGAACTTGAACATACTACTGAAGGTAAGACACAGGAGCATCACTGTTGTCCATGAGGATGTCATGGGTTAGACCCAACTCAGGGGTAACTAACAACCACTATCCCTTTTATTTCATAATTTCCCTCGGACGTGCTAGCCAATGCAATAAGGACGGTTACTGAAATCACAGGATTCCGATCCCTTCCACCCTTACCTTCCAAATCAACAAGGGTGACTACGCTTTCTTAGGAGGTGGGTCCCTCGTGCCCAGTCAGGAATCCTGAGTGACAGCATCACTAAGATGAGCCAGGTGGGAAAAAGAGGAATTGGATTCGAGTGGGGGAACAGTGAGTTAAACATTGGGATGGAGAACAAACAAGATGGCGGATCGGGTGGACGTATAGCAGAGAGCTC
>NW_006408596.1:8671760-8672240 GCF_000296735.1 Chrysochloris asiatica
GAGAAGATATATGCACACCAATGTTCATAGCAGCACTATTTACAATAGCAAAAAGATGGAGACAGCCAAAGTGCCCATCAAGGGAAGAATGTATATACAAACTGTGGTACATACACACAATGGAATATTATACTACCTTGTAGAATAACAAGGAAGCTGCATACCACCAGTTAACATGGATGAACTTTGAGGGCATTATGTTGAGTGATATTAGTCACACAAGTCAGTCACAAAAGGAGAAATACTGCATAGGACCACTACTGTGAAAGACTAAGAAAAAGGACCCATACTAAAGGGGTGGGGGTAATTCTTTGCTGGTTGCTGGGATGTGGGGGACGGGGTAAGGGGAGTGAGAGGAAGGTGGAACACAGGGCAGGGAATAGACACAGTATAGTTTGGGTGCTGGTGAGGGGAGCAATATACAAGAAGGGGGAGGGGAATGGAAGAACAAAGTGGATGGGAGAACAATTAGGCAGGTTT
>NW_006408596.1:8673824-8677705 GCF_000296735.1 Chrysochloris asiatica
AACTAATGTTCTCCCATGTAAAGTATCACAACATTCACAATAAAACATTTAAAACAAAAAACTTGAGGATATAGGGCAAATCTTATTAAATTTTCATGACAGACAGATCAAAACCATTACCATACAGTTGACCCTACACTGGATTTCTGAGGCTATAAATCTTGATATGAGGAGAAAGCCTCATCTTTCTCCAGTGGAGTGCCTGGTGAGCTAGAACCACCGGCATTGCGGTTAGCCAGCCAGCGCTTAACCCACAGCAATACTAGGGCTCCCAGGTAAGTGAAGAAAAACAGCTCATGAATCTAAGCAGATAGGAAGAAGAGAGAATAAAAAGACAAGTGGTGTGTCAATAAAAAGTTAATAGTGTTTATTTTTGAATTATGGGATTTCCACTTTTTGTTTTTCCTTCTGTATTTTTCACAAAGAACATGTATTCTGATGAAGCTGCTGTTCTCAGAAAGCAAAGTCAATTAATGAATGTCAGTAAAGGAGTAAGTCCCTAAGCCAGAACTAAACTGTTCAGGATAGGGGCCCTGGTTTCTCAAAATAGTTTCATCTGACTGTTTGGGCTGAAGGGATCTATGAGAGTGTGTTTGTAAGGGTCTTCTGACAGCATCAGCAGTTCTACAGGATGAGCTTTTCTGGAAATGTATCAGCCTTCCCATGTGAACAGGTTCCTTCTCATCCTGTGGCATTCCCCCAGGGTTTTGAGTTGCTTCCTGCAAACTCCAGGTCTTCTGACACTCCATGACGCCCAGCCGCGGAGCAAAAAAGTGTTCTGGAGACACGCAGAAAATCCCTACTCATTTTTCTCCGCGTTCCGGTTTCCTCTGCCCTCTTTCGCTGTTCAGTTTCATCTGTTACCCAGCCAATGACCCTGCTAGAAAGCCGACAAGCTCCCCAGCTCCATTGTGAGTGGATGATGGATTGTCCCTGTCAGATTCAAGAAATGCCCAGGGACAGATGTGTGGGTGCATGAGCTAGGAGGCTGCTCTACCTGAGAAACGTGCACCCCACCCCCTCATCCGAATGCACTCTCTGCTCAGTCCTCATTCTGGACTGAGCCAGCTACTCAAGGATCCCCAGCTGTGTCCCTGCTGCTTTTACTTCCAAGTCCTACCCCCTGGAGGAGAAAACATGCTTGCTGCAGGATGTGGTTTTGGTGTATTTTGCAAGTTTCATTACAATCAAAGCTCAAGTTATCACTCCAGGGAGGAGATGAGTGAATGAGGGAGAAGGGTGACTTGGTGCCTGCCCATCTTTTGTCTCACTGAGAAAGAAGGACTTCAAATATTTTGACATCGAAACAGATCACCAGACCTTTCTTCTGCTGCACTGCTGGGTGTATTCGAATGGTTTGTACCACCCACGCTCCCCGAGCTTTCAACGTAACAAGATGGGTTTGGAGATCCTAGGCCCATGACCAGGCACACCCCGACCTCCTGGAAGATTGCTTAACAAATTAGTAACTTGATGAATGAACTACATGATGAGTTACCCGCATGCTCTTTGTAAAGTTTGCCAATTTTCCCCTATTGTTCCAACTTCTAATTTTGGCAATCCCATAGGTAGGGAGGAGGGAAGTCCTGGTGTGGCGCTGTGGGTTAATGCACCAGAATGCAAAGCTGTTTGAACTGCTGGTTCAAGCTCACCAACTGCTCCTTGGAAACCCTATATAGGGTGGCTATGAGTCGGAAGTGACTCAATGGCACTTCACAACAACAACAATGGCGTAAACAGTCTGTTTTCTGCATACAATGGCTCCAACATTTGCTTACAGTGCTATGTGTTCATGTCTTCATTCAGTCTTTCCTTGAGGCTTAACATCCTATTGCCTTCAAATCACTCCTCAAGTATGTTTTTTGCTCATCAACAAAGGAGAAAATCACTGTCCTTGTCCTTTGCTTTGATGAAGGAAATTAGAATGGGAATAAGGGAGCAGGGTTTGCTGGGATTATATCCAAGTTGTGTTCCTCATTCTCACTTGAAGGATAGCATGGTATCAGACCTACCCAATTCATCTCATGAGAAAAGGTATATGAGGTTATCCTTCACCTTTGCATATGGATGGAGGCATACCATTTCCCCTCTGAGCTTGTCTTTTCCAATTCTGGGATCCTTGATTGGCCTCCTTCCTGCCTTTGAGACCCTTGCTCTTTTCCTATAGTCCAACCTCCCTTGAAAGAGGAAGACCCCCAATGAGAAGGATTGGCACAGTGGCAGCAGCAATGGGCTCAAGCATAACAACGGGGTTGTTGGGCGGTTGGCGCAGAACTGGGCACTGTTATGTTCAACTGTGCATAAGGTTAATATGAGTCACGGCCAACTTGATGGCACCTAACAACAACAACAACAGCCTGCCTTGTAGGGTGTGACGTCTGACAGTGAAACATCAGCACAATGTCTCCCACTAAGTTGAGGCCCCAAGGCACAACTATGAAGTTCACTATGGATGGGACCCCGTTTGGAAAGGGGGTTACTTTTGTTGTATGTATGAGGCCACAGCAAAGTAGGGTGGGCTCTAACCCTAAACACTTCTGAGTCAATCAAAAAGCAAAAGAGGCACGGAGACACACAAGGGGGTGGGAATGTGTGGGAGGGGGCACATTATGAAGACAGACAACACAACACTGCAGCTACTTCTACAAGCTCAGGAACTCCAAGGATTTCTGGCTACAAGAAACTGAAACAGACAAAGTAAAATCTCCTAGATCCTGCCCTAACCTCTGGCTCCTGAAATGTGAGAAAATAAATTTCTGTTTTCTGAAGTCACACGCTTGAAGTGTTTCTGAGACAGCAGTACTCTCTGTTTTAGGCCCCTGGATGGATGATTCCAACTCAGCTTCCTTCCAGGGCTCTTCTCCTCCGCAGTCGGCCCTGAAGGTGGCTGCCCACTGGCTCCTCTCCTCTGTCACGTGTTTCTATCTGTACACCTTACTGGAGAGCGCACTGGCTCTGGAGGATAAGAAATGGCCTTGTTGTTATGATGTGCCGTGGAGTAGGTTCTGACCCATAGCGACCCTGTACAGGGTTTCCGAGGCTGTAAATCTTTACGGGAGCACAAAGACTCATCTTTCTCCCGCGGAATAGCTGGTAGTTTCAAACTGCTGAGCCTGCGGTTCGCAGCCTGATTCATGACCACTACGATACCAGAGCTGGTAAGCAATTCAGGCTCACTAGACACTCTGTAGGAGAAAGATGAGGCTTTCTGCTCTTCAAAGACTTACAGCCTCAGAAGCCCTATAGAAGGTTACTATGAGTTTGTCATAATGTGGTGGCTTGTGAGTTGCTGTGATTCTGGAAGCTATGCCACGGGTATTTTAAACACCAGTGAGGTCACACACAGTGGACAGGTTTCAGGTGAGCTTACAGACAAAGACAGATTAAGAAGAAGGAGAGATGGACTACTTCCGAATATTTAGTCACTGAAAACCTTATGAATAGCAGAGAAACACTGTCAGATATAGTGCTGGAAAATGAGCCTCTCAGGTTGGAAGGCACTCATATGTGACTGGGGAAGAGCTGCCTCCTCAAAGCAGAATTGACCGTGATGAACAGCTGTAAACATTCATTAATAATCAGAACATGGAATGTACGAAGTATGGATCTAGGGAAATTGGAAATTGTAAAAAATGAACTGGAACACAAAAACATCAATATTCGAGGCATTAGTGAGCTAAAATGGGCTAGTATTGGTCATTTTGAATCTGAAAATCACAAGGTTTACTATGCCAGGAAGACAAATTTAAGACAAATGGCGTTGCATTCATTGTCAAAAAGAACATATCATGATCTGTCATGAAGTACAATGCTGTCTGCGATAGGATAATATCCATGCCCCTACGGGGAAGCCCAGTTAATACCACTATTATTCAAATTTA
>NW_006408596.1:8679198-8680584 GCF_000296735.1 Chrysochloris asiatica
GTCATTTATTGACTCAACAAAAGTTTTGGATTGGGTGTGGACCATGACAACCTATGGACAACATCGGGAAGTATGAGTGTTCCAGAACACTTAATTATGCTCATGTATATACACACCAGCACACACATGCATGTACAACTACACACATTCACATGCTTGTGTACGTGCATAGATGCAGGCATGTAAACAAGTTCACATGTGTACACATGCATACATATACAGGGAAATGTTTGTGTATGCTCACATGTGCACACAGACACATTTGTACAAATACACATATACATGTATACACCGACACACATGCACAGAGACACACATGTATGCACATATAAACTCACATGTGTACACATACATATACACCTAGACACATGTGCACGTACATACACATTCCCATTTACATATACGCCCATGCATTCATATACATACATACACCTTCTCACATGTATGTACGCATACATGCATATGCGCACTGGGACATACAGGCACACGTACACATACACACATTCATATATAATGCACACAGATTCATACACATACATCCAGACACACAGGCATACAAACATAGGCACATGTACACACCTTCACATATATAAATATGCATGTACATACATCTACACACAGTCTTACAAATACATGCATGCATGCAGGCACACACATATGAAGGGGCTTCACAAAGTTTATGGAAAATGGAATTTTAAAAATAATGTAATTTTTCTATGAACTTTTTGCATCCCCCTTACATATGCACATGTAACATACATGCACATGTGCTACATACATACATGTGCATGCATACCTTCTTTCCCCGAGGGTTGCATGCCTCTGCTCTAGGACCCTCCATCCAGGCTCCATCAAAGCACTTTTCCCTACACTGACACTTTGGCTGTGGGTCCCAGAGGTGCCAGGTCCTTGTGGATCTCGTTTCTCCTGTCTGTCCAGGCAGGGCAAATATAGGTGTCTATTAACTCTTGTGGATTGGACTGACCAATAGTTCATGTTGAATCCTTGGCCCTGAGTGTCTGTGAATATGTCCTTGTTTGGAAATAGGGTCTTTGAATCTGTTCTTAGTTGTCATGAGGTCATAACCAGAGCAGAGAGAGTCCTAATCCCTGAGGGGATTTTAGAAAAGAGGAGACGAGACTCCCAGAGAGTGAGAGGGAACAGTCTAGTGAAGATACAACTGGCAGAGCAGGCAAGCCTTGGACCACCGGAAATGCCCCAGGGCCTCCAGAGGAAAAGTGGTTCTGCTGACATGATGAATTAGGATACCCAAAGGAATTTCGAGGAGGAGGTGCAAGAGCAGAACAGAAAATTTCAAAGATCAGCTCAAGAAGATAAAGCCAAATATTACAAAAAACGAGCAAAGATCTGGAGTCAGAAAACCAA
>NW_006408596.1:8682259-8710620 GCF_000296735.1 Chrysochloris asiatica
AGTAGTGACACATTGGCTGCCAACTGCAATGTCAGAAGGAACTTGGAGGAAAGTTCAATATAAACATCAAGGACAGTTCAATCTATAACAGTTATGTATGTGCCCTGCCTGGACCGCTGGCCTTGGGACTGTAACATATATGCCTTTGTTAAAGCTGCCTACTTTATAGACCTTTGTGAGAGTAACTCTACGTATCCAACACACAGACAGATGGCTCCTCTCCCTCCTCCCATGTGTCCTCCCACCCCCTAACACCTGCCCAGTTTGGATCCAGAAAAGCTCCTTAGGCCCAGAGAAGAAGCTTAGAGCTGGCCAGTCCCTGGCTTAGGCAGGACTTCACCCCAGGGAGGTCACAGAAATGCCTGTCAGTTAGGCTCTGACAAATCCTGGAAGAAAAGGTGGCTCATTAGCTGCCCATCAAAGAAGGACTGGGTCTGGTGAGAAGAAGCCAAAGCCAGGAGGGAGCCCAGGAGGACATGCAAAGATGCGGCTTGTGGAGAGACGGATGCTCACCCATCAGCCTAGGGGCCTGGGAGAGGCAGCACCTCAGCCCACATTCCCTTATGCAGCCTGTTAGGAGGCTGTAGCAATCAGAATCTAACCCCCAACTAAGGGGATACCTTTGTGGCAAGCACAGAGCTAGAAGGGAACTAGCAGGGGCCCTGAGTTGGGGGTAGGGAGGTGGGGGGGGGGGGGTCGGTGGGGAGTAGAGGTACACTCCCAAGAAAGCACTTGGGTGGGAGGTGTACAGCCTCGGGTTCTGTCCATAGCCCTTAACTTGCTGGGTGACCCTGAGCAGCCATCTCAAGGATGGGCTTCTGAGCACCCCAAACCTAGCCCCCAGCACTGAACTTATTAGTGAAGACTGCTGGAGACAACATAGAAAGACAAACACACTTCTTGAAATGCCCAAAAAGATAGGGAAAACAGAAACAATCCCATAAATACATCAAAACAGTCGTGTTAAGTAGTATGACTCAGGGGTTAATTTTTTGGAAGGAGATTGCCAGGCAAGCTTTCTCCAGAGCACCTCCAGGTGAACTTGAAAGGATCACCTTCCAGTTAGCAATTAAGAGCTTTAACCATCTAAGTTACATCTAAACTACACAAAAAGGAAGGTGCCTCCAAAGACAGTTTTGGCATCAACGGCCACTGGGGGGCAGTAGTGTGCACATACAGCCCAGGCTCTAGCTGCTCCTAGGCTCCAAGGTGACAGAGGAGACCCCACTCTCAGAATTCACACCTTGATGGAAGCCCACCCCGCCCACTCTACAAGTCAGTTTATGTCTCCTGGAAGTCTGGGCCTCTGTGGCTGCAAATCTTAACGGAAGCTGACAGCCTTGTCTTTCTCCTGCAAAGAGGCTGGTGGGCTTGAACCGCCAACCTTGAAGGTCACAGCTCAATGCTTAGCCGGCTGCACCACTAGGACTGCTTACAGGTAGTCAAGTTGCCAACAAATTTCCTCTCCCCCGAGACACTATGAGCACAGCCTCAATGCTTTTTTTTAAGTCAATTTTTAAGAAAAATTGAACATTCAGAAAAGGGCTCAAACCATAGAGTAGAGCTCAATGAATTTCTACCAGATTACAAAAAAATCTCATTTGCCATTGAGTGCACTCATGGCAACCTCACACGTGACAGGGGAGAACTGACCCCCCACGGTTATCAGTGACCCATCTTTCTGAAGGAGAATGCTAGGTCTTTCTTCCCAGGAGCCCTTGGATGGATGCGAACCTCCAACCTTTCAGTTCATACCTGAGCTTGTTAACCATTTCAACCAGCCAGAGACTGACCCTTTCAACTCAGTAGGGCCATGGTTTTTTCTGGGAAAAGATAGGTGCCCCCTATACATACCCATTTTGTTGCTGCTGCTTTTAAGTGCCGTCGAGTTGGGTCCAACTCATAGCAACCCTGTATAGGGTTTCCCAGGCTTTGAATCTTTGCAAGACAGAAAGCTTATCCCTGGGAAGCAGTTGGTGGGTTCGAACTGCTGACCTGGTGGTTTGCAGTCCAGTGCTTATCTTAGGGAGCCACTACACTCCGCCCACCCCCCCTTTATAGCCCTTCCTTGTTCTTGGTTTCAAAATAAAAGCATCTTCATTTTCTCAGTCTTTCCTTCCTGTGCTCTCCACATAAAACCTTTTTCTCCCCCTCGGCTTGCAATTACCATCAAGAGGAACCACAGCTATTTTGAGCGATTCATTTGCGCTCTCACATGGGGCCTGTCTGGAGCACACCTGAGTGGCTCTCCTCAGGCTGCTCTGTCCCCTCTGAGCCGCACCTTTTCAAGGCCACCAGCTCCCACCTTCTCCCCCTCCATCCAGCCTTATCCTTGTCATGATTTCATTCCCTGCACTGTTAGAAACGGATCATTCAACCCAGACTGCACTGATAAGACAAATAGCTCTTCCCTGCCCAGGGCCACTGGCTTTACCAACACTTCAATGTGAGCATCTTCTACAAGGATTTAATTTAGATATTTAGACAACAGATTTTTATCTACCACACAGGAGCGGTTTACCTCTGAGTTGGTGAGAATAATCAATTGGCTCTTTAATCAGGAGGTTGGTAGGAATGTCAGGTGGGGCATAGGGGACTGAGAGTAAAACTCACTGGAATCCCAGGGTAATAACTGACTCATGGTGTAACCTTGAGAATGTCAAATCCCCTCCCACCCCAAACATACACACACACAGGACGCAGGGTCCATCAGGAAAATAAACAGTAGTGACACATGGGCTGCCAACTGCAATGTCAGCAGTTCGAATTTTATCGAGTTTTCTAATTTTATCAAAGTTGAGAGTCTCAAACCCTATACAGGGTCATGGGCCATCTTAAGTCTGAACCAACTTCATGGCATACAAGGGAAGCAGCAGCCCTAAATTGGGGAGGGGGGCCATGCAGGGGGGCTACCATTCTCAACAGTGCCCTGTTGGGGAGGAAATGGGTCTGGGGCCCAACCTTGCTCCACTTACCAAGCTGGTCTCTGGGGGATGGAGACTCTGAATGTGCTTGGTGGAAGATCCCAGCCTCGCAAACCCTATAGAGCACAGCTTGACTCTGCCACATAAGGCATCAATGGACAGCAGCTGGACTCTGCCACATAAAGCATCAATGGACAGCCGCTGGTTTGGCTTCATTTTTCCCATCATCATTTTCCTAATTCCCACAAAGGTGCTTATAACGTACCAGTCCTGGGACAAGAGATGGATCTCAAGGAATTCACCTCAGTCTTGGGATTGGCAGCAAATTTATGCATGTCCATGATTTTTCTGGGAGGTTCCCATTACTTTCCAGTTTCTCAAATGAGCCAAGTACTCCCCACCTCCACCCCCGCCCCTGGAGGCATCAAAAGCACTAACTGCATGATCTCTAGGGCCCTTCGCTAAATTGGCTGGCATCTTCTCCACAACTCCCCACCCCACCCCCACCCACCCCAAGCCACTCCTTCCAGCTCTGAAGTCATAAAGACCCACACAGTCCTCCCATTCCAATCACATGACTGAGAAAGAGGATGCCTGACAAGTTTTATTGCTCACTGAAGAACTCTAACCCCAGGAAGGCTGTGAGGCATGAAGGGTGGGGTGAGAAATTAAGAAAATGTGTTGTTCATTGTTTAGTGCCATCCAGTGGGCTCTGACCCATAACAAGTCTGTATAGAATTTCTGAGGAGTGGTTGGTGAGCTTGAACCACTGACTTTGTGATTCAAATGACTTTGCAGTCCAGCGTATTAACTCAGAGCTCCATGCCAGGACACCTAGAAAATGTGTTATTTGGTTTTTTAAAAAAGCAACTTCTTCTAGAAAAGGCAAGGGCCCACTGGTGTTCAAGGTTTCTGACTGAGCATGAATGCTTAACACAAGTAGAGCAGAGGGAGGTGAGTGGAAGGGGTATATTGAGGAAAATTCAAACTCTGGGACCCTTCAAGATGTGAATGAATGCCCTCTTGGCCCATGCTGATTGGAGGACAGGAGATAACAGGCTGAAAGTCCGTTTCAGCCAAGGAACGGCCACTGTGTCTTTGATCAGTTTTTGACCATTTGCAGTATGCAACGAAGTTTGGGCTCAAAAACTTCAGTTAAATATTTAGGTAACCACCCCTACCCCATGGACTCCCAGTGTGGCACAGTAAGATCAGCACTGGACTGCTAACCACAAGGTCAGCAGTTCAAACCCTCAGCTTAGCTGCTCCTCAGAAGCCCTATACAGGGTTGCTATGAATTGGGACCAATGCAATGGCACTTAACAACAACACAACAGCAACACCTACTTGCTGTCAAGTCAATTCTGACACACAATGACCCTAGAGGACAGAGCAGAACTGCCCCATGGGGTTTCTGAGGCTGTAAATCTTTACAGAAGCAGCTGTCAGCAGCTCTAGGATTAACCCATCAAATCGGTCCCATGTGTGTCAAGAGCAGAACTGTGATCCATAAGGGTGTTTGGTGGCTGATCTTTTGGAAGTAGGTCACTAGACCTTTTTCTTCCAAGGTGCCTCTGGGTAGACTTGAACTTCCAATCTTGTGGCTAGCAGCCAAGTATATTAAGCATTTGTACCACCCAGAAATCCTCCCCAAACCTCTAAATCACAAATGAAGAAATCTGGGCTCAGATGGAGAACACAGGTATATTCAAGGCAAAGATAGATCTAGTAGACTTGTTGGTGGAGCATTGTACTGCTCCTTAGAAGTGAAGATGCAAAACTTTGGCTCACTTAATTTAGACACATCATAAAGAAAAAGCAATCACTATAAAATGACAAAATGTTTGGTCAGCAAGCATGAAGTGATTGTGCAGTGAGCTGGGCTGATACCACAGCTAAAACAATGGATTCAGCTTCTTTTTTCGTCCTGTTGTCTGTTAAGGTCATTTCATGTGGAATCCGACTCCATGGCAGCAGACAGCATTACAGTCTCCATATATCTACCTGAAATTTACACTGCCTGCAATTTACATTGCAGAAAGACCTGTGGTAGTCTAGTGGATTACACACTGGGCTAACTGCAAGGTGAGTGCTTCAAATCTACCAGCCACTCTGCAGGAGAAAAGATGAGGTTTTCTGCTCCCGTAAAGATTTACAGCCTCAGAAACCCTTTGCAGGGTCACTAGGGTCCCTGTGAGTTGGAACTGACTAGATGGCACACAACCACAGCCACTTAAATTACAGAGGCCTGGTGTGGCGCTGTAGGATAAGCACTGGACTGCTAACCATAAAGTCAGGGATTGGAAGCCATCAGTTGCTCCTCAGAAACCCTACACAGGATCACTGTGAATCGGAACTGACTTGATGGCACCTTAACAACAACAACTTGCACTGCAGCAACATAATGACATTAGCAATGGGCTCAAGAGTAAGAACAAATGATGGGGGTCATTGGGCAGTGCTTTGTTCTGCCGTGCATAACGCTGAGTCAGAACCAACTCGACAGCACCTAACGACAATAGCTTACAATTTCCCACTCAACAAGTGTCCTCATCTCCTTTCCATGTCCTTACTAAGAGTCCGGAGTCCTGGAGTGGGGCTGTGGGTTAATGCCCTGCTGGATTGCAAAGTCATTTGAACCATAACATTGGCAATTCAAGCTCACCAGCCGCTCCTAGGAAACCCTATACAGGGTTGCTATGGGTTGGAACCACTCAATGGCATTTAAGAACAACTACTACTCCTACGAATCCAATCTCATTCATTTCCACAACTTCCGTGCATTTCAAACGTCAGGCATTTCACAATTGATGAATCCCATATTCCCCTATTGCTGGATACAAGGTTACTTCTCATTTCTCATAGCTCAGGTAAGGCAATGCTACAATCAACACTGATGTCTTTAGTAAACAACTTCAGTGAAACGTGGCACGCGTCTGCAGACAGGCTGGGTTATGGGGTACTCCCACACTAATGGGATTGTATATTTTGCTACAAAATCCTGCTTGATTTAGGAGAACAGAGATATTATGGCCCTCCCTAAGCAGAGAAAGCCTAGCCTAGTTCCACCCTCTGAAGCTAAGTCTTCCAGACGAAGTTCCTGCCTCCTGGACCAACATCTCATTTCCAGTGTTTTGCTAAATTTAAAAACTGCAGGGTTCCTATGGGCCACATGCCACGGAGTGGCATTTTGGGAATGAGGACCAGGTTGCCAACTGCAGCCTGGACCTAGGAAATAGCTCAATCCTCCCTGTAGACAATTTCTCTCTCCTCTACTACATGGTCTCCTTTCCACACATGCCCAGCGGGAAGAGGGGAGCTTAGAGCCTTATACCTGTTCTGACTCACAGCACTCCATCTGTTACAGCAAGCAACTCTCAGAAGGGAGAGAAAATGAGAGGGCGCATCCGGGAAGAGACAGAGACCCACTTTACTTGGGGTACCCGTTGTCCTAAAGATACCGAAAGTGCTTTTTGCCTGCTCTGAATCTCTATTTTCATCAAAAACAAAATAGCTTAAGAGGCGACACATATGACAGATAGAACAATTTCATTAAGATGCAAAGTGCTCTTAGAAATAAAAAAGATAAACAGCCCAAATCTACTCAATGGATGAAGGACATGACGAGTTAAGTGACCACAGAAAAAAACAAAAATGGCCAGCCAACACACAATGAAGCGTGTTCTCACTCGTTATAAAACACTCATATACTACTTTCCAGAGTCCTGGTGTGACGCTGTAAGATAAATACTGGACCTCAAGATTGTTCTGAACCACAAGGTCAGTGGTTCAAACTCACCAGCCGCTCCTTGGAAACCTTTTATAGAGCTGCTATGAGTTGGAACTGGCTCAATGGCATTTTAACAACAACAATGCTACTTTCCAATTCCCAAATTGGAAGGCTTAGATGAAAGACTTTAATAAGCACCTGTCTTACAAAGGGTAGGAAAAGCACTCTCAATGCCCTGTGCTCGTGCGGCGGGGGATGCACTTTGTGGAGGGCAATTGTGCAGTATCTTCTTCTAGGAATTTCTAGCAGTTCCTCTTCAAAGAAAGTGTAGTACAGCTACCCTCCACACAGCAAGTGGGGACAGATAAGGAAACCAAAAAACTTACGAATGTATCTGTTACAGTAAAAATCTTGAAGACAACGACGAGGATGTGACTCAATGGGACATTGATTAAATTAATAATGCTACCTCTCTGCAACAGAATACCATGCAGACATTATAAAACAACAGGGCGGCTCTCAACGCATTGATGCGTTAAAAAATCCAAGATACATAGTTAAGAGGAAAAGGTAAGTTTCCCAATACAATGCACCATGGACAGGCTTCAGCGGGGCTTCCAGCTTAAGACAGACTAGAACAAGGCCTAGTGATGTACTTCTAGAAACTGGCCATTGAAAACATACAGGCCATTAACAGAAGATTGTCTGACATAACGCGAGCTTGGAAGGCACTCAAAATACACAGTGGGAATAACTATCGACTTGAATTTGAGAACAGTGGTGAAGAAGGCATGCCACCAGGCAGAGTTTCTTATTGGTATATGTGGGCAACTCACCCCACCCCCAGTCAGAAGTGACTTGATGGCATGTAGCAACCGTCACAACCTCTACCAGATATTGTTAAGTCAGTTCCAACCCCTAGTGGCCCTCAATGGGATTTCCAAGGAGCTGCTGGTGGATGTGAACCACCAACCTTGTGATTAGCAATCCAGGCTCATCCCACAGTGCCACACCAGCACTCCAGTAGGATAGAAGCAGACAGATAAGATGCAGGGACACTCACTTCTTTATACTTCCTGTAGTACTTTCTATAAATCACTGTCATATGTCACTTTTATGACTAATACTTGTTTAGAAATATTTAGCAGAAAGAAAATTATTTCATGGTTGTTAAGTGCCATCGAGTCAGTTCTAATTCATGGTGACCTTCAATAGGTTTTGAAACACCAACCTGTGGTTAGCAGTTCAATAGTTAGTCTACGGGACCACGTCAGTTCTTCAAATTATTTCATACTGAGTTCAAAATCTAGAAACCAGAACACCTGATTCCTAACCTCAATTCAGGCTCTATTTAACCTATGGTGGTGGTGGTGTTAAGTGCCATCAAATCAGTTCCGACCCATAGAGACCTTGTATAGGGTTTCCAAGAAGCAGCTAGCGAGCTTGAATCTCTGACCTTGTGGGTTCAAACCAACTTCGCAGTCTAGCGCATTAACCCAAGAGAACCGTACCAGCGACATACCTGCGACACTCCGCTAACTTCTCAACACTAACAGTTTGATGGTGTGGTCATTGTTGGCGTTCCTGACACTAGAAGGACCAACTAGTACAGAAGAGTAAAAAGCATCCTTCCTGTTTGTCTCCAGAATTAATTTTTATTACTGATATGCAAACACTGATCTAGTACTCTCTGAGGTCATATCACTTACTTTGATAAGGAAGAAATAATGCTATTTCCCCACCATGAAGGTCTGCCTAGAGACACCAGATGGCGATTCAATTTTCACCTATCGTTCTGTTAACTCCACCTGTGGTCTAGTGCATGCTGGGAGTAAACAGCATTGCCTCCCAAGTTGATGGCAAACACCTGGTGAGATTTTTCTCAGGCGCCTTCTCTGAAGTTTAGAAGGTAATTGGGTCAGTCTGTGTCTTGGGTAGGAGTAAATAGAGACGCAGAAAATGTCAACAGGGGAAATCACTAAGAGGGAAGCTATTACCAATGGTGACAAGAAAACAGGAATTGCTTAAGTGAGAGTTAAAAGATAACAAACTGTAAGGGTCATGGGCTAGGTAGGCAAGATGGCGGCCACAATGGGGTAAAGGAAAAAGTTGGCAGAGTTTAGAAGGGGTGCAGTTGGACAAAGGGAAGAGAGCTGTAGTAGCAGGCCAACTTGAGGAAGTTCACTGGTAGATACAGAAGAGGACAGACAAGGGGACGAACAATAGAAAACTATTCTTCAGACTGGTGTCATTGGGTCCTATAATTCCAAAGTAACAAAAGGAGAGAGGTGGAAGAGGCTTAATATGCTGACAGGGAAAGTCTGTGAGCAGTGGAGTCCACAGAAAGCTTCCTTCGTCCCAGAGGAATGTTGCTAAGTCAAAGGATGTCCTCCTGGGGACGGTGTCATGGAAACCCTCATTAGAAAGTCACCCAGGCAAGTCCCAGCTCAGATGTCAGGAATTGCTTAGAGTGCCCCGTAGGTGAGAATCGTTGGTCTTCAGGAGAAAAGGGTTTATGCTTGATCATCAGATGAGCAAACATTTGACCTTCTAAGACCAGGATCCTGTAGAGGTGAAAGGAAAACTGTCACCGTGTCAGCATATTGGTTGCTATCAGGACACTGAGTAATAAACAATTTGGCAAAACAGTGCCACCAAAAGCATCCTACCTACCATCTACTGAGCCCTTGACTAGGTGTAGGGCATGAACAAATGGAGAAATGCTAGCACGCATAATCGTATTTGCTCCTCTAATCAAACCCATGAATAGGAAATGGCATCACCCCCATTCTACAGCGAAGAGAAAAGTGAAGATGGGAAAAACGACCTGCCCCCCAGTTGCCTGTTGTGTGCTGTTGAGTTGGTTCTGACTCATAGGAACCCTGTATAGGGTTTCTGAGGAGTGGCTGGTAGGTTTGAACCACTGCCCTTGTTAGCAGTCCAGTGCCACACCAGGATTTCATATACATAAGAAACATAGGGGAAAAAAGCATAACTTCTGAAAACATTTTCATAAAGTTCTCCACATGCTTTAAAATGAAAATATACCTCAAACAAAAATATCCACACCTCTTCTTTATTGGTGATACCTTCCTTCAACAGTTTGGTGTATACCCTTTGAGACCTTTTTCTATGCAGATATATTTATAAATAGAATATTGTGTGGTGCTGTTGGATAAGCACTTGACTGCTAACTACAAAGTTAGCGGCTCAAACCCACCAGCCGGTCCTTGGAAACCCAATACAGCATCGCTATGAGTCAGAACCAATTACACAGCACTTAACAACAACAATGTATACCATACTCAAGGTTTTTATGTACACATAGTATATGAAATAATTTGATAATCTGTGTATCATTCTGCAGTTTGCCTTTTTCCCTCACAATCTCTTAAGGATCTATACCAGTGCATATGAATCCACCACGCTCTTTGTCAAGGGTTGTGTTGCATTGCATAGTTACGCATGCCACACGGTTTAAGCATTCTCCTCATGAAGACCCTGTGGGCTGTGGGCAGTTTTCCCTTAGTAGCACATACAGCTGCAATGAGTTCTCTTATATTAACCTTTTATTTTTTGGCTAGAATTGACCTCAAAAGCCGGTCACTTGAAAAAATATATTTCTAATTTTGATAATGAGAGAATTGAAATTACAAGTGTATCAAAATCGATCAAAATGCTGTGGGTTAATGCTCTGGACTACTAAATAGATTTGAACCACAAAGTTGACGACTCAAGCTCACCAGCTGTTCCTCGGAAACCCTATGCAGGGTCACTATGGGTCAGAACTGACTCCACGGCACTTAACAACCACAACTTTGATAACAGAAATACTGTACTCTCCAAAAGCTAGACCAGTTTATGGTCTCACCAGCAACGTCGGGGCATCCCCACTTCAGGACATCTTCACCAATACGGAGCAGTATTCATTTTTACCTTCTGGATTTAGTCCATGAAAGCTGTTCTAATCTGTCCTACAGGGTTGCTGAGAGTTGGAAACAATTCAGTGGCAGTGGTTGGGTTTTTTAACCACTCAATAGACAAAGAGAGTGTGGCACTGTAGGACAAACTAACCACAAGGTCAGAAGTTCAAACCCACAAGCCGCTCTTCAGAAATCCTTTAGGTCTGAAGGGGCTCGACAGCATTTAACAGCAACAATACACAAAGAACCTCTGAGCAATTCATTTGAGAAAACATTTCCTGCGTACCTACTGTGTACTAGAAACTGCTGTTGTGACTCTAAGGAAACATGGCAAACACAAAACATTACAGCAGACAGGTATGGCAATAAGGAATCGCAATTTAGGATCTAAAATGGAAAAATTTGACTCACAAAGTGAAGGGGAAGAATATGGACGAGCTGCTTGAAGGTGGCTCTTTGGGCCCTCTGCACAGTTTGTTATTCTTCTTAGCTGGGGTTCTTGTTTGCACCACTTTCTGCTCTCCTAGTCCCGGTGTGGCGCTGTGGGTTAATGCGCCAGACTGCAAAGCCGTTTGAACTGCAAGGTCAGCGGTTCAAGCTCACCAGCTGCTCCTCGAAAACCCGATACAGGGACGCTAAGGGTCGGAACCGACTGGACGGCACTTAACAACTTTCCCACTGCATCTTCATACGTTCTGTTGAGTCCAGACTCCTAGCAGGCAACAGGGACCCTGTCAACATTTGTTATTTGAACAAATGATCTTGAGCCAACCACCCTGTGAATCAGCAGAGCTGCCATTTCCTCTGACACAGGGAACCACAGGCTCAGAGAGGTGCAGCGACCAGCATGAGGTTACAGAGTCCATGAGGAGCAGCGCCAGAATCCGAACCCAGGTGTGTGTGCTCTTGCAGCCAAGCAGGCCATACAGGGCACAGGAACACAAGAAACAAAACGGTCACTGTTCCAAGCCTTCAGCCACTTTGAGATGGGGCGACGTTGTGAATCTCAGTACTTTCTCTGCTCAAGCTCGGTTCCCCACTTCCTTCTGCCCCCCCTCCCCCCAGCTTCTATTTAATTGCCTTCTCCTCTTTGCCTGCCTGTCTCCCTCTGCCCCATCAAGTTCAGTCCCAGGGGGCTGCTGAGAAGCCGAACTGTCTGATATTTAAAGTTCCCCTCCCTCCCTCTCAGCAGCTGCTCTGCTGGGATGGGCTTGAGCGCCCGCCTCTATTAATTGTGTCTACAATCTGCATGTGCGTGTGTGTGCGCGCGCACGCGCGCACGCGCGCACGCGAGCAAGACCAACCGCGTGCGCGCCGGCTTCACCCCACCCTCTCCCCTAGGGCGGGGGCAGGGATTCTTTGCAGATTTGCCTTGAGGGCCTGAGGGGAAGGGAGGGGAGGGGAAAGGGACCAGATGGCAGACAGGCGGGTGGCGACCGGCCCTGCCTCCTCCTCTCACTGAGCAGATGCCCCAGGAACAAGGGCCGGGGAGGCAGAGGCGGGATTAAAGGGGGAACTCCGTATCAATTAGTGTCAAAGGCCCCGAGAGCTGGTGGGGGAGGGGTGGACTGTAGGCTCTGGCTGGGGGGGGGGGGGGGGGGGGGAGCAGGAAGTGCTGAAGCAGGAGCGGGGCCAAAGCCAGATCTAACCAAACACCTGGCCAACCTACCAACTAACCAACAAATTCTTTTTTGGAGCCAGCACCTACGCCTTGAAATGGGTCGGCCCCACTCACTCCGTGTGACTTAAAGAAAGACAAGAGCTAATCGCCAAATCCAAGTTCAGGTTCTGAATTTATAAATTGGGTGACCTTGGGCAAGTCACTCTCTACATTTGTTTCCATTTCTCTTTCGTATGGGTGTCATCATCCCACAATGGGGAACTGGTGAATTACTCTGACGTCCCAGCTACAGTGGGATACAAACAGACAGACATTCAAGATGGTAAAACGGATGAATGTTTACTGACATGGGAAAACACTTGGATGACATTGTTCAATTTTTTAAAAATCTGGAATAAAACAACATCCCAGTTTTATCCCATAGTGGTAAAGACACAGAGAGAGAGATAGAAACAAGGAGATGGGGGAGAGGGAGAAAATAAGAGTGAGTTGTGTTTTTGTTGTCAAGTGCCATTGAGTCAGTTCTGACCCATAGTGACCCTGTATAGGGTTTCCAAGGAGCAGCTGGTGGGCTTGAACCACTGACCTTGAAGTTCAAACCACTTTTGCAGTCCAGCACATTAACCTGCAGTACCACACCAGGACTTCAGTGAGACCAAATATTAACTGTGCAATGAGCATTTCATGGTACAAGTGTGGCCTGTCATCAACACTTAGGGCGGATGGGAAGTGAAAAAATGTAAACCAGGGTCTAGTCTACAGCTGAGCCAGAGATCTGGAAACTTGGGTGGGTCAGGTCAAACTGAAAGGAGCCCGTAGACTGAAGGTGCTGGGAAGGGAAGGGTTAATGTGTAAATCCATAGGCTGACCCTGGGGTGGCCCATTTAGGGGACCATCTGCCAGCAGGCCAGCAGCTGCCAATCCCAGGCAGGCCAGCCCTTCTCCCAGGCTCCTGCCAGCCACACAGCCTTGAGCAACTAAACCTCTGTTCTGGCCTCTTCCTCCCAGTCCCTGCCCTGCCCCCACAGAGGCCAGGGGTCTGGTCCCAGGATCTCACAGATCCCATCAGCAGCACTGGTATGGAAGACAGAAGAGGTTACAGGCTTTCCGACTATCTGAGCAACAGACAAGGTGTCCCCATTTGATAGCTGCGAACACAGTCTCAAAGAAGCTGAATGACTGACTAGAGATGCCAGTTTTCCTTGGGAGACAGCCCAGGCCCCTAAAAGAAGACAGACAACCTATGCTTTAACATTCTCTCACTAAGATCCCAAGGAGCTAGACGGGGACCCCATTCCCAAGTCCAGCCTAGGACATGGCAAAGCAGAAGAGCACTACATGGGAGTCCAGGAAGCTGGGTTCGAATCCTGGCTTTAACTCCATACTGAGCCTTCTTTGGAGGTCACTCTAGATGATTTCTTAGGAACCTTCCACCTCTTCCACTGTGGGAAGTCTGAAGTCTCCGCCTACTTCCTGCCCCAAGGAAAAGAATGAAAGATGAATATTGCCTCTCCAACTAGACAGTGAAGGCTCTGTGGGAGAATGCTCACCTTCCAGGTCTCTACCTGGGTTCAATTCCTCCACCCACCGTCTATTGGTGGGAGCTTGTGTATCACTGTGACGCTGGATAGCTTCAGCAGTACTTTCAGACTACGGCAGACTAGGAAGAAAGGCCTGGTAATCTACTTCTGAAAGTCAGCCAGTGAAAACCCTAGGGATGGTACAGGGCTGGACCGCTTTTCATTCCTTGTGCATGGATCACTCTTGGCATCTGTCCTTCCACACCATCGCCACACGCCCTGCTGTCAGACTGGTCTCCAGAAAGAGGGAAAAATGAAGGCACATGGAGGAGTGACAGAGTCCTCCCTGGAACCAGTCCAGATGTCAAGCTGAGCAGTCAGGACTGGCAGCCAGAGGGGACCTAGTGAGAGCAGAAAGCACCCATGAGCAGATGGCCCAGCAGGGCACAGAAACAGAATGACTATCAGAATCATCATTTCCCAAATTCCTGTGGTACTTTCCTGTTTTCCAAACTCATTCAAATCCATTATCTTACTGGAGTCTCAAAACTCCCCTGGACAGGACATGCGGGACCATCTGGCGCGCGCTGTGGTGACTGAAGTTAGGAAGTGTGCCCAAGGTCACAGAGCTCAGTGACTGTCAGAGTGGAGACCAGAGTCAGGTCTCCTGACTCTTCATTCATCAGTCAGTGGACGTCTGACTCTATACTCCCATTTCCCAACCCGGGCGTTGGAGTAATGTTGTTGTTGTTAAGTGCCATGGAGTCGATTCTGACTCATAGCACCCCTGGATAGGGTTTCCAAGACTATAGATATTTGCAGGAGCAGACACCTTCATCTTTCTCTCATGGAGCTACTGATGGACTCAAACTGCCTACCTTACAGTTTGCAGTCCAGGACTTAACCGTACAGAGCCACAAAGTGATGACTCAGATTCATAGTAAAATAACAAACCCAATATGTATTGATCATTTACAATGTGACTGATAAGCATAGCTTTAGAATCCTTGGGTGGGGCAAGCAGTTAACATGATCGTCACAAGGTTGGAGGTTTGCATCCACCTCAAGCTCCTTCCAAAAATCAGCATTGAAAACCCTAGGGAACACAGTTCTATTCTGACACACATTGGGGCACCCTGAGTCAGAATCAACTCCACAGCAATCGGGGGTTTGTGAGGTGGTTGCTTTGAAGGAACTGTTTTAAGCACTTAATATACATTCTCTCACTGAATTCTTACCTAAATCAGATAGGAGGCAAGAGCTGTCTGAGGCTCACACAATGAAATCACTCTCTCAATGACACAGCTATAAGAACTGTTGTTAAATGCCATAGAGTCGCTCGGACCCATAGTGACCCTGTATAGGGTTTCCGAGGAGCAGCTGGTGCGCTTGAACCACCGACCTTGCAGTTCAAACTGGTTTTGCAGTCCTGTGCATTAAGCCACAGCGCCACATCAGGATTGTTGTTGTTGTTGTTAAGTGCCGTCGAGTCAGTTCCGACCCATAGCGACCCTGTACAGGGTTTCCGAGGGTGTAAATCTTTAAGGGAGTAGAAAGCCTCATCTTTCTCCCGTGGAGCGGCTGGTAGTTTCGAACCGCTGACCTTAAGGTTCGCAGCCCGATTCGTAACCACTACACTAATAGGAGAGCTGAAATTCAGACATAGATGTCCTTGTGTGTTCATCACACCACACCCTCAAAACCAAACCTGCATCAATTCTGAATCATAGTGACCCCATTGGGTCTTCAAGGTTGTAAATTTTATGGAAGCAACACTGCTACCTCTTTCTCCCATGGAGGGGCTGGTGGGCTGGGACTGCCAACCTTTTTGTTACAACTGTGCTTTTGAATCACTGGACCACCTGGGTTCCTTGTTCCCTCTATTATTTCAGAAGCCAGAGTGAGGATGGCAGTGCTAAACTTTGCTACGTTCTCTGCGTCCATAAAGTGAGGCCCTCCTCCACTTGTACAGACTAGGATCCATCTGCTCCAGGTTCTGGACAGGAAAGTGTTCATCCCCCAGAGCTTTCTAGAATGTTCTAGAAGGTGGTCAGCTCCCAGCAGCCCACATCTCCTCCTCTCCCCAGAGGCAGCTTGAGTTTGGGAAGCCTGTTATAAAACTTTTAGTGTGTTTATTTCCTGGAGTGCACCAATTGGGTGCCCAGAAAAACAGTGAGATGAGAATGGTGGGGTATGGTGGTAGGGAGTCTGTGGTGTTGCCAAGAGAACAAAGGAGAGTGGATCCTCAAAGTAGAGTGCAGGCTTTGGTGGCGACTGGGACATTTTTATTTCTGAGGCTCTGGAAATTGTCCCAGCTCTCGCCTTTGAAATTGTCCTCCACTTCTTCCTCAGCAGGAAGCACGGTGCTTCTCTGCTTGCCCTCCTTTCTGAGTCCAGGGGAGCAGAATGGGGAGGAAAGAAAATCTCTGGCCTGCCTTGAGTCTGGCTGCGGACGACTGACTTGCTCAGTGGGCTTGGCCCAGCTTCTGCTGTTCTCTAGACAGTTGTCTGGCCTGTGGCACAAAAGGTAGAGACCCTGGGTGGTACAAATGGCTGAGACCCCGATGACAACAAACAGAAAGGTTGCAGGTTCAGACCCACTCAGAAATTCCTGGGAAGAAAGGCCTGGGGAGTTTTTTCCAGAAGGGCACACAGCCTTGAAAGCTCCTATGGACTGCACGCTGTACTCACAGGTAAGTTGTGGGTCACAATCAACTCCCAAGGCAGCAAAGAATAAGCTGAGGGTATAGGGGGCTCCTGGTGGTTCAGCAGTAGAAAGGTCACCTTCCAAGTGGGAAACGCAAGTGCAATTCCTGTCTACCACCCTTCTGTCAGTGCAGGTATTCTGAAGCTTTCAGATTAAGATGGACTAGGAAGAAAGTCCTGGCATCCTACATCTGAAAACAAGCTAATGCTAACGTCTGAATCACAAGAGGGCAGCTAATGGCAGCCACAGAACAAAGGAGGCCAGGTCCTTCTGGTTCTGATCTACCTTACACACCTATCATGTCTATACGCACAGGATAGAGAATGGAGAAAGCAGAATCAATATAGAAATCCCCTCAAAGCTAAGCCTCCTCAAAAGGCTCTCTGCCCCACTTCCCCTTCTCTGGAATAGTGGCCACTATGAGTATTCTAGAACACTTCATTATGCTCATGAGGAATCTGTACATGGACCAATAGGCAGTTGTTCAAACAGAACAAGGGAACAGCTCAGACAGCTCTTGCCTCCTATCGGGATGGTTTAAAATTAAGAAAGGTGTCAGACAAGGTTGTATTCTTTCACCATACTTATTCATCCTGTAATGCTGAGCAAATAATCTAAGAAGCTGGGTTCTGTGAAGAAAAACGCATCAGGATTGGAGGAAGACTCATTAACAACCTGCGATGTACAGATGATACAACCTTGCTTGCTGAAAGTGAAGAGAACTTGAAACATTTACTGATGAAGATCAAAGAGCACAGCCTTTGGTGTGGATTACATCGCAATGTAAAGAAAACAAAAAAACCTCATCACTGGACCAATAAACAAAATTCTTATCAACAGAAAAGATTGAAGTTATCAAGGACTTCATTCTTCTTGGATCAACTATTAACACTCACAGAAGCAGCAGTCAAGAAATCAAACTAACGATTGCATTAGGCAAATCTGCTGCACAAGACCTTTTTAAAGTGTTGAAGAGCAAAGATGTCAGCTTGAGGACTAAGATGCGCCTGACCCAAATCATGGTATTTTCAGTAACCTCATATGCATGTCAAAGCTGGACAGTGAATAAGGAAGACCGTAGAAGAATTGATGCCTTTGAGTTATGGTGTTGGAGGAGAATATTGAAAGTGCCATGTGCTGCCAAAAGAACCAATAGATCCGTTTTGGAAGAAGTGCAGCCAGAGTGCTCCTTAGAGGCCAAGATGGCCAAACTTTGTCTCTCATACTTCAGACATATTGTCAGGAGGAACCAGTCGCTGGAGAAGGATATCATGTTTGGTAAGGTAGAGGGTCAGAGAAAAAGAGGAAAACCCCCAACGAGATGGACTGGCCAAGTGGCAGCATCGATGGACTCAAGCATGGGGCAACAGTAGTGAGGTTGGCCCAGGATCGGGCACTGTTTCATTCTGCTGTGCATAAGGTCGCTATGAGTCGTCACCAACTTGATGGCACCTAATAACAACAACAATGGACTATGGAAGCTGCACTATTTTGCTGAACTTCTTGGGACTCAAATGTTTGGAGTACAGTGTGGGGACTTTGAGGACTGTCCAGCCTAGGGATCACGTATTCAAATGAACAGCATCCTGCCAGGGAACAGAGTGGTTGGGAGTGACCCCCAAAGACTAGGTAGATGACAAAACCTTGAATCTGTGAGACCTAAAAACCAGAGAATCTTAGGGCACCAGAAAGCTGAAGCGAGGAGCATAACTGATGTGTGGGGTTGCAAGCTTATTAAAGAAAAAAAAAGAATAAAAATATTTCAAAACCTAAATTACATACAAAAGTTTAGAATGTGAGACTAAATAACACTATAGTTTATTTATTTTTTCAATCTGAGAAAAATGTCCATAATACTTGGTTCCCTCTACCTTTTGGCTACATGTTCTAATTACTGTTTCATATGGCAGCAATTTCATAATGCTGTCATCTACAGAATCCTGGTGTGGCACTGTAGGATAAGCACAGGGCTGCTAACTGCAAGGTCTGCAGTTCAAACCTACCAGCAGCAACTTGGAAACCCTCTACAGGTCACTATGAATTGGAACCGACTCTACATCATTGGCATCATCTGTAGCGAAGATACGCAGATAATTTCACTTTGTGATGGTTTGCTTAGGAGGGCTTTGAGAAGAGGATGGGGCATGTGGTTGGACAGTCCAAAGGTCTTATTATGATACAAAAGTAGACACGATCCAAGAATGTGACGGTGCCTCACATTACATCTGCTGCATCGAAACCCACCTAAATCAAACACATGCCGTCAACTTCCTTGTGGTTCTTTTAGCTGCCGTTAGATTCGTGGTGCCCCAAACACAGGGAACCAAGAAACTCTGCCTGGTCCAGAACCATCCCCAAGATTTCCACTGATTGATTTTCAGGAGATCTCCAGGCATCTCTACTGCAACTTCTCTTGTTGTTGTTGTGGTTAACTACCATCAAGTCGGTTCTGACTCACAGAGACCATATATTGGGTTTCCAAGGAGTGGGTGGTGTGTTTGAACCACCAACCTTGCTTATTCCATAGTGCCACACAAGGACACCAGTTTCTCTCAGGAGATGCCACAACTGCCCCTAGCTATTCAACAGGAAACTGGGGAAGAGGGAGCAGTCATCACCAACTACAAACCCTACATGATCATAGGATAACTGGAACGCATCTCTAGGGCTGCTCTCTGGGCCTCTGCCGGTGCCCCCAAACCTTAACCTTCATTGGTTGCATAGTGAATTTTCCTCTGTTGTTGCTTTGGGTGGTGTATGCCAATGAGTGGATTCCGACTCATAATCACCTGACCCATGGTATCTATCTCGACTGGAATCATCGAACCTCAGAGTGGGGACCACATATGCTTACAAACACAGAATCATTCAGCCATAGAAACACAGAAGTACAGAATCATCAATGCACATGGAATCTTATCATCTCCACATTGAAAAGGGTCCTAGAGATTTGCTTAGTCAGTCTGCTCCTGCCCATACTAAGAAGGTGTGTGTGTCAGGAGTGAAGGGGGTGTGTTTCTTAAAGGGGAAGGAATGCAGAGAAATCCTCCCCTCCAAAGGGAATACCATGCCCTCTAAGGAAGATGTGACCTAGAGAAATGCAAGGCAATCCCCTGAGCTTAAACATCAGACTGTAAGCAGGACAGGGAGTATGTCTGACAAGCAGACACACTTGAGAGTTGTTCCAAGAAAAAAGGGAGGAAGGAAAGAAGGAGGGAAAAGGCAAAAATGAGAGGAGACATAGAACAAAAGGAGGCAGAAGGAGCTAGGGGCTTGCCTTTGCAGCATTCTATGAAGTTTATTTGTCTTAATGATTCCTGATTCCCTGTTCTGTGCCCGGCCCGCCAAGAACCCCTCCTGCTTTCCCTCCCCTGCCTTTTCCCTACAGTTGACATTTCAGGCCAGCCACCCTTTTCTCCCTCAGTCCAGACCTCCCATCCAGAGACATTTTTCTGACTTGGGCCCCTGCCTTCCCCTTTACAAGGAGACCAGCATCTGCTATGCTTCTGTGTCCAGTGGACGCTGACCAGTGAATCTATTCTCCTCACAGGCTCTATGTCGAAAGCACAGTGGCTGCAATGATGGGTAAAAACATAGGAATGATTGTGAAGAGGGCACAGGGGCGGGAAGCATTTCATTCTGGTGGCTATAGGGTCCCTGTGATTCAGAGACAACTTTATTGATACCTCACAGCGACAACAGCAAGTGGGCATTCTAATGGGGAATTCATGGAACAGTACTGGATCCCAAAGAGGAACTGATACTGCCATCCCAAGACACTGCAGCAAGTCCCTCTGGGATTTGGAAGGACAGGGGTCCTTCCAGTGTGTCTGACCTTCGTCCTAATTTCAATTCAGAGGGCTTCCTTTTGGAGCTGCGCTAGGTGTGGGTTCTTAGCCACCTCTAGATAGCCATGTGTGGAAAGGACCTCATTTGGGTTGGTGACCTCTCCCAAGCTTATCTGCGTAACAATCTTCAACCCACAGTGGAAGCAGGAACAGAAAACACATATATAATTGCCTTATTTTTTGTAAGGATCCATGCAATTGCTGACTTCAATCTGTGCATCAGGTCCCTGAGAATCAAGGATACTACAGAGTTCTCGTAGCGTAGTGGTTACAAGTCGGGCTGCAAACCTCAGGGTCAGCAGTTCAAAACTACCAGCTGTTCCATGGGAAAAAGATGAGGCTTTCTGCTCCCGAATCTTACAGGGTCGCTATGAGTTGGAACCGACTCCAATGCACACAATCACCATCACCACAGAGCCCAGGAGGACTGACTAAAGACTTGGAGGGTAGAGATCTATTCCATTCGGGGCTCTGATGGGACATCTCTGTTGGGATGGGGGTGGGGTGAGAGTGGAGGTGGGGGTGGGGAGGGAAGGAGACCACAGTCCAAGTGGATGAGTTGAGTCTACGTTTTCCTGGTCCTTGACCACAGGTTGTACCCCAAATCTAGCAAAGCTTTTCCACACACCCTTACTCCCTGAGCCCAGCTGCAGCCCGACAGAGAGGATGGTGGAAATGTAGTTTACTGGTGATGAGTACCAGACCCCGAATTCAGTCAGATCCCTGCTTCATTCTTTACTAGCTGTGTTGTGTGCCTTTGAATGAGAAAGTTCTTTCTCATCTACTTTAATGAGAATGATGAAAACAGTAGCTACCCTATCGGGTGGCTGTGAGAATCAAGTCATATTCTAACACATATGCAGTGCTTACCATAGTGCATGACACTGGAGAAAGGATATGGTAAGTGCTAGGTTTCCAGCTTCATAACAGAAAGGCTAATGATCTGCTCCCATAAAGATTACAACCACGAAACCCCATGAGGCAGTTCTGTTTTGTTGCATGGGGTTGTTAGGGGTCAAAATAACTCAACAGCACCCAAGAGCAACAACAACTCAGTGAATGTGTTCGGTTTGGCTTCTCTTACCTCCAGAACCTGATAAGAGTCACCTTCCTCTTGCCCCTCATCCTAGGGAAAGCTGAGGTTGGCCTTCCTAGTATCACACACCAGCCAGGCGACAATCATGGCAGCCGAGGTAACTGAGGGGAGCCCCGGAATGGTGTGAACTGAAAGGTTGGCAAACAGTCTACCCAGAGACAGCTAGCAGAAAGGCCTGGGGATCTACTTCTGAAAACTCAGCCACTAAAATCCCCGCAGTGCACACATCATCTCCTCTGACATATAGGGAGTTTCCATAGGTTGGAGTCCATGTGACTGCAATAGGGTTTTTAAGGAAATTGAAACCTACAGCTGTGTGTATTGAGAGACTAGTACGAGAGTAAGTTTCTATCATTGCAAGAGAAAGGAAGGAATAGTTTTCTGGGAAGATCTAAATTAAAATATTACCATCCTTTATATCTGCCTTCTGACTTGGTTTGTATCCTGAATGGGAAACAGACCCTTTAATGAACTGCTTTTCCATACCATGAACTGGCTGATCAGACCCCAAATTTCTGATGATCCTGGTGCCCTTTCTCAGAACCCCAAGAATTTTTGGAGAATGAATTCCTGCTGCTCTACACCCTTCTCCTTGAAGCAGGGGCTGGCTTCAGGTCATCATCATATCCCAAGTACTTACTTCCCAACACACTCATTAGACACAGACTACCTGAAGGAACACCACTATCTTTCAATTTGCCAATGTTTCTGCCAAGGACACATGCATATCGGTCTTGAAAAAAGTACAGCCAGAGCTTTTCTTAGAAGTGAGGATGCTGAGATGTCATCTCAAGTACTTGGGGCGCTCATCAAGAAGGACCAATCACTGGAGAAGGATGCCACTCTTGGTAAAATTAAGGGTCAATGATAATGAGGAAAACCCTTAACAAGATGGACTAACACAGCAGCTACAACAATAGGCTCAAATGACAATTGTGTAGATGACGTAGGACCAGGCAGTGCCTCTTTATGTTGTGCACAGAGTCAGAAATGAATTGACAATGACACATGACAACAAAAACATCCCTCAGTTTGCACTGAAAATAACAACCCAAAATAGATCAATCAGGGACGCAACTCCCCAAAGATCAAACACAAACTTTCTAAATGGTGATTTTTTGTTGTTTTTTTGCTTGTTTATTTTTCTATAAGCACCATATTTAACAAACACCAGTGAATACATGACCCAAGCTATGATATTTTCAATTTGCCACATATGCATGTGAAAGTTGGACAAGGAATAAGGAAGACCATAGAAGAACTGATGCATTTGAATTATGTTATTAGTGAAGAATACTGAAAATACCTTGGACTTCCAGAAGGAAAAACAAATCGATCTTAGAAGAAATACAGCCAGAATGCTTCTTAGAAGAGAGGATGGTGGGATCTTGCCTCTGGTTCTTTAGATATGTTGTCATGAGGGACATCATGCTTGGGAAAATAGACGGTCAGTGAGGAAGAAGAAGACTCTCAATGAGGTAGACTGGCACAGTAGCAGAAGCAATTTGTTGTTGTTAAGTGCCATCAAGTCGGGTTCCGACCCATAGTGACCCTGTAGAGGGTTTCTGAGGAGCAGCTGGTGAACATGAACCACCGACCTTGCAGTTCAAATGGCTTTACAGTCTGGCTCATTAACCCACAGTGCCACATCAGAACTCCAGCAGAAGCAATAGGTTCAAACAAAACAATTTTGAGGATGGCACAGAACCAGACTGTGTTTCATTTTATTGTGTACAGGGTTGCTATGGGTTGGAACTGACTAAACAGCACCTAACACTACCACCACCAATGGCTACATAAGGTTGCCATGAATATAAGCCTACTTGACTACCACCAACACCCCACCACCAATGGCTAAGAGCATAGGCTTTAGAATCAGACTGCTGTTCAGATCTTAGTTCCAGCACTTTCTAGCTATACAACAGCGCTTGAGTTAGCTTCCTCTCTCTGTGGGAACAATAATACATATTTCACAGATTTAAAAATATATGCTAATACATGTGAAAATTTTAGTGCAGTTCCTGGCCCTTAGTAAATGCTCAATAAATGGTAACTGCTGTTATTCCCCACCCCCCTTCCACTTGGATGGAGAAGGACCCTCCCCAACTCCCACCAGTATGATTTCAGGAATGGAAAGCAATCCCTGTCCATGTGAGAGGTTGGTTTGTAGTCAACAAGTCCCCTTCCCTCTTTCTATCTGGCAGGCTACTGGACTATACTTCCTACTTCTCTCTGCATCTATGTGGGACTTTCTGATGGGTTTTCACCACTGAAATGTAACTAGAAGTGTGGGGGTGGGGGGGGGGGGTGGGGCTGTTCCCAGGCTGAAGCAGTTAGGACAAGAGGGACCTTTCCATTTTGGTTCACTTTCTTCATCTGTCCACTAGATCATGCCACAGACCCTTGAGGTTATGTTCTGAAGATGGGTCCCTGTGTGTCTACAAGAAGCACAGTGCATACTGGGCTAAGAAATGAGCAGGAAATGAATGTATTACATTAAGCTACCGAAATCCCTGGATTTGATTGTTACAGCTGCTAAGCTTACCTACCCTTACTAAACTACCCTCATTCAGGGGCCTTTTGTAACATTTATGATATCCTCTTTGCTTATTCTTTGAGTTCAAGTGGTCTCAATAGGCAAGAGGAATTCCCTTGAGGTTAGAGTGATTCCAATTGTCTGAAGGGTTCATAAGAAAGTTCCACTGCCATCAAGTTGATTCCGACTCATAGTGACCCCGTAAGACACAGCAGAACAGTTCCATAGAGTTTGTGAAACTATAAATCTTTACGGGAGCACACAGCCTCACCTCTTTCTGTAGAGCGACTGGTGGGTTTGAACCACCAACCTTGCAGTTAGCAGTGCAATATCTAATCCACAGCTCTCTCAGAGCTCCTTTCATAAGAACGAAAGGGAGGTGAGAAGTCCCAGCTTTGTAGAGGCACTCCCTCCGATGTACCCATTGGCCAAACAATTCCCTGACTGGACAGAACACACTAAACTTCCACTTAGGTGACGCTCTGGCAAAATGCCTTCATCATGAGCTGATGCTTGAGAAAACTCAGAATAAACATAATTACATCCTGAGGACAGGGCTGTGTATGGCTAGATGAGTTGAAATCACAGAATCTATTTTCCAATGGTAAATATATTTTCTGTGGTCTTTTTTGCCTCTGTTTTTTTTTTCAGAGAGGACTCTTGTACCTAAAAACAGTTTAACCCAATTGTGGCTAGAGCTCAGGCTTGTCCTCTCCTTCCTGGAGATGATCAGCAAAATCTCTGCTTTAAGACCGGACCAGTTACTGGAAAGACAGGGTCCCAAACAACTCCCACTGCTGCGGAGGTGATTCTGACTCATAAAGACCATATTGGACACAGAACTGCCTCGTTCGGTTTCCAAGGCTATCACCTTTACAGAAGCACAATGTCCCATCTTTCTCCGAGGAGAGGCTAGCAGCCTCCCATTTAAACACTGTGCCTTTACCCAGGATCCACTGGAGTCAATTAGATTCCTGGAGATGTCGCTTGCTGCTGCTGGCTCTGCCACAGTACAGGTATCTAGCAGTGACTGGTTACCCAGGGAGTTGCTAAAAATACATTTGGTGCTACTTCTTGTGTACAGATGACTGGGCTGCCTCCAAGGAGGCAGTTCTGGTGGCACAGTGAATTAAAAGTTGGGCTGGAAGTGAAAGGTTGGTGGTTCGAACCCACCATCTACTCTATAGGAGAAAGACGTGGCAATCTGCTTCTGTAAAGATTTAAAGCCTTGGGAACCCAATGGAGCAGCTCTAATCTCTCTTATACGGTTGCTGTGAGTCCAGACCAACTGATTGCAGTAGGGTTAGATTGGGGCTAATTCCAGATGGTCACCTTGTAATTGTCCACTCCTGTCCTTAAGGAAGGAGACTCTGGGAAGTAGAAACAGTTAAAGCGCTTAGCAGCTAACTGTAAGTTGGTTGTTTGCATCCATCCAGGGTGCCTTGGAAGAAAGGCATGGAGATCTACTACTGAAAACATTCAGCATTGAAAACCTTATGGAGCATGGTTCTATTCTGAGGCACGTGGGTCAAAACCGACTCTATAGCAACTGTCGGGTTTTTTTGGTTCTTAAAGCAAACCAGCAAGAAAAGTCTTTGCTTACTCTGAGGAGTGTAATGTGGTAGCTACCATGTAGGCTGCTTCTTTGCTGTACCTGGGCTGTGCTATGGCCTTGTGTAATTAATCATCTCTAATTCTTACAACCTCCCTGGAAAGGAGTTATTCCCCCATGTTATAGATGGGAACATGGAGGCCTGGGAAAGTAAAATGCAGTATATACAAGTGGCCTTCGAAAAGTTGGTGGAAAATGGAATTACCAAAACTTTTGAAAATCCTTTCTTAAAGTAGTTACCTTGATGTACTGTACAAAACATAAGGAGCTCTGATAACGTAGTGATTATGAATCGGGCTGCTAACCTCAAGGTCAGCAGTTCGAAACTACCAGCTGTTCCGCGAGAGAAAGAGGAGGCTTTCTGCTTCCATAAAGATTTACAGCCTCGGAAATCCTGTGCAGGGTCACTATGAGTCAGAACCGACTCCACCGTACTTAACAACAACAACACTGTACAAAATATATAGCAGAAGGAGCTTTCCCCACATGAAGAAATGCTCCCGATTAGTCATTACAGAGATGCACATCAAAACAACAATGAGACCTCACCCAAGCATTAACAGACAGCAAATTAAAAACAAAACAGAAAACAACAAATGCTGGTGAGGGTGTGAAGAGACTAGAACCCTCATACAAAGTAAGTGGACTGTAAAAAATGGGGTAAGCACTGTAGAAAATGCACTTCCTCAAAAATTCAGAAATAGAAATATGATCCCACAATCCCATTACTTGGTATATATTCTAGAAAAATTAGAGTCACGACAGGAATAGATGTCTGCACACCCATGTTCATTGTAGCACTATTCACAAAAGCAAAAAGATGGAGACCAGTCTAAATGACCAGCAAGGGATGAATGGATACACAAACTATGGTCCATATACACAGTGAATCTGCAAAATGTTTCATAACATGGATGGCTCTAGATAGAAGACATTACGCTGAGGGAAATAAGTCAAGTACAAAGGGACAAATATTCTATGAGACCACTGTTGTAAAAAAGTCAAGAAAAGGATTTCACACTAAAAGAAACATTCTTTGATGGTTACTGGGAAGGGAAGTCACTGACTAGAGGGTGGTGGTGATGGTGGCATGCCACAGAGTTGATTCCAACTCATAGCGACCCTGTACAGAGTTTCCGAGGCTATAAATCTTTACATAAGCAGAAATCCTCATCTTTCTCTCACGAAACAGCTGGTAGTTTCAAACTGCTGACCTTGAGGTTAGCAGCCCGATTTGTAACCACGATGCAACCAGGCAAGACGGTAAACATGTGTTAACTTGGGTGAAGGGGAAGGCAATATACAAGAAGAGAGAGGGTGGCAAAAAAAAAAAAAAGAGAGAGAAAGAAAATGATGGGGACAGGGGAAGAAAAGGAGGAATGCAGGAGTTAAAAGGCAACAGAGGTAAATACTATTCAAGACACAATTCTGCCATAACGTTGAAATAGTAGATGCAAGGCTAGATACACAGGCTGAATGGGTGTGGGAGGGAGAGTGGGCGTGAACCCACAAAAATATAAAGGTTTGACAGAGGGTATTTATACATGGGTATTTACTTTTGCTGCAAATATATCTGTGAATGTGGTAGAGCATATTGTTGTTGGTAGTCACCGTTGAATAGGTTCCTATGGATAGCAACCCTGTACACCACAACCCTGTACACCACAGAACAAAACACTGCCCAGTCCTGTGCCATCCTCACAATTGTTACATTTCATCCCATTGCCGCTGTTACCATGTCAATCCATCTCCTTGGGGGTCTTCCTTTTTTTTTGGCTGATCCTCAACCTTACTAAGCTTGATGTCCTTCTCCAGGGACTGGTTCCTCCTGATAATATATCCGAAGTATGAGAGATGAAGTCTTTCCATTCTGCCTTTTAAGGACCATTTTAGCTGTACTTCTTATAACACAGATTTGTTAGTTCTTCTGGAAGTCCATGGTCCTTTTAATGTTGTAGAACAAACAGGGGCAAAGTCATGAAAACTTTTTAGACATAACTTGGAGAGAATGAGTCACTGGACCTGGGGGCTCAGAACCATAGTTTTGGAAGACACCAAGATCAATCGGAATAACATAGTCTACAAAGAATGTTCTACATCCTGCTTTTATTAGTAGTGACTGGGGTCTTAAAATCTCATGACTGGCTTCCGGAAAAAGATGGCAGATCAGATGGAAGTGTAGTGATGAGCTCTGCCAAGAACAACACAGAATACAGGACCAAGAAGGTTCAGGGAATGGTCCCAGTACTCTGAACCACATATAACGGAATATTTAGAAGGTTGGAAGATTTACAGCTCGGAAGTTTGTGGCAGAAGCAAGAAATCCATTGCTTCCTGGTTCAGGATGCTCAGCTGCTCCAGGAGCCACCATTTTGTGTGGGATCAAGCAAGGAAAGGATGCAGAGATAGAGAGATTGCAGTATCAGTCTTGTTTTTGTTGTTGCTATTTTTTCGTCTATTTTTTTTTTTTAATGGTATTGTTTTGCTGTTATATGCTTCCCTTTCTGCCTTTGGAGGACTCTTTGTCTCCGTATATTACACAAGAAGAGTCAGCAACTGCTACCATACAGCCAACCTACAATCACACCCTATAAAACACCAAAACCTAGGCAAAAACCAATACCAACTGCCATATAGCAGGGAAACAGACAACACCTGTGAAAGTTACTCTGAGTTAAAAATAAGAAGAGTGAAAAGGGAAGCCCACATCCTGATCACATCTTCCTGGAAGCAATCAGAAAGGATAAAAACTACCAAAACACATATCAAAATTAAGTATTAAGACCACAGATAAACATTCAACATGTCCAAGAAGCAAAAGCAGATGACCATATCAGCACATGT
>NW_006408596.1:8718592-8720415 GCF_000296735.1 Chrysochloris asiatica
CAGAGAGGGAGAGCGACTGTGTGCTGAAGACCTGGGGGGCACGGGGGAAGGATTGCATGGAGGGGACTGTAACCATGGCAATGAGACGATATACGATAGAATGAATGTAAAACTAATGTTCTCCCATGTAAAGTATCACATAATTCACAATAAAACATTTAAGGAAAAAAAAAAAATCTCATGAGTGGTCTTCCAAGTTACAACTATTGGTCTCTCTCTATCTGGAGGAAAGAAAAGTGATGAAACTCAGACACAGGGAAACAATTAGTCCAATAGACTAAGAGACCACATAAACATCTGTATCCACACCACCGAGACCAGAAGAACTAGATATTACCCAGCTTCCACTACCAACTCTTCTGGAAAGGATCACGTAAGAAAGTACCAGATAGAAAAATGTGGAACAAAACCCCAAAACATAGAAGAGAGCAGTCTTACTGGTCACAAAGAGACTGGTGATACCCGTGAGACTATGGCCCTTAGACATCCTTCAGTCACAAAACTGAACTCTTCTCTGTAGCTCAGTTTTCAATCAAGTAGTAGACAGGTCTATAAGAGGAAAAATAACAGTGAGGTACACAGACCTGAGAATAATCAACCCTTTGAGATAAAAATGCAGCATTTACTCATGGACAACACTCAGAAGGGTTAGGAAAGAAGGAGGAATGGAAACAGGAAACCCAGGGAGGAAGTGTGCTCAATGAGGTTACATTGTGAGGACTGCAATCAATGACCTGAAGCAAAAATGTGTCTGAACTGTTTAATGGAAAACTCATCTGCTCTGTTAACTTTCACCCAAATCTCAATTTGAAAAAATTCACACCATCCTTGTCCATCTCCAAAGAACATGAGGAAAAAACAATACCTATTCCACTTATACCTTCTAATATTACAGCAGAACTCAAAGGTACAAATGCCTGTAATGTAGCTGGGAGACACCAAGCACTGTAAAACTGACTGATTACTGACTAAAGTAACTAGCTGATTGACATGGAGGAGGTTCCGTGGAGTGGTTAAGAGCATGGGCACGGGAATCAGATGGAATAGGATTTGAGCAAGTTTGATCTCTCTGAACTTCTGTTTTCTCACCTGCAAAATGGAAATAAAAATATCCCCTACCTCTTAAGGTGTCATGAGGCTTAAATGAGCTCATAAATATAAAATAGAGTGTCTGATGTTATGCTGTTACTATTTTAAATAATTCCATTAGTCTTAGCTTCCTCACCTATGAAATGAAAAAACACAACTCTATTCATCTGCAAAAATGGCACAATACAGGAAACCATAAAAGCAAGCAATCAAATTCCTTTAGGACAAATCCCCCTCTAAGTCTGAAACTCAAAGGGAACACACGAGCAGGTATGTAAGCTTGCTGGTGACCACATTGATCTACTGGTGAATGGAAGAGGGGGAAAGGCAACTATGAAGAAATGAGCGGAGTATGACCATGTTCCATGGACTTCTGTTGACCTGGAGATGAAAGAGAGAAGAGGAAGGGCTGGTTGGTCCAAAGTGTAGTGAGACCTGGGGACTCTTGAGCCCATGGACAAGGACAAAGCCACAGAAAACTAGAGCTCAGAGTGAGGCATACAGCTGATATGAAGTGAGGGGAGATGCACAAGAACACCCAAACTTGCAGATAGTACCCATCTGACCTAGACTTGATGGCTTGATAATCAGAACTCTAATTGTTGTTATTGCTGTTATGAAGTGTCATTGAGTCGGTTCTGACCCATAGCGACCCTGAAAAGGGTTTCCAAGGAGAACCTGGTGAGCTTGAACCACCAACCTTGCAGTTCAATTGGCTTTGCATTAATCCACAG
>NW_006408596.1:8722086-8729262 GCF_000296735.1 Chrysochloris asiatica
TATTCATTGTAATAAAACAAAGTATATGATTTGTTGAATATAAAACTGATGATCTGCCTTGTAAACTTTCATTCATATCACAATAAAAACTTTAAAAAAAAAAAGGCATGATAGAGGCATGTGACTGCTTCTGACTTCTCAATGGCAGGCAGGAGAATCAAGATCAATAGTCTAAGGCTAAAAAAAAAAAAAAAAGTCTAAGGCTGATTCCCATGACATAACCCTCCAACCTTTTTACTAATTCTGACAGCGGCCATCCCTCCAACAGCATACTCTGTTTCGCTGCTGGGTTTGACAATTTGCTGTATTGGTCACACAGAACTCATAGATAGTACTCATGCCTAATGGGGTCTAAAAGGAAGTTAACAGTTTACGATTCAGGATCAGAAAGGATTCGGCATACAGTTCTTCAATCAGGACAGCCTCTTCCTCAGCTGTGTCCACAAGCATGCCTCTCTCTGGACCTCTGTCTCTCAGTCCCATGGCCCCTTGGCCTCTGCCCTTCTGGGTAAGTGTTACAAAACTCTTTTAGCTTTGCAAATAAATGCCCAGAGGCACCCCACTTCACCAGAAAGCTTCCTGTCTGAGGGCACTTAATTTTCCTGATTTTGGGTCACCTACAGCATCTTCTGCCTGTCTTCTGCTGCTGTCTCTCTGACACTGCATCCCACCCTCTCTCGCTGTCTCAGCACAGTGTTCTCTCTCTTTCTCCTGGCTTGAGGAGGTTCTCAGAACAGGGATAGTGTGCCCAAAGGGGTCCATTCCTAGCATTTCATCCTTGGTGACGGTGAGATTCCCCTTTCTGCCTCTGGGACAGCTCATGTTAAGCCCACCAGAATGGCCTGATGTGGTTCTGTAGCATAAGCACTAGATTGCTAACCACAGGGTTGGTGGTTCAAACCCACCAGCCACTCTTTGGAAACACTATACAGGGTTGCTATGAGTCAGAACCAACTGGACGCCACTTCACAACCAATCACAGAATGGTAAAGCTGACTCATTCCCATGCTGGGCTTCCATATACCTTATTTGCATGATGTTATTTGCATGACACTATAGGATAATACACTGATCTCCAAGGTCAGTGGTTCAGATTCATCAGCGCTCTTTGGAAACCCTATACAGGATCGCTACCAGCAAGAACCAACTCGACAGCACTAAACAATAACAACCCTCACAAGGGTGCCATGCACCTTATTTACATTATTAGCAAGCTATACAACCCCCTTAGTTGGCCACAGGTACGTCACATTTACCCAGTTCTACCTACCAGTCCTGGTGTGGCGCTGTGGGTTAATGCACTAGACTGCAAAGTTGGTTTGAACTGCAAGTTCAGCAGTTCAAGCTCACCAGCCGCTCCTCGGAAACCCAATACAAGACCATTATGGGTCAGAATTGACTCAATGGCGCTGAACAACAACACTGAGGCATTTGATGGGAATTACAAAGACTATAGGTCAAAGGGCCAGATTAAGCAATTCACTATATCACACCATCTAATAGTGACTGCATAATTTGAAGCTCTTTATAAATGTAATATGCCAACTCTGAAAATAAGATACATGACTCCCAAATGTAACACATGTAACACAGGCTGGACACAGCTTGGGAAAAAATGTGATGGAGAGGGGGCTCCATGAGACCACCCCCACTCCATGTTGCTTTCCCCTCCTGCCAAGACCTCCAGACAAGAGGGAGTTTGCCCTGTCCCTCTCTGAGTTCTACACTCTTAGGAGCCTCCTGCAGTCTCCCAATACTCTGCTGGCAGAGCACACAGCCAGAAATCGCTCCCTTCGTAAAGAACATTCCCCTCCTCCTTGCCCTTCCAGCTCTATGACTGTCTGGGGGGCTCATGAAATGGGCCTTCTTGGCCTGGCATCTCAGGACCCAGCAGGCTGGTCCTTTCTTGTGGAGTCCACTCCAGATAGGATGAGGGACACCCCTGCCCCATCTTCCCTAAAGAATCTCTACTTTGTCTTCCAAACCCCACCTAGGAGCCCACTCTTCTGACATTCACAAGCAAGCTAATTTGTGGATTGAACAAGTGATCTGCGCTTGACTGTTAATCAAAAAGTTGGGGGTTGGAAGGCACCCGGTAGTGCTGTAGAAGGCAGGTCTGTTCATCCGCTTCCATAAAGGTGACAGCCAAGAAAGGCCTACTGAACTCAGCTGTACTCTACAACACACGGCCTCACCATGAGTTTGGGGGTTTGGAATGGTACGTGGGAAGCACTAACCAGATCCCTTGAACAACGAAAACACCCCTCCCAAGGTAGCTACCATAGTACCGATGCACAATTCTAAATAAATCTGTACTGGACACCAGTTGTGATTGGGCTCAGTGCTAGCTGCTGGGATAAATGAGACACAGCCCTCTGCCCAAAGATATACATGTACACATGAATTAGCATTTTCTAGGTTTGCTTCTTCACAGACATTTCTATTCAACAGTCTAACGACTTCTATAATTAACAGTAGCTGCGGGAGACTGATGAGGCTTTCTGCTCCTGTAGAGATTTATAGCCTCGGAAACTGTGTACAGGGTCGCTATGAGTTGGAACAACTCTAGGACACATAACAACAACAACATCATCAGAGTCATGGAGTCCTGGTATGGTGCTGTGGTTTAATGTGCCAGACTGCAAAGCTGGTTGAACTGCAAGGTCGGTGGTTCAAGCTCACCAATTGCTCCTCGGAAACCCCATACAGGGTCGTTCTGGGTTGGAAACAATTCCACGGCACTTAATAACAAAAACAACATCAGAGACATGGTGTGGCGCTGTAAGATAATGCACTGGATTGTAAGGCCAGTTTGAACTCAGCAGCTGCTCCGTGGAAACCCTGTACAAGGTCACTATAAGTTAGAATGGACTCAGGGGCACTTGACAACAAAAACATCAAAGCTGGTTAATTACGGGCTAGATTATTTAGCCTTGGGCAATTGACTTAACCCTACATAGCCTGTCTTTCCTCATCTGCAAAATGGAAATCCTAATACAGATGATACAACCTTGCTTGCTGAAAGTGAAGAGAATTTAAAACACTTACTGATGAAGATCAAAGAGCACAGCCTATGGTATGGATTACATCTCAATGTAAAGAAAACAAAAATCCTCACCACTGGACCAATAAAGCACATTCTTATCAATGGAGAAAAGATTGAAGTTGTGAAGGACTTCATTCTTCTTGGATCAACTATCAACACTCACAGAAGCAGAAGTCAGGAAATCAAATGACATATTGCATTGGGCAAATCTGCTGCACAAGACCTTTTTAAAGTGTTGAAGAGCAAAGATGTCAGCTTGAGGACTAAGGTGTGCCTGACCCAAGCCATGGTATTTTCAATAACCTCATATGGATGCGAAAGTTGGACAGTAAATACGAAAGACCATAGAAGAATTGATGCTTTTGAGTTATGGTGTTGGAGGAGAATATTGAAAGTGCCATGGGCTGCCAAAAGAACCAATAGATCTGTTTTGGAAGAAGTACAGCCAGAATGCTCCCTGGAGGCCAAGATGGCCAAACTTCCTCTCTCATACTTTAGACATATTGTCAGGAGGGAGCAGTTGCTGGAGAAGGATATTATGTTTGGTAGGGTGGAGGGTCAGAGAAAAAGAGGAAGACCCCCAGTGAGATGGATTGGCCCAGTGGCAGCATCGATGGACTCAAGCGTGGCAACAGTAGTGAGGTTAGCCCAGGATCGGGCAGTGTTTCATTCTGCTGTGCATAAGGTCACTATGGGTTGGTACCGACTTGACGGCATCTAACAACAACAACAATGCTACCTCACTGAATGTGTACATAGTTAAGTGCTTCACTGCTAACTAAAAGATTGGTGGATCAAACCCACCCAGAAACTCTGAAGGAGAAAAGACCTGGCAATCTGCTTCTGTAAAGATTACAGTCGAGAAAATGCTCGGGGGCAATCCTCTTCTGTTACACACGGGGTTGCTATGAGTTCGAATTACCTTGACGGCACTCAACAACAATGCATAACTTTGGTGGACTTGGAAGAGGAAACAATATCTGGAAGGTCAAAAAGAAACCATAATTTAAAACCACTCATTAAAATCATAAAAGTAGAACTCATGGCACCAACATCATAGTGAGCACTTGATCTGGTCTTTCCCAAAGCTTTAGCATCCCCTCTCCAGGAATAATAAGCACATAGCATGCATGCTTCCACCTTCCTTTCCTTCATCAATGACAGACATCACTAATTGATTACAGCACTCTTTGCTACTGACCCCGTGGTCCTGGAAATCGCTGCCAGTTGTGGTCGAAGGTGTTGGTTGATTGTTGCTGTTGACATTCTCCCTGGGACTTTTTTGTTTTGCTCCCCTGGCCCCACTCAGTTGCATAGTTTTGTATCTTTGCTGGCACTGTAAATAAGTCTTGCTCTGATTTTATTGCTGAGGTATTCAGTGTAATCTCCCCAGAGGCTGAGCTACACCTGCCTTAGAAGGCCAAGATCCATGTAGGTGGTGCCCCTTAAATATAGGTACTGAATGATATGCCTGTAATCAGCAAACGTGACTCCCATTCTGCAGATCTAGCTGGAGTACCTTCTCATTTCTGAACAATTTTGGGATGTAAGATGATGCTTCAAAAAGGTTATAGAAAAATTGAATGAAAAAATAATGGAATTTTTCCATAAACTTTTTGACATCCCCTTGTGTGTTTGTGTATGTATTTTTCCCTCATAGATAGTGTGTCAGCAACACCCTGCCGTCAGACTGATTCTGACTCACAGTGTCCTCAGGTAGGGTTTCCGAGATTGCATATCTTTACAGGAGCAGACAACCTCATCTTTCTCCCATGGAGCAGCTAGTAGGTTTGAACCACCAAACTTCTGGCTAGCAGCGGAGTACTTACCCACTGCCCCACACCAGGGCTCCTTTAGTAGGACATGGGGATTCAAATCTTGTCTACTGGAGAACTCAGGCTCCACTACCCAGCTGGAGAAATGACATCACCTTCGTTGTCTGTGTAGGGGCGATACTAGCAGCACTTCTCTTCTGAGGTTGAGGGGCTTCATGGAGGGGTGGCATATGCAACAGGACAATCTGTTCAGACACGTACCTGTGTGCTTCTTCCTCCTTCAGGCCTCCCCTTGCCCCTTTTCCTGTTTAAGCAGGTCACGTGTGCTACTGTCATTACCTCAGGGGAGACATGTGCCAAGACTGAAAACAGGAAGAATACAAGATGTTTTTAGATTTGGCTTTTTTGAAAACTCAAAGCCAATAGAGGAAGGGGTTTTATGGACATTGGAAAAAATCTTGAAGTAAAACCAAGGAAGAAAGCTACCCCTGGAGAAGGAGGGATGCTTTCCAGGCTGGACAGAGGATTGAGAAAAAACCAGGAGATTAGAAAAGGATGAGGGACATCCCTGGAAACCCACGTGGGCTAACAGCTAATGTCCAGAGCACAGCCAGGATCGACCATCTTGGCCCAATAAAATAATCTCTCTGGGCCTGTGTTCTCATTTTCAATAGGACGTTGTTTTCATCTGTTCTATAAAACTGCAAACAGGTGAAGAAAGGAGGAGAGACAAACTACTTCCAAAAATTTAGCCACTGAAAACCTTATGGATAGCAGTGGAACATTCTCAGCACTAGATTACTGAATTCTGAAACATGAGGAAGAGCACCAAAATATTGTCTGATACAATGCCAGAAGATGACTCTCTGAGGTTGGAAGACATTCAAAATGAGACTGGGGAAGAGCTGTCTCCTCAAAGTAGAGTTGACCATGATGAAGCGAATGGAATAAAGCCTGTGGGAGTGAGCCCTTGGGGCCTTCATTTGCTGATGGGGTACAACTCAAAATGAAGAGAAATAGCTGTAAACATCCATTAATAATCAGAACATGGAATGTATGAAGTACGAATCCAGGAAATTGGAAATTGTCAAAAATGAAATGGAATGTATAAACATTGATATCCTATGCAAGAATGAGCTGAAATGGACTGGGATTGGCCACTTTGAATCTGACAACCACATGGTCGACTATGCTGGGAATGACAAATTGAAGAGGAATGGTGTCTCATTCATCATGAAAAAGAACATATCAAGATCAGTCATGAGGGACAACGCTGTCTGTGATAGGATAATATCTATGTGCCTACAAGGAAAACAAGTTAGTATCACTATCATTCTAATTAATGCACCAACCACTAAAGATAGTGATGATGAACATGAAGAATTCTATCAACTTCTTCAGTCCGAAATTGATAAACATGCTATCAAGATGTATTGATAATTACTGGCGATTGGAATACAAAGGTTGGAAACAAAGAGGAAGGAACAGTAGTTGGAAAATATGGCCTAGGTGATAGAAATGATGCTGGAGATAGCATGATAGAATTCTGTAAAACCAATAACATGTTCATTGCAAATACCTTTTTTAAACAACATAAAAGACGACTATACACATGACCATGACAGATGGAATACACAGAAATCAAATTGACACATCTGTGGAAAAAGACAGTGGAAAAGCGCCATATCATCAGCCAAAACAAGGCTGGGGCAGATTGTGGAACAGACCATCAACTGCTTATATGCAAATTCAGACTGAAGCTGATGAAAATGAAAACAAGTCCACGAGAGCTAACATATAACCTTGAATATGTTGTTGTTAAGTACCGTAGAGTTGGTTCCGACTCACAGTGACCCTGCACAGGGTTTCAGAGGCTGCAAATCTTCACAGGAGTAGAAAGCCTCATCTTTCTCCCGCGGAACAGCTGGTAGTTTTGAACTGCTGACTTTGAGGTTAGCAGCCCGATTAACCTTGAATATATCCATTAGACACTAAAGACCAAAGACCAGAAGAATTGTGGGACGACATCAAGAACATCATGCAAGAAGAAAGCAAAAAGTAATTGAGAAGACAAGAAAGAAGGGAAAGACCAAAACGGATGTCAGAAGAGACTATGAAACTTGCTGTCCAGCATAGATAATACTAAAGCAAATGGAAGAAATGAGGAGGTACAAGAGCTGAACAGAAAATGTCTAAGGTCAGCTCGAAAAGACAAGTCAAATATTATAACAAAATGTGCAAAGAACTAGAGTTATAAAACCAAAATTTTGGAAGAACACGTTCAGCATTTCCCAAGCTGAGGGAACTGAAGAAAAAATTCAAACCTCAACTTGTGGTATTGAAAAATTCTATGGG
>NW_006408596.1:8730177-8731219 GCF_000296735.1 Chrysochloris asiatica
GACTGGTCCCTCCTGACAACATGTTCGAAGTATGAGACTAAGTTTGGCCATCCTGGCCTCCAAGGAGCACTGTGGCTACACTTCTTCCAACGCAGATCTGTCTTCTTTTGGCAGGCCATGGTACTTTCAATATTCTCCTCCAACACCATGACTCAAATGCATCAATTCTTCTATGGTCCTCTTTATTCACTGTCCAGCTTTCACATGCATATGATATTATTGAAAATACCATTGCTAAGGTCATGCAAACCTTAGTCCTGAAACTGACATCTGTGCTCTTCAACACCTTCAAAAGGTCTTGTGCAGCAGATTTGTCTAATGTAGTACATTGTTTGATTTCTTGACTGCTGCTTCCATGAGTGTTGATGGTTGATCCAAGAAGAATGAAGTCCTTGACAACTTTAATCTTTTCTCCATGATAAGAATGTTGTTTATTTGTCCACTGGTGAGGATATTTGTTTTCTTTATATTGAGATGCAAGTCAAAGGCTGTGGTCTTTGATCTTCATCAGTAAGTATTTGAAGTCTTCCTCACTTTCAGCAAGCAAGGTTGTATCGTCTGCATATTGCAAGTTGTTAATGAGTTTTCCTCCAATCCTGATGATTCCACATTTTTCGTCATATAATCCAGCTTCTTGGATTATTTGTTCAGCATACAGATTGAATTAGTATGGTGAAAGAATACAACCCTGGTGCACATCTTCCTAGTTTTAAACCACTCAGTGTTCTCATGTTCTGTTTGAACAACTGCCACTTGGTCCATGTACAGAATCCTCATGAGCACAATTAAGTGTTCCAGAATACTCATACTTCACAATGTTGTCCATAGCTTGTCATGGTCGACACAATCGAAAGCCTTTACACAGTCAATAAAGGACAGGTAAACATCTTTCTGGTATTCTCTGCTTTCAGCCAAAATCCATATGATGTCAGCAATGATATCCCTCATTCCACGTCCTCTGCTGAATCTGGCTTCAACCTCTGGAAGTTCTCTGTCAATGTATGCTTGCAGTTGTTTCTGTATCAACTTTAGTAAAACTTTA
>NW_006408596.1:8732074-8790634 GCF_000296735.1 Chrysochloris asiatica
GTTCTTCAGATGATCTCTAAATTCAGGTGGGATATATTCAAGGTCATATTTTGGCTCTTGTGGACTTGTTTTCATTTTCTTCAGCTTCAGCCTGAATTTGCATATGAGCAATTGATGGTCTGTTACACGGTCTGCCCCTGGCCTCGTTTTGGCTGATAATACAGAGCTTTTCCACTGTCTCTTTTCACAGATGTAGTCAATTTGATTTCTATGTATTCCAACTGGTGAGGTCCATGTGTATAATTGTCTCTTATGTAATCTAAAGAAAGTATTTGAAATGACCAAATCATTGGCTTTGCCGAATTCTATCATGCGTTCTCCAGCATCATTTCTATCACCAAGGTTGTATTTTTCAACTACTGATCCTTGCTCTTGGTTTCCAACAATTACAGTCCAGTCACCAGTAATGATCAATACATCTTGATTGTATGTTTGATCAATTTCAGATAGAAGAAGTTTGTAGAATTCTTCTATTTCATTCTCACTGGCTTTAATGGTTGGTATGTAAATTTTTATAATAATGGTATTAACAGGTCTTCCCTGTAGGCATATGGATATTATCCTATCACAGACAGCGTTGTACCTCATGACTGATCTGGATATGTTCTTTTTGATGATGAATGCAACACTATTCCTCTTCAATCTGTCATTCCCGGCGTAGTTTACCACGTGGTTGTCAGATTCAAAATTGCCAATACCAGTCTATTTCAGCTCATTAATGCCTAAGATATCAATGTTTATGAGTTCCATTTAATATCTGACAAATTCCAATTTTCCTAGATTCACATTTTGTACATTACATCTTCTGATTATTACTGGATATGTACAGCTATTTCTCTTCATTTTGAATTGTGCCACATCAGCAAATGAAGCTTCCGTGGGCTTTACTCCCAAGGGATTACGCCATTCGTATCATTATGGTCAACTCTACTTTAAAAAGCAGCTCTTCCCCAGTCGCATTTTGAGTGCCTTCCAACTTGAGGGGTTCATTTTCCAGCACTATATCTGACAGTGTTTCTCTGCTATTTATAAGGTTTAGTGACTAAATTGTCAGAAGTAGTTCATCTCTCCTTCTTCTTAGTCTGCCTTCATCTGAAAGCTCATCTGAAACCTGTCCACCATGGGTATTTAAAATACCAGTGGCATAGCTGCCAGAATCATAGTAACTCACAGGCTACTCCAGTATGACAAACTGACAGACGAGTGGTGGCACCTATGCTTTATTGAACACATAAGAGCTTTTGATTGTGTGGATCATGACAAGCTATGGACAACATTGCGAAGCATAAGTATTCCAGAACACTTCATTGTGCTCACGAGGAACCTGTACATAGACCTAGAGGCAGTTGTTCAAACAGAACAAGGGAACATCGTATGGTGCTAGTCTGAGGTTGTCCTCTCAGTGGCCCTGTTGGAAACCACTGTCCATGTGGTAAATAGAAGCCCAGCCCGGAGCAGATGCTGCACCGCTGTGCACACCTATATCATCAGGAATGGCTGCCCAGAATCACCTGCTGTGGGGGCCACAGCTCAACAGACAAAAGCCTCAGCCCTTAGCAGCTGGAAGCTCAGAGACCTGCTCCCCTGCTCTGCTCAGCACAGGCTGATACAGATGGACAGTCCATCGGAATTCCCATGCAGGCTGCAGTAGCAGGTGTCGGTGGGGACTTGGAAAAGGGAGCAATGTCCAGAAGTTCAAACAGAAACTATGACGTTGGGCAAATATCACAAGGGGACCCAGAGCTCAGCCCAGGCTGGCTACTGCTGACTGCAGGTGTTGTTCTAGTCCTTCCACTTCCTGGGTCTCATTAGCCCCATATTCCAGATGAGAACACCAACTACCTCAGCACACTTCAAAAGTTCCTCTGTTATGTAGTTTTTATTGTGGCAAAAAAAGTACACATCAAAAAGTTTGCCATTTCATAAATACTGTATCAGACAGTAAAACCCATGAAAGCCAGAAACTGTGCAACATGAAAACCTGTCACAGAAGTAAACTCGAAGGTTTCCCACTAATCGAGAACAACAGAGAAGTGTCAAAGGCACAAAATCAAGGTCAACCCACCAAATTCCAGCTTTGCACGATACACAACGGGGCTTCAAAACATTTGTGGGACAATGGAATTAAAAGATGATGGGACTTTTTCATGAATTTTTTGAAGCCCCCTGTATATTTTTACCACACACAAAATTCCCATTGTGAATTGAGTGATAGTTTACATGGGGGAACATCAGTTTTACACTCATCATTTCATTGCAATGATTACAATCGCCTCCATGCATCATCATCCATCACGAAGTATTTACTTCTATTCCCTGTGTGTGTGTGTGTGTGTGTGTATGCATTGTAGTTATTTTTAACTGTACAATTCAGTGATACTGATAAGATTACTTATCATGGAGTCTGGTGTGGCACTTTAGGACAAGTACTAGACTGCTAACCACAAGGTCAGTGGTTCAAATCCACCAGAAGCTAATCAGAAACCCTAAGTTGCTATGAGTCAAAACCGACTCGATTGCACTTAACAACAACAACAACTATCATCTCCACTATCAATTTTCAAAAGTTTTACATCACGCCAAACAGAAACTCAACATGGTAGATTACACAGTGGTTACAACAATAGGCTTAAACACAGCGATGACTGCGAGGAGGGTGCAGGATGAGACCACGGTTAGCTCTATTGTACTTGGGGTCACACTGAGTTGGAATTGACCAGACAGCAGCTGACAGCAAAAAGAAACCCACAACCCTTCACACAATAACTATCACTCCCTTTTCCCTTCCTCCCAGCAGTCCTGTTGTGTTGTAAGTGCCATAGAATTGGTTCTGACTCATGGTTGTTGTTGTTGTTATGTGCCATCGAGTCGGTTCCGACCCATAGCGACCCTGTACAGGGTTTCCGAGGGTGTAAATCTTTACGGGAGTAGAAAGCCTCATCTTTCTCCCGCGGAGCGGCTGGTAGTTTCGAACCGCTGACCTTAAGGTTCTCAGCCCGATTTGTAACCACTACGCTACCTAGTGGTGGTTATTTGTCATGGAGTCAGTTCCTACTCATAGCAACCCTGTACAGGGTTTCCGAGGCTGTAAATCTTCACGGGAGCAGAAAGCCTCATCTATCTCCCTTGGAACAGCTGGTAGTTTCGAACTGCTGACCTTAGGGTTCACAGCCCAATTTGTAACCACTATACTACACCCTGTATAGGGTTCCTAAGGAGAGACTGGTGGATTTGAATCGCCAACTTATGGTTCAAATTGACCTTGCGTCCATTGCTTTCTCCAATAGAGCCACAGCAGGACTCCAGCCTGTTAAGCACTTAGAAGCTTTTGTCTCTATGCATTTGCCTTTACTAGATAATCTGTTTTAGTGGGATCATCCAGTATTTGTCCTTTGTGACTTATTTCATGCTTTCAAGGTTCACCCAGGTTGTAGCAGACCCCAGAACTTCAGTTTTCTTTATGGCTGAATATGTGGAGTGGGGTTATGAGTTGGGCTGCTTATCAAAAGGTCAGTAGTTTGAATCTACCAATAGCTCTGTGGGAGAAAGATGAGATTTTCTGCTCCTGTCAAGATTTACAGACTCATAAAACCTATACAGGTTTGCTATGAGTAGAAACTAACTTAATGACACTTAGCAACAACAAAGTTCCATTGGCTGCATAGACCCCATTGTGTTTATCTAGACATCTGTTGATGGACACTGTGTTGATTTCACCTTTTTGGCAATGGTGAATTGTAAACACTGATGTGCACACATCTATTTGAGTCCCTTCTTTTAGGCAGATATCTGGGAGTGGAATCTGGCACCTGGAGATTCTGTTTCACTCTTTGAGGAAACATCACATTCCCCCAGGGGCTAGCCATTGTAAATTCCCAACAGTAGTGCTCAAGGGTTTTAATTGCTACATGTTTTCACAACCCTTGTTTTCCTGATCATAGCCATTCCAGTGGGTGTGAGGTAGTGCCTTATTGTGGTTTTGATCTGCCTTTTCCTTCTGACTAATAGATGAATTGATGCATTTGAGTTGCGGTGTTACAGAAAAATATTGAAGGTACCCATGGTCTGCCAAAACAACAAATGGATCTCTGTTAGAAGACGTATAGCTGGAGTGTTCCTTAGAAACCAAGATGGCCAGACTACATCTCTTATACTTTGGACATGTTACCAGGAGGAACCAGTCCCTGGAGAAGGACATCATGCTTGGAGGGTTAGGAAAAAGAGGAAGTCTCCCAATAAGAATGGATTGGCACAGTGGCAGCAGCAGTGGGCTTAAGTGTAGCAACAGCTGTGAGGATGGCATAGTACTGGGCGGTGTTTCATTCTGTTGCATCGGAACCAACTCAACTGCACCTAACAACAACAACGACTAACAACATTGCACATCTTTTACATTATTTATTGGTATTTGTTTCTCTTCCTTGGAGAAATGTCTGTTAAGCCCTTTGCTCATTTTTAAAATGGATTGTTTATCTTTTTGCTATTGAGTTGTAGGAGCTCTTTATAGATTCTGAATATTAAGCTCAGTCTGATAGGTTTCCAAATATTTTCTCTTATTCTATAAGTGTCTCTTCAAGGGCCCCACTATTTAAAAAAAAAAAAAAAAATCTCTTACCTCATTCCTTAAAATTCCCAAGAATAAAACCACAATACATGTGTCTTTATTTATAAATCATACATACACACTATTGTTCTACTATATTATGTATGTTGTTGTTAATGCCATTGAGTCAGTTCTGACTCATAACGACCCTGTATAGTTTCCAAGGGATGGCTGTTGAGTTTGAACCATCAACCTTATGATTCAAACCAACCTTGTAGTCCAGTGCTTTCTCCTATAGCACCATGCCAGGATTCCGTGATATATAATGTATATCATGAAACATATCCCTCAGTTTCCCCAACTCCAATTCCAAACGTGAAGAGAAGACATTGGATGACGTCAGCTCCGTTAAGCTGTGAAATTGTCATGATATCTCCATAGACCTCTGGGTTTCTTCATCCATACAACGTACTGATGTATTTATACCTGGATTGCCCTCACAGATTATTCTTGCAGTACATTTAAAGATGGTCAACCATGGACCATTGTACTAGGTTGGGAACACAACAAGGAACTAGACAGACCAATCCTGTCCCCTCAGCAGTTCAAACAGTTCTCCTGTGAATCAAAGGAAGTCTCATCGCTGCTTCTGTGAGCCTCAAAGGTCAAGCACTTGCAATTCCATGTGCTTCAGACTACTGGGCAACAAAGTGATTCCTGTTTCTGCTGTTTCCTCGAATTGGTTCTGACTCATGACGGCCCTATATAGGGTTTCCGAGGAGCAGCCGATAAGCTTGAACCACCAATCTTGCAGTTCAAACCAACTTTATAGTCTTGTGCATTAACCTGCAGAGCCACACCAGGACTCCATGAAAGTGATTAGAAGAGAGAAAAGCACTCCATTCAAGTACTCAGTCAGCAGTCGGGGCTTGGTTCTTGCTGTGTATCAGGTAAAGGACACACAGATAGTCCCTGTATTTGTAATGCTTACAGTCTATTGTAGGAAGTACCCTTTGATCAATGATCATGCAAATCGATATGAAATGACAAAGGTCTTAAATGCCATAAAGAAGTCTGTGGAGCCAGAGAGTCCTTAATGGGAGATGTGGTTAGTCTGGAGCCCTTTGGAAGGGGTCCCTGAGGAAGCAGCCTTTGAGGTGAGCTCTGAAAGGGGATGGTGGTGGGGTTCTGACTCACAGTGACTCTGTATAGGGTATCTGAGGCTGCAAATCTTTGCAGGAGCAGAAAGCCTCATGTTTCTCCCATGGAGCAAGTGGTAGATTCAAACAGCTGACCTTGGGGTTAGCAGCCCAAAGTATAACCACTAATTAGGCACCAGGCTGGGAGGGACAACTCTGATAGCATACGCAAAGGCTCTGTGGCAGGAAGGTACATGAAAACTGAGTATGTAAACAGAGTGGAGCTGAAGGGCATGCTCTTAAAAACAGTTTTGGGGAGGTGACAGGGGCTGGACCATACAGGGACTTAAATACCTCCTGAGAAAGTAGACTCTATATTCTATTGGGAAGTACTAGAGGGCTTTAGATTGTCTGGGAAGATGGCATAGTCTGATTTGCTTTTCAATGATGTTCTTCATGGTGTATATGGAAAATGGGTAAGTGGGCGAGGGTAGAGGAAAGCAGGGTGACCATGAATGGTGTGAGATGTCATTATACCAAGGTCAACTGCCAGAACGAATTGGACAAGTCTCTACAAGATGAGGCAAACAAAACACAAACATCCACCACCTTAAACCCCAAACCACAACGACAGCAAGTATTGCAGGTAGAGAAGAACATACCTGAAATCGGCAAACCTGATTCCAGGTCCCTATTGTCATTGCCGAGTGACCTTGGATAAACTTCACCTCACCTTCCTGACCTCCACTTCTTAGTGTGCAAAGCACACTGTTGTTGTTGTTAGGTGCCATCGAATCGACAGTGACTCTTAGCAACCCTAGGCACAACAGAACAAAATACTGCCCAGTCCTGGGCCAAACTAGTAAACTGTAAAACGACCAGTGAAGAACTCTGGGTACTTACTCCATCTCTGACTCTCCCCAGCTGTGTGCTGTTGGACAGGTCATGTCCCCTTTCTGAGCCTGTTCCCTCATCTACAAGGATGAATCAAAAATTATCTACACTCCGGTTCTATTAAAACACCTGTTCATGTCCACAGTGATGACAACATTGAGCGTGTACATTAAGTGACTCTCTCAAATAGATAAGAGACAGTGGATTATGTGGCAAATGATTTGCAAATCAGTCACGGCTCTGCCTATGAAATAATCCACGACATTTTGAAAAGTTTGTGCCAGATGAGTACCGAAACAACTCATACAAGAGTATAAACAGAAGTGTTTATCTGCAAACAAAACTTGGGCCAATGTTCAAAGAAAGGTAAAAGCGTCTTTAAAAAAAATCATTACTGGTGATAAGACATGGCTTCATACTATGAACTTTAGAATACATGATAGAGCATGGAACAGAAGCATCCTCAATTGACAACTCAGAAAAGTTAACCATCAGCTGGAAAATGGATGCTTACAAGTTTCTAGATTCTCAAGGGCTCTGGTAGCATCGTGGATTACGAACTGAGCTACTAACTACAAGGTCAGCAGTTCAAATCCATCAGCCACTCCATGGGAGAAAGATGAGGTTTTCTGCTCCGGTAAGAACTTTGAGCCTTGAAAACCCTATACAGGGTCACTATAGGTTGGAACCAACTCCATGGCACATAATCACCACCACAGTACGGAAACACTATTAGGAAAAAAGGTACAAGAATCAACACTGCTCATTACAATAAGATGCTCGCTGAAAAACTGAAGACTACACTTTGAATTAAAAACAGAAGACTGTTGTCCAAGGGTGTCCACACACTCTTGCCCACACTGTTGATACTCTGCCAAATCTTCATTTTGAGGTGTTAAAGCATCCTCTCTGTAGTCCTGATCTTGCTCCGTCAGACTGTTACCTTGAAAGCAGCCCTTCGAGGATGAAGATTCACCTCTGATGAAAAAGTGAAGACAGCCGCGCATTAGTGGCTCACAGCTCAGCCCAAATCATTTTTTAAAAAGGGAATACGAAAGCTTGTTGACCGATGGACAAAGTGTATTGAAAAGCAAGAGTGTGTTGAAAAATCATATATTTGTCTTTTCTAAAAAGTTAATAAAAATAAATTCTACAGTCTGAATATGGATAAGTTTTGACTCACCCTTATATAAAATATCTCTGTCTTCGAATTATTACACCATCACGAGTCCATCAGTTTGTCATACTGTGGTGGCTTATATGTTGTTGTGATGTTGAAAGCTATACCCTTAGTTTCGGTGGTACTTCCAGACTAAGACCAGGAAGAAAGGTCTGGCAATCTAATTCCAAAGCACAGCCGATGCAAACCTTAGGGATCTAATGAAAGACAGTCTGATATAGATGATACTTGTTGTTGTTTTTAAGTGCCGTCGAGTTGGTTCCGACCCATAGTGACCCTGTGTAGGGTTTCCAACGAGTGGCAGGTGAGCTTGAACTGCCAACCTTGCAGTTCAAACCAGCTTTGCTGTCCAGCACATTAACCCACAGCACCACACCAGGACTTCAGATGATACAGATGGCCTCAAAATACCAGTGACCTCAACAGTGATTTTATCCACAATCATGAAGAAGATGCAGCACCAGGCAGTGCTTTGTTCTGTTGTACATGAGACCACTCAAGGGTAACTAAAAACAACTACAGTTATGGGGATGGGATAAGACAACAGATGTAACATGTTTAGCACAGGACTGGGCATATAGTAATTTAAGGCACCCAACACACACATTCCCACCATGAGTGAGCACACACATCGTGAACACACGCACTTCAGGCCCAGATGGCACCTCTCTGGACAACTGTCTTGTAAAATTCCAGCTCACTTGCCTAAGCTTAACTTTTAATGAAACCAGAGAACAGTGATCTGTCGGTGTTTCTGCTTGGCGAAGCTGTCAGCAGGTGGCAAACCCTGGGAATTCAGCGATGAGGGGATTCTCTTGATGCGACATGTTTGCGTCCAGAGGATCTTAATATTTGTTTTGAACAGACACATGTAGATGTGAATTACTTAATGACTGTTTTAGGGTTCGGCATTGTTCCTGTATTTGGTATGGCTTTGTCTCTATGACATCTTAATTCGGTGTTTTATTTCACAGAGCTCCGCATGCAGGCTATGGCATATGGGAGCTCCCTCAGCAAAATCTCAAATGAAGAGAGAGAGAGCGAGGGAGCAGAAGGACTGTAGCTTCAAGGGTGTGTATTGAAGGGGGTGCAGCTGGGGCTGAAGCTGGGTTTGCAAGCATGGAGAAGAGAGAGACCAAACCCTTGCTGCCGTAGAAACAAAATTTGTCACTGCTATTTGGAAGTCTAAACAGTGTCTTTTTCAATTTCCTAATCTGATTGATCACAATCAGAGAGATTGTAAATTTCATGCTTGTCCAGAACACATGGCAGGGCCCAGGCAAGCTTCTGACACTGCCGGTTAAAGTCATTTCTGGCTGAAACAGAGTGGTGGAGAGAAGTCAAGGATCAGAACTGAGACCCTGCCTACAGGGTAGTACCCACCCTAGAAGCAGCCCCCGCTTCCAACCTAGGAGCTGTGATCTACGAACCCTTTAACTGGCCCGTAGACCAGTGGTCCAGTCCACTCTGACTATAGTGAGCCCACACGTGTCAGAGTAGAACTGTGCTCCATCGGATCTTTTTTGTTTTTTAATGGCTATTTTTGGGAAGCAGATCACCAGGCCTTTCTTCTGAGGTACCTCTGGGTGGACTCAAACCTCCAGTCTTTGGGGTTAGCAGCTGAGTGCCTTAACCATTTGTAGTACCCAGGGACTCCCTGCAAAATCTGTCTCCCTGCCATTATCTTGGAAACTGTCTCTGGTCACCCTCTCTCTCAATCACTCTGCCCCATCGACACAGACCTGCTTGTTCTTTGTCAAATACAAGGAGCATATTCCCACCTCAAGGCCTCTATAGCTGCTGTTCCCTCTGCCTGCATTGCTCTTTTCCTGCTGTCCTCCTGGTTTCCTCCCTCCCTTCATCTGGGTCCTTGAACACTCCCTGTACCCCTCTCTCCTGCTTTATTTTTCTTTTTAAACATTCATTATCGCCTGGCCGTCTATTTATTCTTTCTCCTCATGGGAGCAGGGGCTCACTGTGATTCACTGCTACACTGAGTGCTCAAACCCACAGCCACTGAGCTGATTCCAACTCATAGCCACCCTGTATGTCAGAGGAGATTGGCCTATAGGGTTTTCAAAGTTGTAAACCTTTATAGATGACTGCCTCATCGTTCTCCTGCAGAGCAGCTGGTGGGTTTGAACCACCAACCTTTAGGTCAGCAGTTGAGCACTTAACCATTGTGCCACCAGGAGTCCTTTGATGATTGACTGTTTTTGTTGTTAAATGCCGCTGAGTGGGTTCTGACTCAAAGTGACCTTGTATAGGGTTTCTCAGGAGCCACTGGTGGATTTGAACTGCGGACCTTGTGGTTTGCTGTCCGGTGGTAATTCTACAGTGCCACATCACGAGCTCAATAAATGTACCGAATAAATGAATGAATGAAAAGTACAACTGAAGATTTGATGGCCTTCACTCTGTGTGGGCTGATATCTTCCCATTTGAATGTTTCTAATGGAGTCCTGGCGTGGCACTGTGGGTTAATGTGCCAGACTGCAAAGCCATTTGAACTGCAAGGTCAGTGGTTCAAGATCACCAGTCACTCCTCGGAAACCTTATACAGTGTCATTATGGGTCAGAATGGACTCGTCGGCACTTAACAACAATAACAAATGGTTCAGTGAGTCCTGGTATGACACTGAGTTAATGCGCCAGACTGCAAAGCTATTTGAACTGCAAGGTTGGTGGTTCAAGCTCACAAGCTGCTCCTCAGAAACCCTTTACAGGATCACTATGGGTTGGAATCGACTTCAAGGCACTTAACAACGTTTCAATAAATTGTTTTATTTCACTTTAAGAAAAAGACAGAAGAAAGTGCAACTGGATTTTTATAACCACATGTAGCTTCTTGCACTTTGTGAATTCATTGTTCCTCAGTTTTATTTTCAACCATTGTGAGCTCACTTCAACTCCCAACATTGGTGTTTGTTCAGAGAATGCAGACTGGGTTTCCTATCAGCCAGAGCTAACCCAGGAAGGAGGTACCTACCTGCTCACTGACTGCCTTCCCCCTCCACCACACCTCCTTCATCAGCGTGGTGTGGCCTCCCAGCAGAAAGAGTTCCTCAGGCAGGTTTAACCTGCTTTTATTCCTTTAGAAAAGATCTATCTTGAGACTTGGCGAGGAGACAAAGGCCTCATTCTTTCTGATGATTCTTGACATGTATAAGCAAAAGCACCCCCATTTCACAGGTCACACAACTGAAGATAACTGTGTGACTGGTACAGAGGGGAGGAGCCTTGTGAGTTAGACTAACTGCAAGGTTGGTGGTTCAAATCCACCAGCTGCTCCTCTGAAAAAAGATGGAACTGTCTGCTTCTGTACAGATTTACCATCTAGGAAACCTTCCAAGGGTCACTATGAATCAGAATCGACTCGAAGGCAGGGGGTTTGTTAGTTTGATTGGTTGGTTAGGAACAAGAGACACCATGTTGTAGGACTCACGCTCTGAGTTTTCCACAACCCCTTTTTCTCTAGGTTCTAACCTATTTTATGGCACTGAAGAGAGCCTGCCTGGTTCCATTCACACTGGGTTAGTGTCTCCCTTCCCAACTACACTATGACATACCTAAGGGAGAATGCATTTCATTCATCTTTTTCTCCCTGATGGGCCTAGCACTTAGTGATGATAAAAACTAGGATTTATTATTAATGACAAGAGTTCACAATGATGAACTCCTTACTGTGTGCCAAGCAGCAGTTTCCATAAATGAGCTCTCATTTGGTCCTCACAGCAGTTTCTGGGGGTGGTAGCTATTACCAGCCCCATTTTGTGGATGAGCAAACTGAGGCTGGGAAGGTTATTATGCTTGTCAAAAGTCACACAGCCTGTCCAGTTTGGCAAAGAGTAAAAAGAAACATTTTTTGATTCCTTTGTTATTGGATTCTATCACAATTTTTAAACGTCTTTATATCCGGAGGGACCCATCCCTGGAGAAGGACATGATGCTTAGCTCCTAGTTCAGGTTGTCAGCAAGAAAAGGAAAAGGTCTTCATAAGACGGCTTGACCCAGTGGCCAGAATGGGCTCAAACACAGCAATGATTGTGAAATTGATCCAGTACCAGTCCATGTTTCCCTCTATTGTACACAAGGTCACTATGAGTCAGTTGACTTGATTCAGCAGGCTTTTCTATTACTACTTGTCAAGTGTCAAGGAGTCGGTTTCAACTCATAGTAACCCCAAATAAGGTTTCCGAAGAGTACCTAGTATGTTTGAACCACTGACCTTGCAGGGTTCAAACCAACCTTTCAGTCCAGTGCTTATCCTACAGCACCACAGGAGACCTTTCAAAAATGTTAAAAATCATACTGAAGAAAAATACAGAGTGAAACCAACCTAACATCCTCCATCAGCAGAGAAATGAATACATGAAATGTGGCATATACAGATGATGGAATATTATTCAGCGCTAAAAAGGAATGAAATTTAAATACATGTTCCAACATGAACGAACCCTGAAAACATCATGCTGATTGAAATAAGATCCTACCTACATATCTCAAGTAGGCTAATCCATAGAGACAGAAAGCAGATTAGAGAAAATGAGGGCTGGAGGGTGGGGGAGAAGGGGAGTTGGTGCTTACTGAGTGTGGAATTTCTACTTGGGGGAAAGAAAACTTTGGGAAATAGTGGTGATGATTGCAGTGTATTGTGAATGTCACTCTTGTCACTGAATTGTACACTTAAAATGGTGACAATGGCAAATCTTACTTGACAGACACTTTACCATAAAAAAATAGAAATTAACAAAGAAAAATGCCCACAGAGCACTGCAACAGTCAAGTGGCAAAGACAAGGACCTCCAAGTGTCCTAAAGTTCCAATGGTGAGGGTCTTTGTACCCTTTCTCCCTGGGTCTCTCTCTGGATCCCACCAGGTCAACCATTTATGGGTGTCTGATTCCTGGGTGGCACAGTTTGGGTCCTGGTGTGGCGCTGTAGGATAAGCACTGGATCTCAAGGTCAATGTGAACTGCAAGGTCAGTGCTTCAAATCCACCAGCTGCTCCTCAGAAACCCTAAACATGGTTGCTATGAATCACAACTGACTCAACAGCACTAAACAAAAGTAACAACTGACCGACGGTTGACCCGTGAACCCACCCAGCAGTACAGTGGAAGAAAGACCTGAATATCCATGTTCATTTCAGATTATAGCCAAGTAGACCCTATAGAGCAGTTCTACTCTGTAACACACAGGGTCGCTATGAGTTGGGATCGATGTGATGGCAATGGGTTTGATTTGGGGTTTTAGCTCTCTGCCAGGCCTTCTGTATCCATCATTTCCTCATTACAATGAGTATTTTACAGATGAGGACACTGGGGCAACCACATATGGAGTGACTGACAGCTTCCCCAGCAGGAAGGGACAAGCAGGACTTGAGTCTAGGTAGGTATGACTTCAAGGAAATGCTCTGACTAAAGCGCATGGCTAATAACTGAAAGGTCAGTGGTTCAAACACACTAGCCTCTCCACTGGTGAAAACTGTAGCAGTCTGCTTCCGTAAAGATCACAGCATTGGAAGCCCTATGGGGCAGTTCTATGCTCTCGTCTAGTGTTGCTCAAGGGCAACAGGGTTGAGCTGACTTTGTTCTTGTTTTTAAGTGTCGTTGAGTCAGTTTCTAAAGAGCAGATGATGAGGTTGAACTGCCGATCTTGTGCTTTAGCCCATAGCACCATAACAGGACTCAAGGTCTGGCTTAGGAGACAAAAACTCTCTTAACCATCACAATCTACTCCCTCCATCTCAGAAGTATTACTTCACACATTAGCAAACTTCATAGTGAGCTCACAGAACTTTGCTTTTGCTAAGTCAATTCGTCACCACTCAGAAAGGCAAGTTTAGCCGCTCCAGAAGTAAGGATATTTTATAAATCCATCATGCTGCTGTGGCATGCCTTAGCTGCTCAAGGAGTAGAAGTCACACAACCCAGACTTCCTTGTTTGTTATGTTGTTGTTGTTAAGTGCCGTTGAGTCAATTCCGACCCATAGAGACCCTGTATAGGGTCTCCAAGGAGCGGCTGGTGAGCTTGAACCGCCAATCTTGCAGTTCAAATGACTGCAGTGCAGTGCATTAACCCACAGCACCACACCAGGACTCCTTGTTTGTTATAGGGTTAAGCTTTCTGGGATTTCCCCTCTTTTGGGTGACCTGAGAGGGGCGGAGTTATCAGAGCCTCAGGGTACCCAAGACACTTCCACAGTTGGCACTCAATCCCTCCCTTTGCCCTTATACCAGGCCCAAGAGATGTCTCTATGTAGGGAGCTTGCTTTGGACACGAGCACAAGTCAACTCTATTTGCAGTGTGCAGTGTCTCAGATGGCATTGATCAGAATGCCAGTGAGTCGGCATTGGCGGTGGAACTGGAAGGAAGAGGAGCCGTTGCTGGTTTTGGACCAATGTTCTCATTAAATGAACGCACCCAACGTTCACTGAACATCTACCACTCCCTGCTCCTATGACAGCCCACACTGGCAACACCATTGTTGATCAGAAATGGACCCCTTCACCGACCCTGTGCCCCATTCAGCAAATTCTACCTTTCAGAAGGAGAAAGGTTTGACCCCAACAATAAGACTCCCTTCCCAGAGAAAAGCGCTCATTCATCTGCAGGGTAAGCATTTTCCATGACCCCTAGTCAGCTGGCTCTGAGCCATGGGCTGTCAGGATACTGCCTCCCAGCACCCCCTCACCCTGACTGGGAGGATTAAGTCAGCACAAACGTGCTAACTGATCTTTTGGCTCAAAGAGGAATCTTGAATTAAATGGTTCAAAGGCATTTTTCTGGCCTTACAATTTTGGCTACCTTTCTCTTTATGCAGTAAAATCTCCAGTAGTTTGGGATTTATGATCCTTTGGATAGGGACTGGGCTGAAGTCTGCTTTTGGACCATTGTGCAGAAGAAGGATTTTTCGAAGAAAATTAACAACTTGCCAAATGAATCATAAAGAGAGCGCTTATTTTATTTCAGGGGACTTGTTTTTCTAGTCCTTTACAAACATTCTTTTATCCACAAAAAAATTTGCTATGCTAATTTAAAATGATTTTTACATGTTAATTAAGTCCTCAATTACTATCATTAATATTCTTACTGTGGATAAAGGTAGCTGCAAAGTGCTAGGTCTACACTTTGAGCAGAAACTTCTAAGGTACAAACTTTTCTGGATCAAGCAAGTAAAAATGAGAATCAAGGAACTGTCAGGCAAAATGGCTAGAGGTCCTTGGTGGGGGCCACACAGGAGCACGGGGGTGTCTGGACACCTCTGGGATCTGATTGATTCACACTGGATCTCTGCCAACAGTTATGAGGACAGATGGGACTAGGACAGTTCTGGATTTGAGTCGGGCCTAGAGTTGCCCTCAGTGCTTCCGTCGTGCCTTGTGGACTAGCAGCGGTCTCTTGCATTCTTAGGCATGTCATGGTCCAGTCCAAAAATCATAGTCACTCTCAATTTCACAGAAGGAGAAATTAAAATTGGGGTTGTTGAGCAGTCGGCACTTCCTCTTCACTAGCAGGTTCTTGCCTGTCACCTCTTTGCCAGCCAAAATAAGATTCAAGAAAACTGGAAGACGAATCAATTGTGAATCTAGCCACCTGCCACTCACCAGCCCCCAAATCCGAAAGCAGTTAACTTCCTCTGTAGGATGAGGAGGACTGTGTGATCTAGTCCCTCTCCAGCTCCATCCGTCTTATGTGTTAATTCCTCCATGTAGCTGCCTGTTAGGAGTCTGAATCCTGTAACTTTTATCATCAGGACTATTTGGAGAAGACATGGCATAGAGAATCCAATACTAGGAGGGATGGTTGATTTCCTTTTGGCTGTGAGGAGCTCTGAGCTATGTGTTTCAGAACCAACATTGATTAAATGTAGATTAAATGCTACACACTGCATAAAGTGCTTGACATAACTCAGCCCTCACAATCCACCATGATCCAGGTGGCTCGGATGATGATTCCTATTTGAAAGACAACATGAGGCAGGCCTGCCCAAGATACTTGGCTAGTCAGTGGTTGAGCCAGGACAAGACTCCAGCTTTGTCTGTGGCTTAACTTTGAGATCTTAGCTACTATGATAGATATCTCACTCCACTATACTGTTCTGACATTTGTGTCAAGCATCTGCTTGCAATTTGATACATGATAAAACTACTGCCTCATCAAATATGCTTCAAAGAGGTGAGGGCAGAGGGAGGAGCAGCGGGCTAGGGAAAGCTTTGCCTGGAGTGTGGTATTCATGTTCCTTTGAAAGCAAAGCAGTGAAAGGATGCTTCTATCCTGGTACTAAATTATCTTCAGAGATAGACTTATTATCCTGGAGACATTCATTCAGAGGGTGGCCCTTATCTATAAACAAATACTAAATGTATAACCAACAGGACTGGCTGGTGGCCCAGCGGTCCCTCCCCCATCTCCCTGAAATCTACTGGGACATTCCTGCTTATGGGGAGCTGGGCTTGTTCACAGAACTAAACCACACTGCTGATAAGGCCAAGTCCCCAGATCGCCTTGAGAGGAAGCAAATGGGACCCACATTGTTCTGTCAGTGTTTCTGTCTGGAAAGATAGCATTTTCACCTTTAAGTGTAGAGCATGAGAAAGAAGATGAGATTTGGCCATCATTGGATGTGGCTGGCTTGGTTGACAATGAGGATGATTCAGGTTGTCTCCTCCAAGACAACCCAAACCTAACCTTTCCTGCTCACTTTCTACCCCAAACTAGGAGTAAATGCTATCAAACTGGAATCTATTCTGGAAAGACCACATCTGCCAAATAAGTACTGACGAGGATCTGCCAGTATGGTATGAACCAGGGACTGATGGAGAAAGAGACCCAGGATATTCAAACACACCAAGAATGAGCCCATAGCTGTGGGGAGGGGAGAGGTGGATCTTGGGAGTCTCCAGAGGATTCCACTGGGATTTGCATAAAGCTACAGAAGACATGAGGGTTAGGAGACCTAGTGGGCAAGTCATAGGATTGAGAACAAGAAAAAGACATGAAAGGAACCCCTGGGCAAAAGGAGAAACTATGTAAGAACATCACCAGAGTCTGAACTCTCCCCGCATTCCTGAAACAGATGGATGAACTGATCGCCCCTCTTCTAGTTTCCAGTGAGATTTCCTCTAGTTCCTTCTGCAAGGGCATTTTCGTTGGTCAGCATAGCACCTGACTTGCCAACATTCTGTGCTCTCCAAAGGTGGAGAGGATGGCAGAAGCCCAGGAAGAGAAAACCGCTGACGTCAAAACTCTCCACAAAGAACCTCCTTGGGAGTCAAGGAACACGAGCTTCTGATGTCACGCGGTTTTATTGTTCTTCTCTGTCCTCTGTCTGTGGGTATCCCCTCCCTCCTAGCTGCAAATGCTGGCTACCACTGGTGTTGGCAGCCTGCTACACCCAAGCAGTCCACCTTGCTTTCAGTCTATCCATTCCCAACAAGGAGCACCTATATTTTTTTCCTCTAGAAACCTGTGTGAGCCAGGTCTCTAGCCAACTGAGACAAAAGTTCTCTCATCTGCGTCTGGTTCTTTAGACAGGACTCCCCAGCAGCCATCCATACCACACCTGCTGGAAAGTTTACACGCAGTTGTGGCAGAACAAGCCTAGCGTCTGAAGCACTTTTTGAGACATGTTTTCAATTGACTCCTTAATGCAGTTGCCAGGATTAATGAATCCCCATAGTGGTCCCTCTTGGACCACTTCTTTCTCTTTCTCTAACGGAACCACTTATTTAACCCCAGCAAAAGATGAGCTCTCCTACTGCCTTGGTTTTACCCTGACAGGGGGCAAAGCCTTCTTCCTTTCATCTTCAAACTCCTCTGAATGACATGATTTAGGAGAAGAAGTGGGTTTACTCAGTCTTTGAATGTTTCCTTTTTCCCCAATCTCCTTTCTTTTCACCCCATACCTACTTCTCACCCTCTTTCTGCCTTCTATTCATTTATTCCCTGAACACCATTTCCACCAACAGCTGAGGATTTTTTTCACCCCCTCCCCCCATCAGAGTTCAAAGCAATCAGATCCTTTTAAACCAATCAAACTAAACTCTTTGGGGATCATCTTCACAGTCTTGGAAGGCCCCTCCCCGACTTCTTGAGTTCCAAGTTGCAGTTTGGGTGCTGCAGGAGAGAGATTGGGCAGCAGCAGCCAGAACAGCATGGAGGAGGGTGCTGTTTTGGGTGTATTTGTGGGAACAGCATATGGGCTTTTGTCAAAACGCTCAGAGTTCTCAAGCTTCTGAGCCAGTCTAGAACTAGGCTGATGTCTCTTAACATGCTTGAGGTACTTCAAACCATAGGACAGCAACTCGTCATCTCAATTCATCAAGCATCCGAAACACCCACCCCCAATACCAAGAAAAGTTTCTCAGAGTCATACCCCACCTGAACTATAACAAGAAGCAAACACCTTGAACAAAACATGCCTGACTGCTAAGTGTCCCTCCCTCCAAAGAGCCCCAGTCCCTTCTCTCATACAAGCAAGTAGTTCCCTTGTTCCAGTGGATGGTACCAGGTAGGAATGGGAAAAGCTGGCGCTCTGACCCAGCCGCCTGCGTCTACCCTCCAGGCTCTGGGGTAACAGGCCAGGAAGGGGACCTTCAGGGTCTCCCCTCTTGGGAAGAAGGTTATTACCTTGGCAGCGGCTTGCGGGCTGTAATACTGGCGACAATGATGCTCTCGGGACGCGGGGTGGCCACAGCTTTGAAGGTTCCTCGCCAGAACTTCTCAAAAAGCTGCTTTTCGCCTTGCTGAACACTCGCCATAGCCAACCCAAAGGGGCCCCGGAGCCCGGGCGCTGTCCGAAGTGCTGAAACGTGGATTCCAAACCGGGGCGTCCCTGGCTCCCAGCTCGGTCCGTGTGAAACCCAAAGGGGTACGGTGAGAGAGATTGGGGCTCGGGGGGGATGGGACGCCTCAGCCTGGGCGTATAGCAGAAAAAGCAGGCTGGTCCAGCGATTTGCTTCGTCTTCTGGGCTTGTTCTGGGCTGTGTTCAGAGCTTGCTGCTCCCGGGAAGTGAAAAGTAGGTACGATGGGCTAGTTTTCTTGGCCACGCCAAAAGGCAAGAGGCGACCCTTTTCGTTGGTCTGTGTGTGCGTGCGCCTGTGAGCTCCGGCGCGCCCGGGTTTTGTCTCTCGCACAATATGACGTTGGAAGAGGAGGCTGGTCGCGCGAGCTGCACTTTCCTCCCCCTCCTTGTCTCCTCCTCCCTCCAAGCCCTCCTCCTTCAGCTCAGTCTCCCGCCGCCATCTGCATAACAAAAGCCCGCAGGTCTTGGGAGGAGAAAGGGTGGGGCGTACGCCTGTCACTAGCCGGGAGAAGACAGAGTTGCAGCGCTGACCTCTCAGATGCAATCCTGGCACCCTGAATTGAGCCAGGCTGTAGGCTGAAGACCCTGCATTCCAGCCTGCTCTCTTCCCCACCATCGCGGGCCTCCCCCTTCGCTACACCTCTCGGTCGGCCACCTACCCTCCCAGGCTCTTTAGAAGTCTTGCGGCAGGTCTTCTATTGAGGGAAGACGCAAAAAACTAAACCTTTATTCCGAAGCCAACCCACCACCCTTCACTTCTGGGAAGGACCGTCGAGGCGGGCAAAGGGGGCCCCAGTGTTCCCCGGAGCTCCTGAGCTGCAAGATCACCTCCACTTAAAAAGTGCCATTTGCTGGGCAATCGCTCTCACCATCTGCCAAGCGGCCCCGCCTGCAGAGGGGCTCAGCCTTACATCTGTCCATGCGGCTCTGTAAGGGATATGTCTTTTGTATCTCGCAGCCAGCCTGCCCAATGCCCCCGCGGCCAGACTGCCTCCAAGTAAGACAGACACCCCTTCCCTCCCATACACATACACAAACACACCAACTCTATCCACTCTAGGGAAAATCTGACTGCAGGCACTTTTCTTAACACAGGTTGTTTGGGGAAATAAGTATTTTTTTTATTTAACGAAAACAATTAGCAAAAGGGGTTTGAAAGGGACAGCTAAGGATTACAGGGGGACAGTTACTCTTCAGTCCCTCTGCCCCACTGAGGATTGGTGTTGAATTACAAATAATCCCAGTCACAGGGGGTCTGGGGCAGAGTTTCCGAAGCTCCCAGCCCATCTCTCCCTTAGTGCCTTTTCATCCCAATAGAGTTGTTTCACCCCACCCACGCCCAAACCCTGCACAGTAAATTCCTGGAAGGAGACCTCACTGCGTTTTTAAGGCCCCCAGCATCTTGAACCGGCTACCTAGCACAGCGGACTGTAGACTCTAGCTTCTTGCTGATAACAATGGGTTCCCAAGGGGTGGCACACCAATGTGAATTTCAGAACTTCCTTGTAAAGGAACGGGACCGGAATAGCGAAGAAAGGGTAGGAGGAAAGCAGAGAGAACAAAGTGAAAGAGGAGCAGGAAGAAAGAACCTTTGAGACACCAATTATGACTCCAGAAGGGTATATATATTTAAGCTTCTGTGTATTTGAATGTTTACGTTCCCGCTTGTAAGCATGTCTCAGAGCGCTGCTCGCTCTGCAGTGACCCCTTCTGGCCAACAACTAGAAATGCTGGTGCTGGCTTCTTAGCAGCCCCTGGGGGTAAAGTGGAGGGGCAGATTAAGGAGTTATGCAGTGGGAGAAAGTGGAGATTAGGTTTGAGCTCCGACGGAAAACCCCCCTTTTCTCCATTGCTCCAAGATCCAGTCCCCTACTCAAGTTGATGTCATTTTAAACGCAGCTGAGAACTGGTTCCTTACAAACCCTGGATGCTTAAAATCATCCTTATTCTTGATACCTGGGGTCTGAACTGAGCCGTTTCTTAAAGGGAAGAGGTGGGTGGGATTGCACTCCAGGAGATCCGGCAACCTCTCCCAGCGTTCTGAATCCCTAGAATGTTGGTAAAGCCCTGGGTTTCCCATTCATTGTATCCTTTGAGCCCACCACATCCCGTAAGAAGTAGCAGTAGCTGCCCTTACCTTTTAAATAGGGAGGATGCTAAGGCCAAGGGTGGCAAAGAGACTTGCCCAAGGTCATCCTGTAGAGAGCAAAGCAGGTCTGTGAGAAATAAAATTTGTTTTCTCAGATGGGGAGGTTCTTGGGATGCTAAATGTACCAGGGCAAGTCTCTAAAGTCTACAAGGTTGGTCCACCAGTCACATACTGAAAGGCACATTAGGTGAAGGCACTTGTCCCAGGCTACGGGCCTGCCCCAAACTGATAGGGCATGTGTCAAACTCCTTCACCTCTCACCCACAAGCACTTGTGACTCATCCCTGTTTTTGCTGTCAACCTCTGGTCATTTCAAAACACCACATACACCCCAGGCAATTACATGACTCTGAGTCCTTGGACACTGCGCCTTCTGACCTCAGAAACTCCTATTCATTCCTCAGAACTCCAAAATCAGTAGCATCTGAAAAGTCTTTTCTTGATTCACCCCTACCCTTCCAAATCCATAATGAAAACTTGCTTTTAGGCTGCCTATGAGCTGTGGGTGTCATTTAAATTATTTAAAGTTATTTGTTGTAATTGTTGTTGTTGTTGTTAAATGCTATCAACTCTATGTAGGGATTCCAAGGAGCAGTTGGTGAGCTTGAACAGCCGACCTTGTGGTTCAACCTGACCTTACAATCCAGAACATTACCCCACAGAGCCATATAATAGTGATTTTGATATTGTTGAAAACATAGTTTATGACTACTTTTTAATTTGGGAGTCTTGGTGTGGCACTTCAGAATAATGCACAGGACTAAAAGGTCAATTTGACTCCCAAGGTCGGCAGTTCAAACCCATCAGCCACTCCTCAGAAACCCTATACAGGATCGCTATAAGTCAAAATCAACTCGATGACTCTTAATAACAACAACATTTAGTACAATGACTGGAACACAGTAGGTGCTCAAGGAATGTTAGAATAGTAAGTGAAGTCTCTATACAGTATAAAGGTAGTGTAGTGGCTACAAGTCAGGCTGCTAACTTCAAGGCCAGCAGTTCAAAACTACCAGCCATTCTGTGAGACAAAGATGATGCTTTCTACTCCTGTAAAGATTTACAACCTCAGAAACCCTATTCAGGGTTGCTGTGAGTTGGAAGGGACCCCATAGCACACCACCACCACCACCACCACCACGCTCATATTACCCTAACTTTAAGGCAATAAGGCTTAATGGGATACTCACCGAGTATACATGATAACATTCACATTATACTTACGGACACTGTGCATATTAATTTATTGTTAACAGATATGGGATAAGAATTTCAGTAAGCCCTATGCATACTGTGCATCTTATACATAACAATAATAACTAATGCTTATATAAGGATCCCTGATGCTAGGTGTTACGTATCAGTCAGCTAACTTCCCAGCTGCTCCACAGGAGAAAGATGAGGTTGTCAGCATTGTAAAGGTTGAAACTCTTGAAAACCCTATATAGGGTCACTGTGAGTTGTAAATGACTCACTGGTAATGGGCTTGGGGTGCTTTTTGCTTTGTTTTCAATGCTTATTAGAGTCCTGGTGTGTACTAGAATGCTAATCTCAAGGTCAATGTTTCAAACCTACCTTCTGCCCCCTGGAAAGGCTATATAGAGTTGCTATGAGTCAGAATTGACTCGATGGCACTTATATGGCAAGTACTCGGTACCAGGAAGCAAACTTCCACATCTGTCTCCCACAGCAGCTGGCAGGTCCCAACCTCTGACCTTTTAGGTAACAGCTGAGCATGTTAACCACCGAGTTACCAGGTCTCCTTAGTCTAAATACTTTACAAATACTAACTCATTTAATGCTCACAACAACATTGAGTCAGGTTCTGATACAACCACAGTTTACATACAAGGGAAATGCAGCTCAGAGAGGTGAAGTCATTTTCCCAAGACCATACGGCATCAGAAAACATCCCTCCATTTTTTGTATCTTATTTCATTTGTGTGTGTGTGCCTGTGTTATGTTGTGTGTGGGTATGCAGATATATTATAACCCACCTCAAGTGTCTTCGGCTTTTAAGACAGACTCAATTTCTGAATGTGACTGCCTTGGTCTTGTCTGTAACGTCTATTGAAGGAATACAGAATTCTCTCCTGGAATGCTTTAAAGCAGAAGACAAAAAGCAACTGACCTTTGGTATGGAGGAAAAAAATGAAAAGGAGGAAAACAAGGCTGTTCATCCTTCCTCTTACACAGTGGATCTGTAAGCAGGATAGCTAGAGGGGAAGTCAGACATCTTCCACCACCAGAGGCCCCCCGGATGTTTTGGGGAAAGCTCTATGCAGCAGCCCCCTCCTGGCCACCATGCCCCTGGATTGGATGTTGCAAAAATAATTACCAAACAAATCGATAGTCAGGGCTGTGATGTGACCGTGATTTCTTTGTGCATCGCTTTCCTTCCGGAGCCTCACTCTGCCTTACAGGCACGCTGGATTCTCTGCAAGCTGCCGACAGCCCAGAGGTTTAGAATAACTTCCAGAGCATTTTATCTTCCTTCTCTCTACAAGTGATTTATGGATGTTTTCCATAAAGTGATTTCTGGCTGTTTGAAGCGGGCTCCACAGGAAGGGAAGGGACTTGTCTGAGGTCATGGAACTCCAGGGGGCTTCAAAAGGTTTGTGGAAAAAGAGACTGAAAAAGTAATGGCATACTTCCATGAACTTTCTGAAGCCCCTTCATATGTCTGGGGTGCATCTCTGTTTTGCTTTTGGGGGGGAGAGTCCTTAAAATACATTTGTCATAAGAAAAAATGATAAATATTATAATTTTCAAAATTTCTCTCTCAACTAGATTTCGTGGAGGATTACCTAGGTCGTGTATTCAGGAGTCCACCCTGAGTGATGCAATTAACATGCTCAACTCCTTTCTAAGAGGTTGGAGGTTCAAGCCCACACAGAGGCACTGTGGTGATCTGCTTCTGAAAAATTAGCCATCGAAAACCCAGTGAGCACATTTCAATCTGGACTGGGGCCACCATGGGCTGGAATCAATTCAGCGACATCTGGTTTGGGTTTCATTATTCAGAAACGTGAGCAGCAAGCTCGTGACTCTCAGTATCCCTTTCAAGAGATGAGGCTGAGCATCAGGCTGGGGACTTGAAGCGTTAAATAGGAATTTAACCTCTCTCTGAACTTGGCCAACTCTTACTCCTAACTCTGGGCCTCAGTTTTCCCACCTGTGACATGAAGGAGTTAGGATCCCAAAGGTTTCAAGTGGGCTTCCCACAGAACGAAACCGGCCTGCTGTTTATGGGTTCTGTTTGTTGGCCACAAACTTTCTAACAATAGTGAATTTGAATGACTGTAGGTCAAGCTCACCAGCTGTTCCTCTGCAACCCTATACAGGGCTGCTATGGGTCAGAACCGACTCGATGGCACTTAACAACAATGACAACTGGTTGGGCTAAGGTTGTGCCTTAGCTATAGACCCTCCCACTCCTAATCGCATCTCCACCAGCCTTCCTGCCGGGATCCTGGCATGAGGATCAGGAAGGTACCTCTGTTTCTCTGTTTTCCAGCATTTGTTGAGTGACTACAACAGCCTGGCAGTGGATTGAGCACTTGCATTATCTCCTTTTATTCTCCTAACCACCCAAGCAGGGAACTACTACTGCTGTCTCCTTGTCTGCATATGAGGAAGCTGAAGCCATGAGAGATGAAGTGTCTTTCTAAGGTCACAGAGGTGATAAGTCAAAGAGCTGGATTAGATTGTCATCTTCCTGAGCCCAGAGGTGGTGCTCGCAGCCAGGAGTTATGTTCAAAACAGGGCTTTCAAGGTGTCCAAACTGGCTCAGTTGTGGCTGATGCAGTGAAATCTGAACAAGCCCAAATTTCTAGAATGTGGGTGTACTGAAACAGGCAAAATTACAGGCTGAAACCCTGGAATGGTGACTTGGAAGATGTGCAGTGAGTCCTTTCAGGAACCTAATGTGGGAGATTGGAGTATTCCAATTCCCAGAACTGTGGAGACAGACACATATTCAAAGCAGCAGAGTCAGCTACCATCTTAGAGCTGGGCACCATTGTTTCCAAGTGTTCCAGTTAAGAGATTTGGTTGCTAAGCAACACATACACTACCCTTGTTTACTAAGAGGGAAATTAAGCTTCTAGAGGGTGTCAATCTGTCATTTTTTTCTGTCCTGGTAACTGTTCACATTTTACAAATACTGGTCCATTCTCTTCTTGAGTCGTAGGCCCTGACTAAACTGGGAAGGACTGGTTCAAAGCCCTCATTCAAAATATTAAACTTCTATGGCATTGAGTTGGTCAGTCGGATGGAGGACCTCGGTAGTGGGAGTCCCAGGGACATATGCTAGTGGCCAGGTCAGTGCAGAAGGTGGACAATGGAGGCAGTTTGGAGGGCAAGCTACATGCCAAGTGGAAATGGAAGCATCTTAGTATTAAGTGACCAGTGTGACTGTTCTAGCTGAGAGGCAGTCCAGCTCGAAGTCATTCACTCACTCTGGTTGTGCTGAGTCCACGGCATTGGAGCAAAGACAAAGACTATGGTGCTAAACTGTGAGGAGCAATTCTGGGGGTGGGCGTAGTATCCTGAGAGATGAGGAGGTGAATGAAAATATAAGCAGGTGCCTGCTCTGGCAGCATAGTGGTTATGAATCGGACTGCTAACCTCAGGGTCAGCAGTTCGAGACTACCAGCTGTTCTGTGGGAGAAAGATGAGGGTTTCTGCTCCCATAAAGTTTTACAGCCTCGGAAACCCTGTACAGGGTTGCTATGAGTCAGAACTGACTCCACGGCACATAACCACCACCACCTGCATTCAGAAACTTGTAAAAAAAAATAAAGAAGGGAGGAGGTAGAATGAACCTGCAACACAGAATCCCATAACCTCCCACTCTATGGGTTTGACATGGGTTGAATAAGACCACAGTTCATATTAAGTGGACCACTTAATATTGTTCTGGCCCCAGACCATGGAGTGCATGGCTGAATCCCGGGCCAGAGATTCCAGTCACTTGCTCTTTTTAATGACCATAACATTTTACAAAACTTACTGGGCACAAACTATGTACTACGGATTGTACCAATCACTAAGGTTTCAATATGCAGTGAAAATGTCTCTCTGTCCACGATGCGCTCCCAGGCCAGGGGGAGACAAACCAGTAAACAGGAACTTGCTTTGTGCTGTGCTCACTGATAGCATGGTAAACCTCAGAGAGCTGAGGATGCACAGGGAAGGAGCAGTTTTCTCTGTGTTGGACTACCAGAGGAAAATGAGAAAAAACAACCTTAGGAGGCAAGGGGTATGGAGAGAACACTCCAGGGAAAGAACACTTTAGAGGCACAGAGGAGAGACAGTTTGCCATGGCTCAAGTGTAAACACTGGTTCTCAAAGTAAGGTTCCCAGAACAGCAGCATCTGCATCTCCTGGGAGCTGGTTACACATGCAGATTCGCAGACCCCACCACACACTTACTGACTAGACACACTGCAAGGTGGGACACATCCATCTGTGTTTTAACAAACCCTCTAGGTTACTGATTCACAGGTAAGTCTGAGAAACACTGGTGTGTTCGATTTGGTGGTTGAGTGGTAAGAAACATGGTGAGCGAATACAATTATTTGTCTCTACTAGTCATTAGAAAAAGAGAAAGATTACAAATATAAATCTCAAAGAAGAAACTAGTCTACAAAGCTAATAGCCTACATTACTCACAGCTTCATCCTCCCTGTTGTTGTTAGGTGCCATTGAGTCAGTACTAACTCATAGTGACCCTATGTATGACAGAACAAAACACTGCCCGGTTCTGGGTCAACCTCACAATTGTTGTTACATTTGAGCCCATTGATGCTGCCACTGTGCCAATCCATCTCTTTGGGGCCTTCCTCTTTTTCTCTGACCTTCTACTTTACCAAAAGAATGATATCATTCTCCAGTGAGGAGTCCCTCCTGACAATATGTCTGAATATAAAAGACAAAGTCTGGCCATCCTGGCTTCCAAGGAGCACTCTTGGCTGTATTTCTCCAACACAGGTCTATTTACCCTGAGACCAGAAGAAATAGATGGTGCCCAGCTATCACTATCGACCATTCTGATCAAGGCCACAATAGGTGAACCCTGGTAGAACAAGAGTAAGATCAGGAATAGAACCCAAATTCTTAAAAAAAGTACAGATTTACTAAGTCAGCTGAGACTAGAGGATTCCCTGACTATCGCCCTGAGATACTCTAAATCTCAACCTGAAACGAACCCCTGAGATTACCTATGAGTACAGTGTTCCATTAGAAAAGCAGCTATCTGAAACCAAAAGGTCATCAATGACTCTAAAGCAAAGATAGGAAGGGGCAGGGAAACTAGAGCACCAGAAACGGACCAACCAGAATGTAATTAAAGAGGATGTTGACGCAGCTTGAAAAATGTCACTAATGTCACTGAGCAATTTGTGTAGAAATTGTTAAATGGAAACCTAATTTGTTGTGTAAACTTTCATTGAAAACACAATTAAAATATTATTTTAAAGAAAAAGAAAGAAACACGATTGGAGAGAAATGTGAGAACCAGGTCATGAGATGCCGTATACAATTGGGGTTCTCTTCTGGGCCTGAGGAGCCTTTGAGGAACTTCCAAGAGTAGTGACATACATGCATTTTACCTTCTAAGTGTTCCTCAGAAATGCTCTGTGATTCCTATTTCTAAGCCTTTGTATCTGCTGTTCCTTTTTTTCTGGAACATTCTACCCCCGGATTTCTAAAATGCTTGTTACTTGGCATTATTCTGATTAATTCAAAAGCTATTTCCTCTGATTGCCTCATAAAAAGTAGTCCTTCTGTTCCTCTCTCCCCCCATCGATTTGATTTAATTTTTCTGTCTCTTATCACCACCTGCAATTGCCTTCTTCATTACATGTTTATTACCTGTCTCTCTCTGCTGCAATAGAGTTTCATAATGGCTGGAGACCAGTCTTCCGAGTTTATCCCTGCACAGAACATAGTAGGCCCTTTCAATATGTAGATACAGTGAATGACAGAAAACTAGAGTCCATGGGAGCTCCCATGATAAATTCCCACAATGCCCATCACATTGTAAAGATTCAGAGGGTAGCTCAGGGGAGAGAGTATAGTCTACACCAGGCGATTCAGTGACCCCCTGGAACCCACAGGGGAGCAGAAAAGCTGTGTTTATGTGTCTATGTGCATTATCCAGTGATAAAAGGATTGAATTTCAGTCTGATTTTCAAAGGGATTCCAGATCCCCAAACAGGCAGGGATCCAAGCCCCACTTTGGTTGGGGCTCATTCTGGGCAGGCAAAGAGAAGGTCACAAACACAGGGTAGAGGGGATGGTGACAGAAGGCAGACCCTCCACGCTGGATCTTTCCACATCAGTTCGCTCTGCCTGGGATTTGCTTTCTCTCCCCCACATCCACTTCTCACTTAGTTAACACTTACGCATCTGTACTTTTCATCTCAACTCAAAATATCTCCTCCTGGAGGAAAGCTTGCCTGACTTGCCCCATGTGGCCAGCCTCCTCCCATGATACACGCTCATAGGCCTTTCATAACAACTGACACATACCGCAATTACATAATGAATAATGTAATCTATCACTCAATTCTATCTGCACATTGCTCATCTGTTAGAATAAATACTTCTGTGGGCAGTACGATACCATTGTTAACCCCTAGCGCTGTCTTGAGGCAGTGTTGAGGCCCTGGCTGGAGGAGGGACCTTGCCCTCATCAGTTCCATTGTATCACTTCCTCTCTCAGACCCTCACTCCCCTGGACCACTGTGAGCCTACCCTAACAGTGCAATTAGTCAACAGCCAGGGGCAGCTCAAGTGTTCTGTAGAATGAGTCAAGATGCCCAGCCCCCCGGGAGTCCACACCACCTGGCTGAGCCCATCCGGCTTGCCCCATATACAATTCTGGTTTGTTAGCCTGTCCCAGTGTGGTCGTGTGGCATGCCTGCTATGCCTCCCTATCTCTGGGAACTGCGAGTGTCATGGACTGAGTTACTCTTCACAGCCTTACTGACTTGTCATCCCTGCAGCACACCTGACTCAGCCTCCCAGGAATCTGCTAGGGCAGGTGGAGATCATCTGCCTTGCTCATAATTACAGTCCCAGCGCCCTGCACAGGGCCTGGCACATATCAATCAATCAATGGGATTGAGCGATTGCATGAATATTTGAATGAATGAATGAGTGAATTCACACAGCTAATCATGCCATCTGAATTCTCCCCCTCTCATCTCTAGCTCCCCTCCAGCTTTTCAGACTGTATTTGAAGCTCTGCCCCCCTTGCCACTACCATATGATGGAATAGGGCTTTGCTCAGAAACGGCTGCCCCAAGATGGGTTCAGAGGCTGCGCAAGCAGCTTCATATGGGTGCCCTAAATCACTGAACGAGCAGTGGTACCCTGTGGGCTCGAATCCCAGGGCACTTCCAAAACCCCAAAGTCAAACTAGTTGTTGTCTAATCGATTCCAACTCAAGGTGACCTCATGTACTGCAGAGCGCAGCGATGCTCTGTAGGGTTTTCAAGACGGTGACCTTTCGGAAGCAGACACGTTGTCCTGTGTGGGTTCAAACCACTGACCGGCACCACCAGAGATGTTGGGTCTTTTCCAAGTGGTCAGTGAACCCCAGCCTTGACCATTACCTTCATGCCATTCACGTCTGTATATTGGATAACTTGGTATCTCTTTTCCAATGAGCACGGGACTTTATTTAGCTTATTGTTCAGCAGGGGGGAAGATTTTCATTTCTTCTACATCCTCCCATATGAATAGAAGAAAAATACCCACATTACAATAGCAGTACTGGGTTTACTATTATTAGAGTAAGGATGGGTAATTCTGAAGGCAAAAAGTGCAACTTGGGTGAACCAATAAAGTCTTTCAGTGGGTGTCAAATTAGCAGCAGCAGCTTCTCTGTTCTAACTCCTACCCTATGGCCATGACTATCCAAGCTTACCTCTTTTCACCTTACCACCCCTGAGCCTCAGTTTCCTTATCTGTAAAATGGGGTGGTAGCATTTATCAGATAGCATGGGGAAGGGGGTTATATGAGATGATGCATGTACATAGAAAATGTAAGGATGTATCTATCTCTATGTTTTCCTTCTACTTATACCCTAGCCCAGGCTTACAAGCGACTTTAAGATTAGCCCAACTGTAAGACCCCAAATTCTAGGCAGGTCAGCAACACAGAAGACAAAATGTGGAGGAAACAAAAAGGGTGAAACAATGAAGAAAGAAGCTCTGTAGAACAACACTCGGGCTTCATTAGCCCCAAAGCTTTGATTATGTATGCGTCTTTAACCAACAGAGAAGTTTCCCTGTGTTTTCCATGCTGTAAGCCTTTTTCCTTTAGGCTTTTAATGTATTTTTTTTAAGCTGATGGAATAGGAGAGAAGAAAGAAAAAAAAAAGTCACTCTTTTTCATTTCTTCAAAGGCAACCCAAATTTGATCCCCTTAGTGAATGGCTGAAGATAAAAACTCCACTTCAGCTGCTTTCTGTGATTAAACAACCCTCTTGTTTGTCAAATAGCAGGGGGACGAGAAGAAAGGGAAGCTGTCGCCCTTCTTAAGTGCTGTGAAAGTGTGCCCCCTCCCAGTAAGCAATGTTAGGCACAGCCAGTGCACACAAAGGCATTTTCTGGATGGGAGGCAAAGCTGGGGTTCAGCTGACTGAACTAAAAGAGAAATTGGAGATGGTGTGGAGGGGTCTGAAAGCTCCTCAGCATTGTGGCATCTCCGAACTTAGATGCTCTTGAACTCTTATGACAGACATCCACTTCTTTTAGGAACATTGAAGCATTTGGAACCAACCCAGGTGGGGGATCTGTTCCATGATATTCTCTGTATAAGAAATAAGTACAACTTGCTTTACTAAAATCCAATTTCAGCTTGGCGATGTGGGAACTTTGTTTTACAAGGGAAGTAGGAGCTTTTCCCTGAAATCACTCTAAAAGTTTCAGTTGGAATAGAAATGGAAATGTGTTGGTCTGTTGATAGTGTAGCAAATCAAACTACAGGACACTCACCTATATTTGAGTTTCAGATAAACAACTGTAAAGTATAAGGATGCCCATGAGCTCCTGAGGACTTGTACTATTAAAATATTCGTTATTTATCTGAGAATTCAATTTTTAAAAACTTTTTACTGTGATCTGGGTGGAAGTTTACAGAGTAAATTGGTTTTCCATTGGACGATTCATACACATTTTGTTTTATGATGTTGACTCTAAACCCAACATTGTAATAGCTGCTCTTCCCACTGCCTCCCTGTGTTTTCCATTTCCTTTCATGCTTCTTTCCTATCTCTTCCTGCCTTCTGAGCTTTATCCCTGGACAGATTCTGCTGTTTTCATTTCATTTGGTTGATTATTCTAACAAGTGTATATCTTCCTGATGTTACTGCTCACCTTATAGGTCTATCTGGCATTGAGATGAAAGGTGACCCATGGGGGTGAGTTCATTCAAGTTTCCTCCCACTCTATCCAGGACCTTCTACTGTCATCCCTTTCAGAATGGTTGTCAAGGTAGTCGGGCACCATCTAGTTCTTCTGGTCTCAGAGTTGCATAGGCTGAGGTTCACAGGATCCATGAGTCCTGTGGACTAATTGTTTCTACGTGTCTTTGATCATCTCCGTCTTTCTTTGCTCTGGATGGGGAGAGACTAATAGCAGCACCTTATTGTGGTTGTTGTTACATGCAGTTGAATCAGCTCAGACTCATAGTGACCCTGCATAGGGTTTCTGAAGAGCAACTGATGAGTTTGAACTACTGTGGTTCAAACCAACCTTTCAGTCCAGTGCATTATCCCACAATGCCACAGTAGCACCTTAGATAGTCACTTACAAGCTTTTAAGAACTCAGCAGTTACTTACAAAGAAATAAGATGAAGACCATTGTCTTTGTGAACTGCTATGCCAATTGACTTTGATGTCCCCAACAACTATGGTCTAGAGCCAATACCACAGGTATTGGATGTCGCTAAGAAGTTCTCACAACTTTGCCCCCTTCATACTCTAATATGTTATTGGTGTTAAGTGCCATTGAGTTGGTTCTGACATGTTACAACCCTGTATAGGGTTTTCAAGCAGTGGCTGGTGGTTTTCATGGTAATCACAGACATATTTGCAGCAAATATAAACACGTGCGTAGAAATATTCTCTATCAAACCTATATATGAGCAAGCTTCAAAAGTTTCAGTGAGAAATGGAATTTAAAAGTAGTGGATTTATCCCACTAACTTTCAGAAGTCCTCTAGTACATTCATGGGTATAAGCGACTCTGAAACTTGCTCTCCAGCATAGAGATGCTAAAGAAAATGAAAAAAAGGAGAAGTCAAAGAAAGAACTGAAGGGCCACTGGAGAAGACAAAGTCAAGTATTATAATAAAATGTGCAGACTTGGAGTTAGAAAACCAAAATGTAAGAACATGCTCGGCATTTCTCAAGCTGAAAGAACTGAAGAACAAATTCAAGCCTCGACTTGGAATACTGAATGATGCAGAAAGCATTATAAGAAGATGGAAGGAGTACATACAGAACCAAAAAGGAATTGTTGATGTTCAACCATTTCAAGTGATAGTATATGATCAAGAGCCAAGGGTACTAAAGGAAGATGTCCAAGGTACACTTAAGGCATTGGCAAAGAACAAGTCTCCAGAAATTGATAGAATATAAATTGAAATGTTTCAACAAACTGATACAGCACTGGAGGCACTCACTCTTCTATGCCAAGAAATCTGGATGAGAACTACCTGGCCAACTTAGTGGAAGAGATCCATATTTGTGATTATCCCAAGAAAGGTGACCCAAAAGACTGTGGAAATTATCAGGCAATATCATTAATATCACACACAAGTATCAGTTTGCTAAAGATAATTAAAAAATGCCTGTAACAGTACGTTGACAGGAAACTGCCAGAGTTTCAAGCCATTTTCAGATGAGGATGTAGTACAAGGAATATCATTGTTGATGTCCGATGGATCTTGACTGACATAAGAGAATACTAGAAAGATGTTGACCTGTGCTTTAGTGACGATGCAATGGCTGTCGACTGTGGATCAAGCTATGACAACACTGTGAAGAAAGGGTATTTCAGAACACTAAATTGTGCTCATGAGGAACCTGTACATAGACCAAAAGGTATTTGTTCAAACAGAACAAGGAATCACTGAATGGTTCAAAGTCGGAAAGGTTTGCATAAGGCCTGTAGTCTTTCACTACACTTATCAATCTGTATGCTAAGCACATGATTTGAGAAACTGGATTATATGAAGAAGAACATGGCATCAGGAATGGAGGAAGACTCATTAATAACCTGCGATATGCAGATGATACAACCTTACTTGCTGAAAGTGAAGACAACTTAAAATACTTACTGATGAAGATCAAAGACCACAGCTTTCAATGTCGGTTGCACCTCAATGTAAAGACAACAAAAATTCTCATCAGTGGACAAATAAATATCATTATGATAAATGGAGATGAGATTGAAGATTTCATTTTGCTTGCGTCCACTACCAACACTCATGGAAGCAGCTGTCAAGAAATCAACTGACGTATTGTATTAGGCAAATCTGATACACAGACCTCTTTAAAGTGTTCAAGAGCAGAGATGTCAGATTGAGGACTAAAGTGCACCTGACCCAAGACATGGTATTTTCAATAGCCTCATACGCATGTGAAAGTTCAACAATGAATTAGGAAGACAGAAGAAAAATTGATGCATTTGAGTTATGCTGTTGGATAAGAATATTGAAAGTACCATGGACCACTAGAAGAAGTACAGTCAGAATGCTCCTTGGAAGCCAGGATGCTGAGACTTCTTCTCTCATGCTTTGACGGATTATCAGGAGGGACCAGTCAGTCCCTGGAGAAGGACATCCTGGTTGGTAAAGTGAAGGGTCAGTGAAAAAGAGGAAGAAAGATCCCCAACAGATGATTGGGGATGGATCAGAACACACAGGGGCAGCAGCAAAGGACTGGAGTGTAACAAGACTGTGAGGATGTTGCAGGACCACAGTGTTTCATTCTGCTGTTCATGGCGTTGCTATGAAATTGAACCAACTCAACAGCACTGAACAACAAGAGTCTCATTGGCCTTCCCACACCTGTTAACCTATGGATCCCATCACAGATTATTGTTTTTACTGTTGTTGAAGGATTGTGCATGGAATAGTATTTCCTTTTGTTGTCTTTAATTTCTGTGCTCCTCTAAGTGTCTTCCTTTGCATTGGCCATTCTGTACTGACTTCCTCCTTATTGTGACTACTCAAATTTTATGGTGCGTCCTGCATTTAATTGGCAACCATACTCGTCAACAGTTTGATATCAGCCCGTGTTTCCTGCCTCAGCCCTTGCCTCCTCTCTTTATGAGCACTAATGGTGGGATGTGGGGTGGGTATTGGGAAAAGTAGGAAGTCACTGACAGCCTACAGAAAAAAGCCATGGAATGGCTGAGTCTATGAGTTTGGGGGGGTCTGTCAGGCAGGGCAAGATGCCAACGCCATGTTTTCCTCTTACTTTGCAATCACTGGCAAATTGCTTCCTCTCTTGAGCCTCCTTTCTTTAATATAAAATGAGAATCATAATAACCAACTCACAGAGTTGTTGTGAACAGCAAATGAGAGGATGCTGAAGCCACCAGCACACTCTAGATCGGGATAAATAGCAGCTCTTGTCGTCCCTGGGTGATGTAACTAGTTAATGAGCTTGGTTTCTAATCAAAAGGGTAACGGTTCAAGTTCACCCAGAGCTACCTTAGCAGAAAGGACTGATGACCTACTTGAACACCCTATGGGATACAGTTCTACTGTGGTACGCCTGGGGTCACTAGAAGTCAGAGGTAACTCCTAGACAGCAGATATTGTCATTATCCCATGCCCTCCCTTGCTCTTTCCTCTCTTCTTCCTTACCATGTGTGGGTATCTGCTTGGGATGTTCTCCCTCTACCTCCTCCTCACCTGCAGAGCTTTCTCACTCTTTCTTTCCTATCCATCCATAGTATTTTCTCTAAACTGTGAGAAAAATCCTTTCTACTCTGAGGTCTGATGTGGGTACAGAAGTTTATAAGTAATTGTGCAGGAAGTCCAGAGTCTCCATGTATCAACTCTTGTCCCTGCACATGATATCTCCTACTGTTTCTGGGGAACAGCTGTTACAATTGATGAACCACTACTGAAACACTGTTAGTAGCTAAGGCCATCATTTACATCAAGGTCTTACCTTTGTATTGTACAGGTCTACAATCATAATGGTGCCATTGGATAAGCACTGGGCTGCTAACCACAAGATCAGCAGTTCAAACTCACCAGTTGCTCCACTGGAGAAAGATGAAACTATCTGCTCCCATAAAGATTTACAGCCTTGGAAACCCTCTACATTGTTGCTACGGCTCAGAACCAACTCAATGGCAGTGAGTGAGTGAGTGAGTGAATGAAATGAGTCTTAAAGGAGCCCTGTTAGAAGTGGTTGGCAGTTCAAACCCAGCAGTGGCTTGGTGGTAGAGCCAGTGATCCCATGGGAGAAAGACGTGGCGATCTGTTACCATAAAGCTAACAGCCCAGCCTAGGAAACCCTATGGGGCAGCTCTAGTCTATCGTATGGGGTCTCTGTGAATTGAATTGACTCAACCCTTGTAGAATAGTGGATAAACACTCCAGCAGCTAACTGAAAGGTCTGAAGTTAGAACTCACCAGATACTCTGCAGGAAAAAGATGTGGCAACATCCTTCTGTAAAGATGACAACCTTGGAAAGCCTATGAGGAACTTCTATTCTGTCCTCCAAGGTCACTACGAGCTGGAATTGATTTGAGGGCAATGGATTTATTATGGGTCTTGACAAATATCTAATGCTATGTGCCATCCACTACAGTATCATGCAGAATCTCATTTTGATGCCCTAAAAATGCCCTGTGCTACTTCAATTCATCCCCCTTCTCCTCCCTGGCAGCCACTGAGCTATCTTTTCAAGAAGGTCATTAAGTTGGAATCATGCAGCTTATAATTTCTTCAGACTGGCTTCATGTGGAATCACCACAAATCAGAGTCAACCTCTTGTCAATGGGTCTGGCTTCCTTCTTTCACTTGGTAATATGCATTCAAGGATCTTCCATCTCTTTCCGTAGCTCGATAGCCCATTTATTTTCATTGCTGATTAATTCTTCAAAACAGATGTCAGAAGAGACTCTGAAACTTGCTCTTGAGGATACAGAAGCTAAAATGGCTGAGAGATATAAGGAAAAGAGCTGAAAAGTTAGAAAACCAAAAGGGAAGAACACACTCAGCATTTCTCAAGCTGAATGAAGAAAAATTTCAAGCCTCGAAGGAGTCTATGGACAAAATATTGAATAATGCTGGAAACATCAAAAGAAGATGACGGGAATACACTGAGTCACGGTTCAATCCTTTAAAGAGATACTGTATGATCAAGAACTGATAGTATTGAAGGAGGAACTCCATCACTGAATACATCGACAAAAAAAGGCTCTAAGAATTGATTGAACACAGACTGAAATCTTTCATCAAACTGATGCTGCACTGGAGGTGGCCACGCTTCCACGCCAAAAAATCTGAAAGACAGCTCACTGACTAAATGATTGAAAAAGATTCATACTTGTGCCCATTCCAAAAAGAGGGGACTCATGGAATGTGGAAACCACCAAACAATATCATTAATATCCCATGCAAGTAAAAGTTTGATGAAGATAACCCCAAAACAGTTGCAGCTGTACTTGGACAGGGAGCTGTTATAAATTCAAGCCAGATTCACAAGAGGATGTGGAATGAGAGCCATCCCTGCTGACATCAGATGGATCTTAGCTGAAAGTAGGGAATACCAGAAAGATGTTTACTTGTACTTTACTGACTGCACAAAGGTATCCACCTATGTGAATCACAACAAACTATTACCACATTGTGAAAAATGGGTATTCCAGCACACTTAATTGTGTTCATGAGGAACCTGCACATACATCAAGAGACAGTCATTCGAACACAACAAAAGGATACCGAGTGGTTTAAAATCAGGTAAGTGGGCATCAAGGTTGTATCCTTCCACTATATTTATTTAATCCGTATGGTGAGCAAATAATCCAAGAAACTGGATTATATAAAGAACATGGCATTAGGATTGGAGGAAATATCATTAACAGCCTGCAATATGCAGTTGACACAAGCTTCCATGTTGAAGGCGAAGAGGACTGAAGCACTTACTGATGAAGATTAAAGACTACAGCTTTCAGAATGGATTGCAACTCAATATAAAGAAAATGAAAATCCTCATCACTGGACTAACAAATAACATCAAGATAAATGGAGAAAAGATTGAAGTTGTCAAAGTGGATCCAAAGTTGCTTAGTTCCATAACCAATGCTCATGGAAGCTGCAGTAAAGAAAACATATGACAGATTGCATTAGCCAAATCTGCTGTACAAGACCTCTTTAAAGTTTTTAAGAGTAAAGATGTCAGTTTGAGGACTAAGGTGAGCCTGGTACCATCAATGGCCTCATGTGCATGTGAAGGTTGGACAATGAATAAGGAAAACCAAAGAAAAACTGATGCATTTGAATTATGGTGTTGGAGAAGAATATTGAAAATACCATAGACTAACGGAAGAGCAAACAAATCTGTGTTAGAAGAAGTGTAACCGGAGTGCTCCTTAGAAGCCGGGAAGGTGAGACTTTGTCTCTCATACTTCAGACACATTATCAGGAGGAATCAGTCCCTGGAGAAAGAGATCATGGTTGGTAAAGTGGAGGGTCAGTAAAAAACAGGAAGACCCCAACAATGGCAGCAGCAATGGGCTCAAGCGTAAAACAATTGTGAGGAGATACAGGACTGGATAGTGTTTCATTCTGTTGTGTGAGGGTCTCTGTGAGTCCGAACTAACTTGACAACACCTAACAACAACAATAACTTATGGATGTACCACTGTTTGTTTGGCTGTGATTTTTTTTAAGGTCAGAAATGAAGTTTTCTACATCTTTAGCAAGCCATTCTTTTTCAGGGCTTGACATATAGGAGCTTGATATTTCGTAAATGAACATGTTAACAAGCCATTGACATGTTAGTATGGATTTTCTATGACTGCAACTTCCAAATGGTATTCTGTGCCTTAAAAATTTTTTTTTCTTTTTTTAAAAGACATAAAAACAATTTTACAAGGCATTCATTTGGTAAAATACAATAGACATATGTGTGTATAGGTGTACGTATGTGTACATATATATGTGTGCAGATACATATACATGTGCACACAGATCAATAATGGAGTACCAACAGTGGAAATGTACTAGTCTTTGAGAATCATGGCCCTATGAGACAACAATGTAAAGAACAGAATTTGAGGGAGCGAATATAATCCAGGAGGTACATTTTATCTGAATAAAAATGCCTAAAGGCTCTTGGAGAAGTGAAATAGCAGATTACAAAACAAATGTCCCCTGCTTCCCAATTTACCTCTGACATGACCCCACTGTCCCAAGTTTAGAATCTCAATTCTTTTGAGTCAGGAAATCCAATTGCCCTGTCCCTCCCCCAGCTTCCAAACCAACAACCTCCTTCACAGAATAACAATAAAGAACAGGGTAGGATGTTCATCCCATTGACCTCTCAGGACCACCCTGTCTTTGGGCTCCCAGTTAGCTTGCCATTCTGAATGAGGGCTGCTGTAGCAATGCCCCAAGAACTTGCTGGGAACTCAGTCCACTTTGGCCTCAGAGTCACATTTCTGTAAAGACAGTTCCTTAAACTCCCCAGCTCCATTGACCATGGATGTCAGGATGTCACGCACAGCCAGGCCATCCCTCAGCCCTGCCTCCCTTGTTCCTTTCCTTTTTGTCCTACTTTGATGGACACATCTGTCACTTTGAAGTCCTCATTGCTCATCTGGCAGGGTCCACAACAAAAAAGAGATGACAGAAGGGGCCAGAATGAATGTTTTGATGCTGACATTAAAAAAAATTCTCCATTTCTCACAGTAACTGTAATGGCCCCAATTCCAAATACAGAAATAATAATGACAACAATGATAATTTTGTTGTTTTGTTGTTAAATGCCTTCCATTTGGTTCTGACTGATAGTGACCCTGTATAGGGTTTCTGAGGAGAAGCTGGTGTGTTTGAACTGCCGACTTTGTAGTAAGCAGTCCAGTGTTTATCTTGTAGCACCACACCAGGAGTGTAATAGTAATCATAGCAATTATTTAACTATTCCGTCACCTGTCTGTGTGTTGGACTAGGGTAGCTTGCAGGTTACTATGATGCTGGGAGTTATGCCACTGATACTGAAACATGGGCAGGGTCACCCAAGGTGGACAGGTTTCAGTGGACCTTCCAGATTAAGACAGAATAGGAGGAAAGGCCTGAGGATCTATTTCTTAAAAGTAGTCAATGAAAAATGTGTGGTTCACAATAGAACAATTGTCCAGTATAGTACTGGAAACTGAGTCCCTACATTAGAAGGCACTACCCAAGAGTAGTAACAGTGGATTGAAATCTACCAGAGATCATGAGGATGCTGGGAGACTCTGCCATGTTTCATTCTATTGTACATAAAGTCCCCATGACGTGGAGTCAAATTGACAGCAACAGGAACGGAACATTGAACTACTAACCAAGAGTTCACCAGGCACTTCACATGCATTATTTCATTGATCTTAAAACAAACCAAAAAACATGGGGCGATGGGATTATTGTACACATAAGGAAACAGAGACTTGGGGAAGTTAGGTCATGTGTCCAGGGAGCTACACACAGTTGGTAAGTGGAAAGGCTGGGAATTACTAAACCCTTGTACCCGATTGCAAATTTCTGTGCTCAACTCTATGTACAGACTTCCTCCACTCAATTGCCTTCAAAGATTCACACAGTTCTCAAGACCTTTCAAGGTCTGCTCCCATAAGACCCCACCATGGCCCTCTACTGGAAGCTTCCATGTTTAGATAGAATGGAATTCCTGCTCCTCAAAAGGCTCACTTCAGAGCTTCCCCCACCCAGTTCCTTACTCCTAGCTTGTTGTCTTCTTGTTCCAATTCAAGGTCCACCTGGCTCGATGTATCAGAACGAACCCATCAATCTCTCCACAGGAGAAAGATGTGACAATCTGCTTCCATAGAGATTACAACCTCTGGGTTAGTTCTACTTGGTCCTACTGAGTTGGAATAAACTCAATGGCAGTAGGTTTAGGAACACAGTAGACATCCAGTCAATCTTTGCTGACCCGCTTCCTTATTTTTTCCCATGTTTTCTTCCCTGTCTCTTTCTCATTCTCTCCCTTTGGTATTCCCTTTCTTCTTTTCTTTCCTCTGCATTTTTAAGTGTGATAAACATGGCTCCCAAGGAGCTCTGGTAGCATAGTGGTTACGAATCTGGCTGCTAACCTCAAGGTCAGCAGTTTGAAACTACCAGCTGTTCTGTGGGAGAAAGACGAGGCTTTCTGTTCCCATAAAGATTTATAGCCTTGGAAGAAACCCTGTGTAGGGTCACTATGAGTCGGAACCAACTCCACGGTACTTAACAAAAAAAACAAAACATGGCTCCCAGTGACCCCTGAATCCAGATCATCACAGCCTCATGTAGTCCCCTCCCCTTGAGTGCTTACTGGACCCAGTGACTTGTTCCTAATGAATAGAATACAGCAAAACTAATAGTGTGGCCCTCCAATGATTAGGCTATAACAGACCGGTTATCTCTTAGTAACATTCTCTTGTTGGCAATCTTTCTTGCCCTCTCTCGTTAGCGCTCTGATGTAAGCAGCATCCATGTTGAGAAATGCTCTGTAAAGAAGCCCACACAGCAGAGAATCAAGGTCAACAACCCACAAAGAACTAAATCCTGCCTGTAACCATGTGAGTGAACTTGGAAGTGGAGCCTTCCCAGTTGAACCTTGAAATTACTACAGCCCTGGCCAACACCTTGATGACAGATGACAGAGAGACCCAGAACCACAGAACCCAACTAAAGCTGAGTTCAGGCTCCTGACCACAGAAACCATGAGATGATAATAAATGTGTGTTGATTCAAGTAGCTAAGTTTTAGGGTCATTTCTTACACAGAAATAGACCATTAATACATTAGGTATTCACTTGCTCAAACATTTGTTGAGACCTACTATATAGGAGTCCTGGTGTGGCACTGTTGGATAAGCACTGGACTGCTATCCTACTGATAGTGGTTCAGACCCACTAATCACTCCTCAGAAACCCTATACAAGATTGTTATGAGGCAAAAGCAACTCGACGGCACTTAAAAACAACAACAATTGGCTGAAAGATGGTCTCCCAGAATGGCTTCAGTTCTAGTTCAGAGGATGTCATAAGGGATACTGCTTAAGGAGTTTCAGGGGATCCTCCAATCTCTGTTAGACCAGTAAGTCTGGCCTTTTTGGTGAAGTTAATTTTTATGTTCTACATTTTCTGTCTGAAACCTGTGATTGTGAAGCAGTCTGAGTAGTTGGGAGTGAGAGCCGAGCACTGTTTAGTTCCTTTGGTCTTGGAGTCACAATGGCTGTAATTGCTGTGGTCCATTAGTCCTTGGAACTAATTGCTCTCTTGAGGCTTTGGGTTTCTTCATTCTCCTTTGTTCCAGATGATAAGAGAACAATAGTTTTGTTTTACTGGCCACTTACAAACTTTTAATACCTCAGACATTGCTTACTAAAGTAAGATGCAGAATTGAATCAATGGCACTGAATTGTACGTGTAGAAATTGTTGGGTCGGTGTATATTTTGCTGTGTGCATTCTCAACAACAATGAAAATGAAGTAATTATAATATCATCGGACTCATAGGGTTCAAGTGATACTCCATGGACAGCAGCAGTTATGGAGAAAAATGTCATTTACTGAGTCATAGTCTCGGTAAGTCTGTCTATGTAAATATCTAGTAATAGGAATCCAAGAGAGAGTGAAAACCCAACCAGTCCCATAAGTCGTCTTCAAGTCCTGTGACTCTGCAATTCAGATTTTCTCAAATCCTTAAAACCAATACCCTATTTGCTTGAGTCACTTGATGGTGTTGGTATAGGAGGAGGAACATTTATTCTCCACCTCTTATACTTCCCTATAGGGGGACCTCCAGTAGAGTGGCACTGCTGGCCTCTTGTCCCACCTCACTGGTGCATCTGGAAGAAGGAAGTAAGCATGCTCAGTTCAGTCTTCTTCCTCTGCCTGCAGAAAAGGTACATTCTGAGTTTGGCAGAGGATGCTTTGCCTCAAAGGTTTGCCTAAAGTAAGGTGAAGAATAAGGTCAATTCAGAAGAATCTTAGCAAGCTGTCTCCTCCAAAAGCGATCCCTAGGTGGAGCAAACAGTTTGTGCTCACCTGCTAACCTGAATATGGGCAGTTGGAACCCACCTAATGGAACTGTGAAGGAGATGCCTGGGCATCTGCTTCTGAGAAGACTGCAGCCAAGAATAGCCCCGGAGCTGTTATACTGTGTAACACACAAGGTTACCTGCCATGAGTTAGAACTGACTTAGACAACAATGGATTGGGTTGGCTTGGATTTGGCCCTCCAAAAGGGTGTTTTTGTCAGCAATAAAACTGACTCTTTGATCTCCACCTGACTGTTTCTTGACTCTTAGCTAGTATGTGTTGTTGGTATGTGCCATAAAGTCAGTTCTGACTTCTTGTACAGGGTTTCCAAAGCTGTAAATCTATACGGGAGCAGAAAGCCTCATCTTTCTCCCACGGAACAGCTGGTAGTTTCGAACTGCTGACCCTGAGGTTAGCAGCCTGATTTGTAACCACTACGCTACCAGAGCACCTTTAGTCTGTACCACCCTGAAAAGACTCTCTTTCTATCTTGCTCATTCTTAATCTTCATTAAGTCTCCTCATCACGACCAGATGGCTATCCTGAGCAAACTTTCTGCAAAGACAGCTCATTCTCTGGCTTTATTCTCCCCATACAGTCTGGCTCCCACCCACCAAGGTCCTGAATCATGGAGCAATTTGGCAGATTCCCTTTATACCCATGCCTTAGTCTCTGCCAACCCTGCAGATGCCCCGGCTCAGCCAAGTCTCTTCTAATTACCTCTTGGATGACAGATATTCTTGCAATTTCTTCATGTCTGGTAAATGTTCCAACTTCTCCACTTTGTCTTTCTCACTGAAGACGTTGAAAAAAAATAACAAGCTCGGTAAGTGTTGCATTTTGGAGTCATCATTAATTTCAAGCTTGTCTTCTTTTATGAGTTGTCCTCCATTCCCACAGAGAACTCTTTCCTCCTTGTTGCATTTGAAACCCCCTGTTTAATTTTCCTTCTCATCGCTGAGCTGGGACTAACTAACTCCAGTCATGTTCTTGAAACAGCAGCAGGAACGGCATCAGGGTAGGAGTTCCCAGGTGTAGGCAATTGGCACCGTGAGTCTTGGAAGCATCTCTTCCAAGGACTTGCTGCTCCTCGTCTGTTCAAGAACACTTCCCAAGAATTACTTTCCTGAACAAACCAGAGCACTGACAAAAGTCTTCAGAAGGATGCTACCTACAATGAACATAGTTACTGAGTGAAGAAGGTGGAGTGGTTAGCTAGCCTTCATCCATTAACTCATATAACCAATCAGTAGTCAACTGCCACCAAGTCGATTCTAATTCATGGTCACCCATGTATTTCTGACTTGAACTGCGTACGTTTTTTAAAGTTGTGATTCTTTGTTAGCACATCATCAGGCCTTGCATCTGAGGTGTCTTTGGATGGGTTGTAGTCACCTACGTTTCAGTTAGTAGTTAAGTGTGTAAACTTTTGCACTGCCCAGGGACACTGAACTCATTCATATGCAATGATTTTCTTTTCTCCTTCCAGATGAGCTGTCTTGTCGCTAACAAAGAAGAGTTTCTTGTACAAAGGTGTTTTATGGAGGCGTAGGGGGAGAGGAAGAGGAACTCAAAGGAAGGGGGCAAGAAAGAGCCTAAATTTCAAAAGCTCCATCTGATAGAACATTTTGTGAGAACGGTCTATATCTGTGCTGTCTGTCACAATCCACATACACCTATTGAACATTTCAAATAAGACAAGTTAGACTGAGAAAATGAATCCACTCATCACTACCCACCTATTGCCCATCCAACCAACAGCCATCCATTGATCCATCCACCCACCCACACATCCACTCATAGATCCATCCTCCCATTTTCCTTCCTACCTACATTTATTTATCAGATCTTCTTAGCCAGCTCTCTGCTAAATCCTCCCTGGAGATCTAAGGATAATTACAACATTTTAATTAATTTATTTAGTTTAATTAAGTTAACCTTAAATAAGCGCATGTGACTAGTGGGCACTGTATTTGTTGGTGCAACTCTAGAAGATGTCATTTGGAGGGTACATGGACTTTCCCTTTCATATCACCATGTTTCTTTTTGAGTCATGGATGCTATAAAGGAAAACAACGGTCCATGTGACTCACAGGACCGGGACAGTGCATGAGTGTCATGGTATTCCATGCTCATGGAAGATACACTCTAATGATGCTTCATGTATGCTTCACATATTGGGAGTCCACATGTAAATACAACCTGCAGACATGTCTGAGTTAAAAAAAAAAATTAATTAGCTGCTGACATTTAAAAATCAAGCGATTCAACATAGCAAATCAGATTTACAGCTTCTTTGGAAAAGTCAGAGACTCCACCTGACAACCTTCAGACGAAAGAGGAACATGGTGTCCTTTACTCAGGGCTGGGCTCTTCCACCTGCCACAGCTCCCTCCCTTCAGTCCACTCCTTGTGGTTTATATCATCTTTGTAGGCATGTGGATTTGTTTACTCATTTTTCATGGTTGTAAGTAGGGGATTTGTTTAGTGTCAGACATCCTATTTCTGCTGCTTAATAAGAAGTGACTTCACCTCTCAGAGCTTCAGTCTTCTCATGAGAGAGCACTGGAATGGAACAGAATGTTGTCAGCAGATGCTGTCAGGACTCAATGGGTCTATGCTGGTGTACCTTTCGATACTGCGCATGCTCTTGCTATGTCCTCAAGAGTGGCATAATTTGTACTCAACAACTAATCTTGGACGGGGTGTGTGTGTGGTTTAAACCTACCCAGCAGTACTGCGGAAGAAAGGTCTGGTGATTTTCTGTTACAATTGTTGTTACTGTTAAGTGCTGTCGAGTCAGATCCGACCCATAGTGACCCTATATAGGGTTTCCAAGGAGTGACTGGTGAGCTTGAACCACTGACTTCTGTTACAATTGTTGTTGTGATGTGCCGTGGAGTCGGTTCCGACTCATAGCGACCCTATACAGGGTTTCTGAGGCTGTAAATCTTTACGGGAGCAGAATGCCTCAACTTTCTCCCACGGAACAGCTGGTAGTTTCGAACTGCTGACCTTGTGGCTCACAACCCGATTCGTAACCACTACATAATTACAGCCCTGCAAATGCTATAGGTCACTTATATTTTGTAATACATGGGCTTGCTATAAATTAGAATGGACTCTACCGCAATGGTTTTGGTGTCTTGGTTTTGGTTGAAAGGAGAAGCAATATGAAGAGACAGGATGAGTAGAAAGAAAAGGAAGAAGAGAGAAGAAGAGGACGAGGGCTTGGAAAGGGACCAGGAGGGGGTAAGAAGATACCCTATTCAGTTTCCAAACAAATGAAAGCCCAACAAAGAAGAAAATAATACGCTTTCCCATTAAAAGATTCCTTCCAACATAATACTCCAACCACCCATGCTGTACATTGGAGGTGGGGGCAACTGGGAGGGGATGTATGAACAAACACAAGGAAATAAATCAGCTGGCCCCTAAGATCTTTGTCCATGGATTAGAAACCTTTGCCCTGAGAATTAGTTCTCCAGTAGCTTCTTTGAGTGCACTTGGGGTCTTGTGACAGGAAGAGCTGAACCTCAAAGAGCCTGGCAGGTCCCTCCCCCATATCTAGCATCAGGAATCAGAAACGCTATCCATGTGACATTGTTTGTACTTGGTGATAGAGGAAAGCCACATCATTCTACGACAAACAGAGGGTAAGGAATGTGGCTGTTGTTATGAGCAGGTGAGTATCAATTCAAAGCAATCCTATGTACAATGGAATGAAAAATAGCCCAGTCCTGCACCATCCCCACAATTGCTGCTATGTTTGAACCCTTTCTTGCAGACACTGAAAATCCATCTCTTTTTTGCTGACCCTCTACCAACTATAAAATCCTGTCTTCCTGACAGCCTGTCCAAAGTCCCTGAGATGAAGTCTCGCCATCTTCACTTCTAAGGAACAGTCTGCCTATACTTCTTACAACACAGACCTGTTCCTTCTCCCTGAAGTCCACGATACAGTCAAAGTTCTTCACCAACGCCATCATTCAACAGTATCAATTCTTCTTTGGTCTTCCCTATTCATTGTACGGCTCTCATATGCATTTGAAACAAATAAAAATACCATGGCATGGGTCAGATGCACATTTGTCCTCAAAGTAATATCTTTGTTTTGTTGCTATTGGTCCTCCCCACCCCAAAACACTTCAAGAGGACTTTTGCAGCAAATTTGTCCAATACAATATGCCACCGAATTTCTTGACTGATGCTTCCATGGGTGTTGATTGTGGATTCAGACAAAATGAAACCTTTGGCAGCATCAACCTTTCTTCTGTCTATTATAATGATGTTTACTGGTCCAGATGTGAGGATTTTTGTTTTCTTCACATTGAGGTGCAATCCATACTGAAGGCGGTAGTCTTCAATCCCCTAAGTCCTTCAAGTCCTCTTTGCTTTCAGCAGGCAAAGTTGCACCATATGTAAATCAGAGGTTATTAATGACCCTTCCTCCAACCCTAATGCTCTGCTTCATACAGTCCAGTTTTACACATTATTTTCTTTTCTGAATAAGATGGTGAAAAGATACAAACCATCTTGACACACACCTCTTCTGATTTTAAGCCATGCAGTACCTGCTTGTTCTATTCAAACAGCTGTCTTTTGGTCTACATAAAGGTTCCACACGAGCACGACTAAGTGTTCTGAAATGCTCATTCTTCCCAATGTTATCCTAATTTGTTACAATCCACACAGTTGAATTTCTATGCAAAGTCAATACACAGGTAAACATCTTTTTGGTATTCTCTGCTTTTAGCCAAGATCCATCTGACGTCAACAATAATGACCCTCCTTCTATGAAAATACGGTCTTAGTGATCTAAATGATGTGAGGAAACTTATGATAGAATTTTGCAAGGCCAATGACTTATTTGCTAGAAATACCCCTTTTCAACCCCATAAATGGTGACTGTATACATGTGTGGTTAAGTGCTGTCAAGTTGGTTCTGACCCATAGCGACCCTGTATAGGGTTTCCCAGGAGTGACTGGTGAGCATAAACCACCTACCTTGTATTTCAAACTCGAATTGCAGTCCAGTACATTATCCCACAGTGCCATACCAGGACTCCAGTAACACTGGTGGGGGTAGTTTTGTGCTGTGGAGTTGGTTCCAACTCATTGCAACCCTGCAGTGGGCTTCTGAGGCTGCAAATCTTTATGGGAGCAGAAAGCCTCATCTTTCTCCTGTGGAACGGCTGGTAGTTTCAAACTGCTGACCTTGAGGTTAGCAGCCCTCATCATAACCACTATGCAACCAGAGCTCTTTGACTATACATGACTATACGTGTAGACTTCACCAAATGAAATATACAGGAATCAAATAGACCACATCTATGGAAAGAGACAATGGAGGAGTTCGATAACATCAGTCAGAACAAGGCCAGGGGCTAGAATGTGAAACAGACCATTCATTGCTCCTCTGCACATTCAAGCTGTAAGATACAGATGCAGCATGGAGAATTTAACTAGATTCTTGAGCAGTTATAACCTCAGGTTCAGAACTGTTTAAGTCTGCCCATGTTCTCAAAGTTGGTCATAAGATTATGTAACTCAGAATTTCCTAGAGGAGGAAAACTGAAATTCTAGGGCACTATATCCAGATATGAGGAATGAGTCTAGCTAGCAGTAAGGCTAAGGAGAAGTCCTCGTGTGGCGTTGTGGGTTTATGTGCTGGACTGCAAAACTGGTTTGAACTGCAAGGTTGGTGGTTCAAGCTCACCAGTTGCTCCTTGGAAACCTACAGGGTGGCTATAAGTCAGAACCAACTCAATGACATTTAACAACAACATCAAAGGCTAAGGAATTTTTTAGATATGTGAGAATCCTTTAAAAAGGCAGAGTACTGGGGAAGCATAGTTAGCAGCCAGTGAGAATGGCTCAATCTTTCTCCTGCAGAATGGCTGGGGAAGGATGGGAATGACTCCCAGTGTTAATGGTCAGGAAAGACTTCTCTGAGGAAGGCTTGGAGGATCTGGAAAAACAACAATGTTGTTGTTTTTGTTAAGTGCCATGGAATCGGTTCCAACTCATCATGACTTTTTATAAGGTTGTTGAGGAGCAAGTGGTGAATTTGAACCACCGATCTTGCAGTTAACAGTCCAGTGTTTATCCTACAGCACCACCCCAAAAATAACAAAATGTGAAGCTATTGTTTCACTAGATATCTTCTGTCTAGCTCTCTGCACTTCTTAAGGTAATGTTCCTGTCTCTCTAATTCTTCCCTGAAGAATCTGCATTCTTCAGTTTACACCATGTCAAAATGGCAGTTTGGGCATCCTTGAGGGACTCAAATCATGTTCCTTTGAAACATTCTTTGAGTTCTGGGAACAGAAAGAAGTCTGAAGGGGAAAGATCAGAGATGTAGGGTGAATGGGGTAAGGTTTCCTAACAGAATTCTCATAGGACAGTCTTTTCTACCCTCAAAATAAGCAGATGCAATGTCGTGATTGAAAAAAAAAAAAAAAAAAAATCCTCCCTGACCTTTTTCTTACAAATGCAGTTTTCATTTTCTTAAAACTTCTTTCAAATAAACCCCCATGATCAGTATGTGAACTTAAAGAAAATTATCCAGATAATCCCTTTGGGATCCCAAGACACAGTGGCCATATCATTTTGAGCTGATCTCACTATCCTGAATTGAAGTGGCTAAGCACATCTAGTAGTTCAGAAACTACTATTTGGACTGGACCTTTTTTTGGAAGGCACCCTAATGAGACTCTTATTGTTGTTGAGTGCCATTGGGAAGGTTCCAACTCATACTCACCCTGCATAGGGTTTCCGAGGAGCTGCTGGTGGGTTTGAACTGCTGAACTTTCAGTTAGCAGTCTAGTGCTTGCCTTACAGCTCCACACTAATAAGACTAAGACAAGTGTGCTGCTGAGAAAACAACTATCCACTGATCACAGAGACATACTTAAACAGGTTTTTTGGTTGCTAAAATAAGCTCATACGTATCCTAAAAAACATGAAATATGAGGAAGCTTCCAAAAATTCTTGGGAAAAAAAATGTAATTAAAGGATAACAGAGTTTTTCCAGGAACTTTCTGAAGCCCCTTTAGCTTGTGGGATAGTGATAAGCACCAAGAAGAAAAACAAAGCTGGTTTCTTTGGTAGAAGTATGCTTCAAGTTTCCACGTAAGATGATGTTATATATTCCTGGATTCCTGGCCAAATAGAGGACGTCTACGCAGTATGATGAACAATTTCATTACATATTTATATATCCATACAACCACCTTTGTATCCATCCATCCACACATCATCCATTCATCCATCTACTGATCCATCCTTCTACATTCTTTCATTTATTGATCAAATCCATCTACTCAGCTCTGTGCTAGACCCTTTCTGAAGTTCCAGAAATACAACAGTAAATGAAACACACACCATCATTATGCTTGGGATATTCACAATTCAGACACAGAGAAGGTAAATTAAAAAGACAGTTGCAATACACACGTCTCTTTACCTTGTCCAAAATTGTATCAATGAAGATATATTCATTTGTGTTCACCATTACTTGCACATCAATTCAAGAACCTGTGTGCATCTGCTCTATTCCAAGTGCTACACAAGCACGTGGGATAAACTGACAGATAAAAACAATATTTCTCCTGTGTTTTGGGTTTCACAATCTTCCCTACTTCTCTCCATAGACTTAACACTGTTCTGTACCAAATAAAGATGGTGTAGTTTAAGGCGGTAGGTAAGATAATGGACATTCGAGTTAAACATTATGGCATTGTATCTAAGTTCTGTCACTAATAGGCTGTCAGACCTGTGACAAGGTATTTAGCCAATCTGATTCTCAGTTTACTCATCTCTAAAATGGCAATAACAATATCCATTTATGTTTTTTTTTAAGAATTAAATACGATAATAGATATAAATCAAAACAAGCACCTGTGTATAGATCAAGATGAAATTGTTTCAATAGACCAAGGGAATATTGCATGGTTTTTAAAACATCTGCAATCTGTGATATGCAGATGACATAATCTTTTGTGCTGAAAAAGAAATGGACTTAACGTACTAACTGATGAAGATCAAAGCCTTCAGTACGAATTTCACCTAAAAGTAAAGAAAACAAAAAACCCTCACCACTGGGCCCATAAAATATATCGTACTAAATAGTGAAGAAATTGAGGTTGCCAGAGATTTCATTCTACTTGAATCAACAATCAATGTCCATGGACGCAGCAGCCAAGAAATAAAATGATGTACTGCTTTGTGCAAGTCTATTGTAAAAAACCTGCTTAAAAAATCTTAAAAAGCCAAGATGGCACTTTGGATGACTAAGGTGTGTACCTGACCCAAGCCATAGTATTTTCACTGATCCCATATACATGTGAAAGTCGGACAATGAAAAGGGGGGAGTGAAGAAAAATCGATACATTTGAATTGTGATATTGTCAAAGAACGTTGAATACGCTATGGGCTGTAAGAAGAATGAACACATGAGTCTTGGAGCAAGTACACCTCCAAGTCACAATGCTCCTTAGAACTGGGGATGATGTGACTTCATTTTGCTTAGTTTTGACACACCATCAGGAGGGACCAATTGTTGGAGTAAAGTAGAGGGTTGAAGAGGAAAAGGGAGACCTTCCATGAGATGACTAACAGAGTGGCTGCAAGAAACAAGAGAGGAAATTGTTTCAATAGACCAAGGGAATATTGCATGGTTTTTAAAACATCTGTGAGGATGGCAGAGAACTGGGACATCTTTCGTTCTATTGTTCATAAGGTCACTGTGAGTTGGAGCCAACTTCATGGCATCTAATAGCAACAACAGATGTTTGGTATGGTCATCATTGCAGTCTCTGAGGCAGAGCCAATCAGATGATAATAAACATCAGTACTAATCTGGAGTGTTGTCTCTTACCAGAGACCTCTAAGTACCTTGTATATATTATCTTTTTTATATCTACGCGCCATCTCTCCCGCCTCCCCAGCCTTCTCTAGTTTAATTTTCTAGTTTCTATTTGGTCTATTTAGTTTTTTATCACTCCCAGGAAAGCACTTAAGACCCAAGATAGTCTGAGAGAAAAGACTACAACCCTGGTGGGGAAGAGCTTGTGATTTTCTCCCCACCCACCGTTCTCCCATCTCCCCATTTTGCACATTGGTCCAAGAATGCCTGAACAAGGTGTCTGGAGGGAACGGTGTCACAAGGTTCCCCAGGAGAGTAATGGGCACTGATGGACACTGGGAACACATTTGTATACATGTCCTTTTGAAGGTGGTGCTGCGGACTGTAGATGTCATCATTGCTGGATTTTTAAAGGTAAATTTCCTCTAGCACTATTGGGAGGGAAGATCTGCTTCCCTTCAGAGAGACTGGAGACAAGAGACAGCAAGGAGTTGTTATCATGGAAACCACGTCTCCCACTCGGCCCCAAGGGGCACTTCTGGAAATGGTTTGGAATTTGATCACAGTCTTCAAGCATAAGACCGTGGTTAAAAGCTGTTATTTCCTTGCTTCTGATAAACGGGTGTTGAGAAGCTGCCAGTTCTGGTTTCACTGGGATAGAGTGGACGGGGGTGGGGTGGGGTGGGGCATGGAGTAGGAGAATGAGGACAGACAACAGCATGGAGGTCCACGAGTTTTGGGCTTGCACAGCACCCAAAACAGAGTGGATGGTTTGGAGACAGTCCTGGTTGACTACTTGTCAAAAGTGAGACAGTTGAAGTTAGATTGGGCAGTGTGTGGCGGGGTCCCTAAGGGACATTAGAGTTAAGGTTGTGGTGTGTGGAGGGGTCACTAAGTGACTCACCCTCTATGGCTGGGAGGGTCAGCTTTAAGTAAGAAATTGTACAACCTGGAGATGATTCATCAACAACCCTGGAGGGTCTTGAGAAGAATCCCAGATACAGGGTTGTTGTTGTTGTTAAGCATTGTTGAGTTGATTCTGACCTGTAACCATCACCAAGTGAAGCTGAAATCAATTTGGTGAAGCTTTGTGGGAATGAAAGAGCACACACCCCATCTAAAGGTGGGTGCAGCACACCCAGCTCTGGTGGCTGGTTGCCAGGTGGGTTAATAGCTCCAACAACTGCCTGACTTTCTAGCACAAATTCAGTAGGTATCCCAGACTGACCTGGGGAAGCTGGTTCTGCTTCCGGACTGGCTCACGTGCCTTCCCACCCCTGGTGGTCTAGTGGTTGATATTTACACAGCACTTTACAATCTCCCTTGGTTAATCCAGCGTGTTCCCTGGGTCACTTCTCATTAAGCTGAGCGCAGCCTTCTTTTCACTGGTTCTGAATTAAAGTGTCACTTTTCCCAGCAAGGGGCTGCAGGTGGAAAAGTACCAGCACAGAGAACTTGGGAAAGCCATTAGCTTCCACCTCTTTGCCTGGACCCATACTGTTGCTTCCCATAACTACCTCCTCCCTCAAGTTAAACTAAAAACTGGGTTCTGGGAGTTTTAACAGATGAGGGTGTCTGGCCCAGCCGATGTGGGAGAATATTTTACAATAGCAGTTGGACCTTTGCGTGCCTTCTTTGGTTTTCCCAGGTTACCCAATTATTCCAGTTGTGCGGCCGCAACTCACCCTGATGCTTCTGAGAACGTGCATCAGGAACGGCCTTGCTGCTCTGATTTCAGTTGTTTCTAGTCACGGGGCCCCCAGTTTGATCTCAGACCATAAAGCCAGGCACCTCCCTCAGGCATTCAATGACAGACAAATTACTGATCCAGCCATGTTGAAACAGTAACAGGCCTCCCCTTGGCTGCAAATGCAGCTGCAAGAGAAAAGGGGGCTGCACATTTTCCTGGAGTGGGTCAGAGTTTTACCCCTGTTCAACACACACACCAGCTCTGTCTCCATGGTTCTGGGAAAGTGACCCAGTACCTCTGAGTCTCTGTTTCATCCCCCATGTAATGGGTTCATTGGGGGCTATCTTCCAGATGTAATTAAAGAACACAACAATAGAACATGTTAAGGGCACTATTAAGCACTTGAATGCTACCTGAAAGGTTGGTGGTTCAAATCCACCCAGTAGCTCCACGCGAGAATGAAGTGATGATCTGCTCCCGTAAAGAATGCAGTCTTGGAAACCATATGTGACAATTCTGTCATATGAAATTGCTATAAGTCAGAATCAGTTCCTAGGCACCGAACAATAACATCTGGGACACACTGGGGGCTCTGACTCATGATTGCTGAATCTTACAGCAACACGTGTGCATTGGTTACATGGCTCAGAGATATGGTGAGTGAGGACACTGGTGCTCGCCTCACCCTATTGCTCAGACTGTGGGACATCACTTCATTTCTTGGGCTGTGCCAAGATACTCAGAAGACACATCAACTCGACCTGAAACCACCTTGTAGGTGGTGGACTAGAGTCCTGCTCGAGCAGTTACTAGCAGAATGATTTTGGTCAAGTCTCTCAGGAGCTAGTACACATGAAACATTCCAGGGCCACGTGTTACGTGGTCAGGAGAGAATATGATCAAAAGCTTGGGGAGACCACACAGGAGGTCTGCACCTGAAAAGCTAAGTTTGAACAAAAAAGGTAGTTAGAAGAAAGGAGTTGAGGGCAGATTTCACATGCAAAAAAAGAAAACCATGTCCTGCCTTGGGATTTATATCTCACAAAGTTCCCCAAATTAAGGCAACTCTTGGAGATAAATTGTGTCTAAGGCACTGGAGACTCACATATGTCCTCACAAAGAGGGAACAAGGCAGATGGTAAACTAAAGGGCAGGGATCCTGATGCAGGCTCAGACTCTTTATTAACACTCCTTCAATGACAATAGGGAGCCTTGGTGGTACAGTGGTTAAGCAGTGGGCTGCTAACTGAAAGGTCGACCATTCGAATTCACATCACTCTGGGAGAAAGAGATGTAACACACTTCTGTAAAGACAGATAGATAACCTTGGAAGCCCCATCCTACAGGATCACTGTGAGTGGGGATCCACTCAACAGCATTGGGTTAGGTTTGATTTCTTCATTAAAACAAAACAAAACGACAGCAGTACTGTGGTGAGATACATATCACAGTTTGCCATCTTTAACTAGTTTGAAGTGAACAATTCTGTGATGTTAATTACACTTGCAGTATCTTGTTATGAAAAGGCTTGTAACTGAGTGGCTCATGATAACATTGTGAAGAATGGATACTCCAGAACACTTCATTGTGCTCATGAGGAACCTGTATGTCGACCAAAAGGCAGTTGTTAGAAGAGAACAAGGGGGCACTGAATGGTTTAAAATCAGAAAAGGGGTGTGCCAGGGTTTTATTCTTTCACTATACATATTAATCTGCATGCTGAGCAAATAATTCGAGAAGCTGGATTATATGAAGAAGAACGTGGCATCAGGAGTGGAGGAAAACTCATTAACAACCTATGATATGCAGATGAGGCAACCTTGCTTGCTGAAATGAAGAGGACTTAAAATACTTAATGATGAAGATCAAAGACCACAGCCTTCAATATGGATTGCAGCTCAATGTAAAGAAAACAAAGATCCTCACCACTGGACCAATAAATAACACGATAAATGGAGCAAAGATTGAAGCTGTCGGAAATTTCATTTTGCTTTTTCATAAGCGGTCTGTGGCTAGAATACAGGTGTTGGTAAAAAGCATCTCAAAATCTAAGCCAAAATGGAAAAGGAAAAGACCCATATCAAGATAGTTGTAATTGGACATGTAGAATCTGGCAAATCTACCACTACCTGTCACCTGATTACAAATGTGGTGGGCTCAAGAAAAGAGCAATTAAAATTTTTGAGAAGGAAACTGCTGAGCTGGGGAAGGACTCTTTTTAAGTACGCCTGAGTCTTGGATAAACTGAAAACAGAACGTGAGTGAGGTATCACCACTGTTACCTCCCTGTGGAAATTTGAGACCAGCAAGTACTATGTGATCATCATTGATGTCCCAGGACACAGAGACTTTATCAAAAACATGATTATAGGAGCCTCATAAGCTGACACTGCTGTCCTGATTGTTCCTGCTGGTGCTGGTTATCTCTGAAAATGGGCAGACCTGTGAACACGCCCTTTTGGCTTACACACTGGATGTGAAACAGCTAACTGTTGGTATTATGAAAATGGAATACACTGAGAGCCCCCCAACTCCCCAGCCAGAAGAGCTACGAGGAAATCATTAAGGAAGTCAGCACCTACATTAAGAAAACTGGCTACTACCCTGAAACAGTAGCATAGGTGCTAGTTTCTGGTTGGAATGGTGACAGTATGCGGGAGCCAAGTGCTAACATGCCTTGGTCTATGATATCAAAGTTCACCTATAAGGACACCACCACCAGTGGAACCACACTGCTTGAAACTCTGGTTTGTATCCTGCCACCACCTCATCCATCTGACAAACCCCTGAGTCAGCTTCTCCAGGAAGTCTACAAAGTTGGTGGTATTGGCACTGTCCCTGTGGGCAGAGTGGAGACTGGTGTTTTCAAACTAAGCATGGAGGTAACCTTTGCTCTGGTCAATATTACCAATGAAGTAAAATCTGCTGGAATGCACCATGAGGTTTTGAATGAAGCTTTGCCTTGGGACAACGTAGACTTCAATGTAAAGAATGTCTCTGTCAAAGATGATTGCCGGGGCAATGTGGCAGGTGAAAGCAAAAATGATCCACCAATAGAAGCAGCGGGCTTTACTGTACAGGTGATTCTCCTGAACCACCCAGGCCAGATCAGTGCTGGATATGCACCTCTGCTGGATTGTCGTCACACAACTCACAATGCTTGTAAGTTTGCTGAACTCAAAGAGAGGATTGATCACCCATCTGGTAAGAATCCGGAAGATGCCCCCAAATTCTTGCAATCTGGTGATTTTGCCATTGTTGACATGGTTCTCGGCAAGCCCATGTGTGCTGAGTGCTTCTCAGACTCAGACTACCCTCCTCTGGGTGGTTTCACTGTTTGTGATACAAGACAGATGGTTGCTGTGGGTGTCATCAAGGCAAGGGACCAAAAGGCTGCTGGAGCTGGCCAAGTCACCAAGTCTGCTCAGAAAGCTCAGAGGCTAAATGAATGTTACCTTTAAAAGCTGCCATTCAAGTCTTAATCCGTGGTGGAAGAATGGTCTCAGAACTGCTTGTCTCAATGGGGATTTAAGTTGAATAGTGAAAGACTGGCTAATGATAACAATGTATCGTAAAACCTTCAAAAAGAAAGAAATGCTATGTGGACCATTTGTTTCTTTTTTGTGTGCCAATTTTAACTTAATAACTTTTCAAATCACTACTTTTTAAAAGGAAACAACTTGACCAAATATTTGTCACAGAATTCTGAGACCCATAAAAACAAAGTTTAATGAGAGAGAAAAAAAATTCATTTTGCTGGATCCACAGTCAACACTTATGGAAACAGCAGTCAAGAAATCAAATGACATATTGCATTAGGTAAATCTGCTGCACAAGACACCTTTAAAGTGATTAAGAAAAAAAAAAAATCAGCTTGAGGACTAAGGTACGCCTGGCCCAAGCCATGGTATTTTCAATAACCTCATATGCATGTGAAAGTTGGACTTTGAATAAGGAAGATCATAGAAGAACAGATGTATGTGAGTTATGGTGCTGGAGAAGAATATTAAAAGTACCATGGACTGCCAGAAGAACCAACAAATCTGTGTTGGAAAAAGTACATGATAGTGACACTTCGCCTGTCATACTCCAGACATGTTATTAGGAGGGAACAGTCCCCAGAGAAGGAAATCCTGCTAGGTAAAGCGGAGGGTCTGCGGAAAAACAGGGAGAGCCCCAGTGAGATGGAAGCAGTTGCAATGGCATAGAATGTAGCAGTGACTGTGAGACAGGCGCAGGACCAGGCAGTGTTTTGTTCTGTTGTACATTAGGGTCCCTATGAGTTGGAATAGACTCTAAAGCACCTCACAACAAAAGCAACCACATTTCTTGCTGTCATCACCACTATCCATTTGCAAAAGATTCCCATCACCCCAACAGAAACTCACTACCCTACAAAAGTGACTCCCCTGCCCCAGTCGCTGCTAATGACAACACTTTAGTCTCTGTGCATTTGCCTATTCTAGATATTTCATGTAAGCAGGACTCTAGATTATTTGTTCTTTTGTGTTTCATTTATTCCACTCAGCATAGTGTTTTCAAAGTTTGTCTGTTTCATAACGTACCAGGGATCATCAAAAAGTTCATGGAAAGATTTCATTGTCTTTGGATTCCATTTTCCCACAGACTTTTTGAAGTCCCTTGTATTCAAACTTCATTTCTCCTTATGGCTGAATAATATTCCATTGTATGGATGGGTGGTGATGGTTGTGGTTGTGTATCACCGAGTCAGTCCCGACTCATGGCCGCCCTGCATAGGGTTTCAGAGTCTATAAATCTTTGCAGGGTCAGAAAGCCTCATCTTTCTCCCACGGAGCAACTGGTAGATTTCAACTACTGACCTTGTGGTTAGCAGTCTAGCTCATAATCCACTACATTTACAGAGAGACCAAAATTGTTTAGCCGTTTATCTGTTTATGGACACCTGGGTTGTTTACGCTGTTTACTGTTATGAATAATATTGCAACAAACACTGGAGCACGAGTTTCTTGTTTGAGTCCATGCTTTCAAGATTCTTGGCTATTTACCTAGGAGTAGAATTGCTGGGTAATGTAATAGTGGAATTGCTAGGTAAAAGTCATACTATGTGTAACTTTCTGAGGAAAGCATGACCTTCATATTTTTTACTGGTTTATTGTTTATATTCTCTAGGAAACAGACACTGAAATATACAAAAGGTTTGTTGTTGTTAAGTGCCCTTGAGCTAGTTCCAACTCATAGCTGCTCTGTATAGGGCTTCCAAGAAGCAGCTGGTGGGTTTGAACCATCAAGCAGTACTTTTCTCACAGTGCCATACCAGGACTCCAAAAGGTTTATTGGGGAGTAAAAGCTGGGAGGATAAAGGGAAGGAGAAGGATTGGACAAAGGAAGGTGAAAGCCCACACACAGATAATCCATGTCCACTGCAAAAAATATGAACAACCCAGAAAGTTTAATGGATAACATTTCTGACAACATTTCTACCAGCACGCTGGGCTGTTTCAGAGCAAAGACCTCCATCAGCAGAATCCTGCTTGGGCAGAAATGGCCAGGTCTTCTTTCTCGTCTCATGCTTAACCACTGATGTTCTCTGAAGGCCATGGAGGTGTCTGAAGGCATGAACAGGTAAAAGCTTTCAGTTAGCCTCACTCTTCACACTTCACAGCTGGGCAGCAGACCCATTCCAGAAGGGGGACCTGAACAATAGACTTTCAGGTCTGACACAACTCCCAATTGAAGAGAGCGGTGCTTTTCTTCCTTCCTTTCTTTCTTTTTTTTCCCACTATCTGAATAATTCACGTTTGCTGTAAAAATGTAACAACCTAGAAATGTAAATGGTGAAAAAATTAAAAGACACCTAAAATGGCTAGTATTTTGGAAAATGCCCTCTTGTATATTCTTTTATGCATAGACATATATATGTATATTTCATTCAAGTTGCTGTTGTTGTTAAGTGTCATCGAGTCGATTCTAACCCATAGTGACCCTGTATAGGGTTTCCAAGGAGCAGCT